>NC_090266.1:1130006699-1130369199 GCF_040414725.1 Anabrus simplex
GACGTCACTGAATGTTGCGCAATTTTTATTGGAAGGAGTGCACTTACATGCAACGTGGATTTATATATTTATATTCTTCTTCTTCTTATATGTGGCGTGACAGGTCTCCTTGAAGTTCGCTGTTAGTCTGGCGTACTCGTCTCTATTTTATGAAAGACAGAATAGCTTCTGAGGGATTCATATACCCACCCATTATTCAATGTTTTCCATCCATTAAGTTCATCTTCTTCCAACACCTCTTCACCTTCTATTTTCCCTTGTAAGAATTTCAGAAGTTGGCACTGGTTACTCATTAGTATTCAAACATTTTAGGTGTACTAACGTATACTAGTTTCCTACACTGAACTGTTGCTAGAAGTTCTCGTCCAATATTCACTCTCATTAGCCTTTCTCAATTGGATCTTCGAGCTATCCATGGAATACTAAACATTTCCTTATGAAACCACATTGCAGACGCTTTAATCAGGCTGAATTTCGCTGACTTCAGTGTCCTGATTTAATACCGTGTAGTAACAATGACCAAATGCAGCATTTAAGTATTCATTGACTCAGCTTCTTGATCTTTTCTTACAAAACAGTTATGGCATATTTTTTACAATGGTCCTAATTAAAATTACATATTACAATTCATAATATGTATGTTAACGCCAAAATTCTCATTCTATACTCTGGGAAAGATAACAGAGGATGTTACAGTGCACCTTTCTATAATCATCTCTAGTCATTGTTAATCACATTATATTATACTTAGAAAAAATATCGTCGCTGCCGGGACAAAACCTCCTATGTGAAAAACTTTAGCTTAGAACTTTGGCCGATAAGGATCTGTCATATAAGGTGCAATATTGTTTGAATATTGTCAAGACATTCTCGATCTTCATAATGTATGTGTTGCGGGTCAGTACATCTTCAGGAGTATTATCACATAGGATGTTTTGTCCCGGCAACGACGATATGCTACTGTAGCAATGGATTGACAGAGAATCCAAATAGATGTTAATGCAGAATTTGGTAAGATCAAGTCGATATAAAAAATAAGAAAGATGTTAGTATGGCTCATAATAGATGTCATTAAGAATGTCTATGAATCCTAGCTTTTGAAGTAGGGTGAAGTGAACCCTGCCATTTCACGAGTACTGCACTTTTCCAGAGGCCAAGATGCATAGCATGAGGGACATTTATGTCAAATTATTTACAAAGTACTCCACCCTGACCATTTTTTCCTTTATCCTTATACCATGAAGGTATTTTTGAGTATGTTAAACTTAACAGATATTACTGTTGAATTGATATATTCTTGGAACATAACTTTTAGCTCGTTAATTTTTATGAATTTGCTGTAATTTTCTTCTGCCATAAAATAAGTACACTTACTCAAGAAGAATAGATCGCTGTAACTCAAAAAGTAATTATTTTCCTTGCCATCTTTATCATGTGATTTGTTAAGATATCTCGAAAATCGTTTCAAAACATTTCTATCGCGTTTAATATTTGCAGTGAATCACACTTCATCACACGTAGAACGTCACTAAAGTTCTTCAATGTCAATAAGCTTGCAATTCCCCTACCTGACTACTGATATCGTGGTCATAGCAATTAAAATGTCGTGTTCGTCACTTTTTGATATTTGGAGAGCGAATCAAACTGTATCCGAAGGATAATGTGTGTATGTGGACTGGTACGTATAGAAAACTTGAGAGGGGAGATTATAGTCGAGTGACATTTTCATCCGTTTCCCACAAATGTGATACATTTCGGTCTATGCTTGTGGGATTTTTGAAAAGAAAATACGCGTCCCAGTGATTCAGATTCCAATGAAAACTGGTGGTCCCATGGTTATAATCACGATATCAGCAGTCAAACCTTTATTATTGGCATAGATTATCTCTGTTCCTTTGCCTTGTGTACCTCCATTTATATTATATTTTGTAGTAATCTTCTAAAGTATTATATGTAGCTGGGATCCATGCTTTAAAAATTGCTTTTATGTCTTAAATAACTTACTATCTTAGCATTTGTATGGAGTTCAATGAAGTTAGTAAAGAATGTGATGGCGTAAGGTAGACAATATGACGTGGGTTGAAAGTGGATCGGAAGTGGATCGTCTTTATCTCTCAAGAAGTAAACCTGTGGACCTATGCGATGTTTGCCAGAACAACAGGTTGATAACCAATGTCAGTTCGTGTCATCGCTTAATATTCCTCTTCGTCTAAATAATAATAATGGCGTGTGGCCTCCGGAGATGCAGGTATATCAAGTTGACGTCTGACAGCCGACCTGCGTTTCTATGAGAATGGAGTACTACCTATGATGAAAATTCGAATGGTGAGGACGGTACATACACAAAGTCCTCGAAACAGCGGAATTATACAATGAAAGTCAAAATCCCCGACCCGGCAGGGACCCATTGGACGGAAGGCCAGCACGCTAACCATTTAGCCGTGGAGCCGGACTTCATCTTCTTCTTCTAAATGATTTATTGTTATACCTCAGAAAGCAGAGATTTTCATTCTTTACCTTCAATCACACACAAATTATCCGGCAAAGAAATGTGTAATTTTATACATTCCAGAAACTGTGGATACCCGGTGGCCAAAGAAATGATACTTGGAATACTACCATCTACACAATATGCTAATTCTGTTTTATAAAATAGTATTTTGAACGAAAGTCATCATCTTCGACGGACAATTTTTATGCTGGTAGCTGTACTCCTTCCGTCTGACCATTAAATACGTACTGGAGCAATATTTTAGGCCTGGGATCACCGTTGATAGTTAGGGACATGAAATACGGCATACAATTGATATTCGATAAATGTGGGGGGGGGGGGGGGGGAAGCACAAATGAACGGGTGCGGGTACTCGCTGGGATCTGAAATAGAACTTCTCAATTCTAGCTTCCCGCTCGCGGAGTGTTGCACTTTTATGGAGCGTGTAAATTCATCTTCTTCTTCTTTATTTGATGTTTTTGTACCATATACCCTAGTAACAGTTACAAATACCTATAACACTCAGTTTCTTTACAAAACACTTTCTGTTTGATTTACAAAACAAGATTTACGAGCAAGTTGAAAATGAAAATGCACAGCCTGTTTCCAGTCATTCAACCGGTTCAGGAATGGAATGAATGAAGCCCCATCTAGCGGCGAGGATGGGAATTGTGCCGACTGCCGAGGCCTGTCCCACTCCACAGGGGCAATGATTAATGAATGATTAATATAATGAAATGATATTGGAGAGTGTTGCTGGAATGAAAAATGACAGGGAAAGCCGGAGTACCCGGAGTGAAACCTGTCCCACCTCCGATTTGTCCAGCACAAAGCTCACATGGAGTGACCGGGATTTGAACCATGGATCCCAGCGGTCAGAAGCCGGTACGCTGCCGCCTTAGCCACGGAGGCTCCATACGAGCAAGTTAATATATATAATCATTTTACATCTATTTAATGAGGCTTAATTTACACTTTAACTTCTTTAAATTTAAAATGTACTTTTTACTCGTCATTATCACATGTTATCTTGTTTATTGTTTTAATGGAACTGTTATAAAATTAAACTTGTTATTTAAACTTTTCTGCTTCATTTTCTATATAATTGCTAATTATATTTATCTGTAGGGGAAACTAAGACGTAAGACTTCTTGGAATTTCATTATCTCATTTTCCAAGTTATTGTCTGTACTCAGTCCCCATCAATATCAGTGTTGTTATTTGTATCCTTTACTTTACGATCTATGGACTTATGTTCATGAATGTTAATGTTGTTTGAGAGTTATTCCATAATGTTATATAAACTACGATCCCAGTATTTGATTGTCTAAAAACTCGCATTGATGGAACTGGAAAAATTAGGACAGCAGCTGCTACTCCAGAAATTCTAACCACAGAACCCCGGACGTGCAGTTAATTAGTCTGTTTCTCTGTCTGGCTGAGACATGGTTACTTGATTACTCTGAGTAATCAGAGAGAATTTAATCTTGTGTGTACGCCTGAAAAACGTCTCTTCTTACAGCGTCAATTTGCTGTGTTCGGTCCGTAATTCGTATTTAACCAACATTATCTAAACTGTATTCTGTTCAGAAATGGCTTTCATGATGGATATTATAATTTTTAGTATTATTATTCACTAGACTTTGTAAATATGCATAAATTTCTCACAGTATTACTAAATTCACGTACATGTAGGACACTAGAATTTGTGTCCTATAGAGCAAGTAATTGATTTGCCCGTGCGTTTCACGGAATTATATTTCTTAATACAGTGGAAACTGTGGTTTTATTTTGCACATAAGAAAAATCCAAGAAAAATCTCCCTTGGTTCTTCGCATGTCCAGACAAATACCACCAGGTGACATGATTTATTACTCCTTTCGAATGATGTGCCTCTTGGAATTCTTCATTGCCCTCTCAGCGAAATACACGACCGTGCTCTGATACAAACCACCAGTCAGTGGAATTCGTGTTTCTTGGGATATTCCTTGCTTCCATAGGCGTATTTAAATAATGATTTTTTTGTATTACTAAGCATGGAGAATCATTCAGATTCAAACAACTACAAAACAAGATGCAGACTTCCGAACATTGAGCGCGATTCGGGCCGGGTAACTGTTACCTTGCATTTGGGGGATAGTGTGTTCGAAAGCCGCCGTCGGCAGCCCTGTAGATGGATTTTGCGTTTTCCCATTTTCACACCAGGCAAATACTGTAGCTATACTTTAAATTAGGCCACGGCTGCAACCATCCCGGTCTTACATAGCACATTCCCATCCCTGCGACGCCTAAAACCTGCGATAAATTTGTGCGACGTTAGGCTACTAGCAGAGGGCTGCCAACAGCTCTATAGTAGAATGTGGTCTGCCTGCCACAACAGAGCTGTGTGAGACACTGAGCCTGAGGTTTATTTCAAGAATAAATACGTATGTTGTCCATTAGATAATTAGTAGTATAATCGATATGATGATGAAAATGAGCTAACATTGTACAAGTCATGACGATCCCTGGAGGAGTGGGAATTAATGGTGGCAATTCTTTCAACTTCTGCACGAAGTAGAATATCTGTTTGCTCTGATTTATTAACCTGGTACTCATTTCCAAAGTAGGCTGAGCGAGCTTCAGATCTACGTATCTCTGGAGAAGTTGACGTGGCCTTACTATATTTTTCGTCTTCCAGACACATAATGAAACCTACATCCTTCTGGGTGAATCAAGACCACAACTACCGTCTCTAGAACACACTATATACGATACTATTAACAATAATAATACAGTAATAATGCTACTGTTTCTTCGTCCTAATGCCTACTTTTACGGTTTTCGGAAACTCAGAGGTTCCCGAATACTGTCCTGGATAAATTATTTGAAGTCCTAGTAAAGGTAACGTCACGACGTTGACGAACTGAGCCGGGATCTGAGCCATCAACTTTAGCGCAGATGGTCTGAGCCACTCAGTTCACCGAGGAATATTGGTTAGCGTGTTCTTCCCGGTGCTGTAAATTTATCAAAATATCCACAACAATCTCAGTAGTTAGTAAACACGTGAATACTCCGCATGACCAGACAGAAATGCGCATTTAAGTCCCATATCATGAAAAAGATATTTCAAATGTCATTGGTACGAGAGATTCAGATTGAAAACCTACAACCTGTTTTCCAGTCATTGACCGGGTCAGGGATGTAATGAATGATGCAGATATAGGCTGTTAGTACGATGGGGTCGCCACTCCCAAAGTGATTTATTAATGAATGATAGATGCTATGAAATGAGAATGGAGAGTGTTGCTGGAATGAAAGATGATAGGGAAAACCGGAGTACCCGGAGAAAAACCTGTCCCGCCTCCGCTTTTTCCAGCACAAATCTCACATGGAGTGACCGGGATTTGAACCACGGTATCCAGTGGTGAGAGGCCGAAGAGATTCAGATTACTACATTAAAATGGTTTGGAAGTTAGCATAGCAGCTTCCCACCCAAAATGGCCCGCGTTCAGTTCTCAGTTCTTCCACGAGTTTTGAGCTGGTATAAGGGTCTGAAACGAGATATATTCAGCCGCAGGTAATAGGGGAAGTCCTTGTAATTTGGACCGATAGTATTTTGGTATTTGTAAGTTTGGTCACCCCTGTGTGAGGCAAGGCCAGCAAGACAATCGAGGGTAGCTTTCCTCTTGGAAGCTGTTTTGCTAATGGACCTAAGGTTGAAGAGTGAAGAGGAAAACTATCTGAATACTCACATGCCTCGTAAGCTTATACGGTTACAAGTAAGTGTACTGTGAAGTACTTATTTCAACCACGAGTTTCTACAAGTACTGATGAAATATCTAGGTACGTTTTAACATAGTTTCATTCATTAATCGTAAATATTTTGCATATTATTCAGTTTTTGATTAAATCTTTGCATGTCGTATAATTTGCACAGCCCAAGAGTGTAATTTGGACTTTTGAAACAATAATTGTAATATTTACGTTTCTGTGTAGTTTTACTGGTGATCCTAAAAGTTTCATTTTTTAAATTTATACCGGCAACGCAGTGTAGGGATAGCGATTCTGCCTCTTATCCGGAGACCCCGGGTTCTATTCCAGGCCAGGTTAGTGGTTTTTACGTGAATCTGAGGGATGGTTCGGGGACCACTCAGCCTACGTAATTACAGTTGAGGAGCTATCCTACGACATTGTATTTGACAAGTATTTCGATGACGATAGGATTGAGTGCAGTAGTTGCAAAAGTGGGCTAATGAAAATTCCGCCAACATTTAGGATGAATTATTGTATCGTTGTCCTTCGTACCAAGAGTGATGATCACACATTAAATAACTTATATTTACCAGTCCAAATTACACCGTAACAAATTTTAGATTAAATAATACGAGTATTACCTTTTACTTTCACCAAATAATTTGATACATTGTACTAGGTAATTAATGTGTACACAATGCGAGAAATTTTCATTGCGGTCAATAGAGTTACGGACAATTCAAGCTACCTGGTCCAAATTACACGGACTTCCCCCATCATTGAGTGCGATATTGAGTTAAAAGCCCACTCACTGCTGTTATGGATAAGATTAAACATGGTTTCCCAATTCTCTTTAGGTTGCTAGCTAACGCATAAAGAACTGCCATTCTCTAACATAGCTCCATGTAATTACTAATACACACATCGGTAGAGACACTAGATTTTTGCAGGTTATAACACTTACTTGAACGCAGTTTGAGTCACGTAGCTGCGATCTTGCAGTCAGGTGATGATGGGTTTGAACCCAACTGACGTCAGCTCTGAAGATAGTTTTCCGTGGTGTCCCACTTTCACACCAAGCAAGTGCTGCGGCTGTACCTTAATTCAGACCACGAACACTTTGTTTCCATCCCACCGTCGAAAATATACTTAACTGAGTCAGTACGATGTTTAAACCCTTACTCCACTCGTGCTAGTCAGCACGTCCTGAGCTTCGTTAATAAATTTGCAACAGTGACAATACTGGAAAATATGAAAGTATTTATCATTAACATAATAGCTCAGGCCATCGCTGCCGATGTCTCGATGAATATAGAAGATATCTTCCATTTTTGAGTTGGGTTGATAGCTCCAAATCTTTCACCAGAAACTCGCTTCTGGCAACCGTTCATCCTTTGAAATTTCCGGGCACAGTTTTAATTGTTCAATGAAAGATATGTAATTGGACCAATCAACACACTGATATACAAAATCTATTTTTTTTTTGAATGAAGCAAATTTATATAACCTATTGCAAACGAAAGCAAAGTCGTCTCCGTACAGGCGATGAAGGCCCTTGGAGGGGTGGAAGGTAAAGGCTTCCACTATCCATAACCAACCTCGGCAATTGGTGGGGTGCAGTGGTTAGCTCTATGGCCGGCCGCCTTTGCCCTCAGGGATCAACCTGGTACTTATTTTTGGTGAAGGCTGAGTTAACCTCAGGGCCATATGCACCTCCGTAAGTGGAAATCTCGTTTCTTAAAATTTTCCACTTCATGACGGGGAATACAACCCACGTCCTTCCTGGTGATTCTAGCACGCCTTTCCCGTCTCGGCCAGAGAGCTCCTATTTTATAACCCATTAACGCCAAATAATGACAATAATGTAAATAATATAAACAACAACAATGTTATTTTCTTTACGTCCTACTAAATACTTCTACGGTTTTCCGAGACGCCGAGGTGCCGAAATTTTGCCCCATAAGAATTATTTTACGTACAAGTAAATCTACAGACACGAGGCTGACGTATATGAGCACCTTCAAATACCACCGGACTGAGCCAGGATCGAACCTGCCATGTTGGGGTGAGAAGGCAAGCGCCACAACCGTTTGAGCCACTAAGCCGGCACAATAACAATTAAGTTAACGTTGAGGTTCTACTAAATTCATATGCACTTCCGTTCAGAAGAAAGTTATAAGGATGCATAACTAAACTAGAGCTTGACTCACTGCTACTGTAATTGCTGTCGCATATTGTTGCAATTTCGTTATTTAACATGTTGAATTGAAGTTTCGTCCGCCTCTGTGGTGTAGTTTTTAGTGCGCTTAGCTGCCACCCCACTGAGGCCCGGGTTCGATTCCCGGCTCTGCCACGAAATTTGAAAATTTGAGGTCAACTGAGTAGAGGTGGGTTCGATTCCCACCTCAGCCATCCTGGAAGTGGTTTTCCGTGGTTTCCCTTTTCTCCTCCAGGCAAATGCCGGGATGGTACCTAGCTTAAGGCCACGGCCGCTTCCTTCCTTCTTCCTTGTCTATCCCTTCCAATCTTCCCATACCCCTGCAAGGTACCTGTTCAGCGCAGCAGGTGAGGCCGCCTGGGCGTGGTACTGGGCCAGCTCCCCAATTGTATCCCCCGACCCATTGTCTCACTCTCCAGGGCACTGCCCTTGAGGCGGTAGAGGTGGAATCCCTCACTGACTCCGAGGGAAAACCAACCCTGGAGGGTAAACAGATTAAGAAGAAGAATTGAAGTTTGAACGTGCAATTAGTAGCACTTGTAATACTTTGAGGCTAAGCGCCTTGTTTATCTTCAACACCGTCTCTATTTTACAATTATTTCCTCATACAACGCTAGCCATTTATAATTCTCGCCATTAAACATGGTGTTGGATAACTTACTGGGTGTTTTCCTGATAAGAGCGAAGTAGGTTACTGCCCAACAGCGGACGTGGCTACCTGTCGCCACGCAAGAAGACAAATCTTGAGAGGTTCCAGACTCGATATGAAGAGTGTACACATGACCGTTAGTCGCTTGAAGCAGTGTGACAAACGGGCATATCCTTGACGTGAGGGAATGAAATAATAGCACGACCCACTAGCACTCTGTGTTAGCTGCAGTATATGAAAACTATTGGGTACACTACCCGGTGTCTTAGCTTCCTATCTTCGAGGGCTCTAAATTAGGTAGTGGCAACGTTGTCCAGACATTCGCAGGAGATCGGTAGAACCCTCAACGGATTTATTCGCGGATATCAGCGAATTTAGTGTCTTGGCGGACACAAACTGTATGGTAGTGCGGATAATTTTGCTTATACTAAATAATGTACTATTGTTCGTGCTTGCGGTTAGGCGACCCTTAAAAATGGCATGTGAGAATAGTGAGAGCATAAAGTCTCTAAATTTGACCTAAGCCTAAATGGCTCATGTCCGGAATGAATGGAGGGAAGGAACAAAGTTCAATACCTCCGTAGTTGTCGCAAGAAAAGAATCCCTCATGAACCTGTGACTGCAGGGGTTCTGGATCCAGGTGTAGGCCTGATGTAGTATGATAATGGACATATCCGTTTCACTACCTTGGGTGTAATATACATTAAAGTTAAATATTTAAATTATCAGCGGATTACCATTTTGCGGATGCGCATAACCATTCGCGGATGCAGATGTGGGTGCGGATATTATTTCGTGTATCCGCGCAGGGCTCTAGAGATAGGGCATGCGCAGATAGGATATGGGAGCGGTCAGGTGGCGCTGGTGTCGAAATTAAGTGTGCGTCAGACGGGCACCCATTTGGGAGTGTTGTTGCTGTGTGGCGTTGAATTCAAGACTGTCGATTTCGCCGCTCTAAAGCATGTTTTCAAACGATGATCATCGTTCGTGGATTAAAATCTACGTTACCTACCGAAAAAATGAAGCAGAATTTTATACAAGTTTACGTTTAGCCTGTGGTGAGAATGCTTTACCGTTGTACGATGGGTCAAGGAGTTTCGAGTAGGTCGGAAGGAGACTGCGGATTTGCATCTCAGAGATCGGCCGTCCATTCCTCAAGATCAGATTGACATCGTGAGTGGTCTCGTTTCCGTAAACCATCGATGGACTGTCCGGGAAATACCCATAGAGGTTGGTCTCAGACATCAAGCGCTGTTGCACATACTGACGAAATATCTTAACATGAGGAAATTGCGTCCCGTTGTGTTCCACATCAACGCACCGACGTACAGAAATGGCACCGCTATGCATTGGCTGACATCCACATAGATAGATACCGCAAAGAAGAGACGCATTTCTTCAGCTCATTGTCGCCATTGATCATGTGTGGTCACGAGCCTGAAATAAAGCGTCAATCGAATGAATGGCGTCATACAGGTTCGCCACGTCCACAGAAATTTCGACAGGAACCCAAGTCCGGTGAAACTTATGCTGATTGTGGCATGCGATTACGAGGGTGTTATTCTAACGCATGTTGTGCCTGAGGGACAAACCGTCAACAGTGACTATCACTGACGATTTCTGGAGTGAGATCTACGTCCAACTATGTGGATCACACATCCACGTTTATTGCGAGACGATTGCCCTATCGTGTTGCATGACAACACACCGAGGGCTCAAAATGACATGGTCCTATTTGACTTTTCATAAATTTTACAGGAGAGCATTTTTAAAGTTTGCTTGCTTATAAAGTTCACATTTATGAAGGGATTATTCAGAAATGAGGCTTTAATATTTGACTAGTGTATTTTTATAAATTTAAGTAATATAAGGAATTTCAGGAGGTATCTAGATGGAGAGTGATGTGAATTAGAAATTCGTGTCACCAAATAGAACCTTGTCATTCCAAATGGCAAGTGGAGTAAGGTTGCTTAGAGAAGACTAGCAATAAAATCAAAGATGTTTTGCTATGCTTTAATGCTTGAACTAGTAAGGAATGCATTAAGTGAACGATAGTTGACCAGTAAATTATATATTTTATTCCAAATGAAGCCGTTCTAAGATTAATTATAAGTAAACACTACTGCTACACTTTTTCATTAAAACTAAAAATCGCTTCCTCACTCAATCTCAAACGGTGGAACACTGAAAAGAACATTACATTTTCATGAACATTACTTCCACACATACTCATTAAAATATAAAAATCATTTCCCCATTCTAGATGGAACAGTGGAACTCTGCACATAACGTTACATCGTGATCAAAAAAACTTTAAATAGGAACATAGTTGTCATTTTAAATTTTAGCCTAGGAGCCATACTGCTTACAAACAGACTCATAGTAGGTTTTATCCAACAGTGGCATCCACTTGTACGTTGATCGGATGTCACTTATTTTCCCTATACTCAACTTTCGATGAATGAGAGCCTGTGGGATCGGCAAACGTTTAAGTTCAACATTTTGAGATCGTGTCTTCACTAACTGCCAGCCCCGTGGTGTAGGGGTAGTGTGCCTGCCTCTTACCCGGAGGCCCCGGGTTCGATTTCCGGCCAGGTCAGGGATTTTTACCTGGACCTGAGGGCTGGTTCGATGTACACTCAGCCTACGTGATTAGAATTGAGGAGCTATCTGACGGTGAGGTAGCGGCCCCGGTCTAGAAAGCCAAGAATAACGGCCGAGAGGATTCGTTGTGCTGACCACACGACACCACGTAATCTGCAGGCCTTCGGGCTGAGCAGCGGTCGCCTGGTAAGCCAAGGCCCTTCAAGGGCTGTAGTGCCATGGGGTTTGGGTTTGGGTTTGGTCTTCACTAACTGTGTCAAATGAACAATTTAAAATTCAGTGCCACCATGACAGCATAATTTAGATTAACAGCAACTTTCTTATAACCCTCGCGTTCGACAGCAAGTAACAACCACAAAGGACCTACCGGTGACCAACATCCAGAACAGCGGAGTGCCTTCTCAATGTTGGAATGCATATTGTCTACTTCTTGGATACAAGGATGTCCAGGAGTAGCACATTTCATTGCCTGATTTTATGTTTGGATACCGCTACACGAAATCTGACATTTTTTTTGCCAGTTTCTTTACGTCGCACCGACACAGATAGGTCTTATGGCGACGATGGGACAGGAAAGGCCTAGGAGTTGGAAGGAAGCGGCCGTGGCCTTAATTAAGGTACAGCCCCAGCATTTGCCTGGTGTGAAAATGGGAAACCACGGAAAACCATCTTCAGGGCTGCCGATCGTGGGGCTCGAACCCACGATCCCCCGGATGCAAGCTCACAGCCGCGCGCCTCTACGCGCACGGCCAACTCGCCCGGTAAATCTGACATTGCAAACGAAATAAATGAATTGTGATTTTGAGGACCACAGCTGTCGCTCCACGTAATTATGTATAATCTCTGTTTCTGAATGGTATCGAATAAATTTCTCCAGTAATTCTATTACTGCATTTCTTATGTCTTTACCTGACTGATCAATTAAATCCTCTGTACACAGTGCACAATAACCTGACTTAGATGGAAGCACATGATCTGTCATATTATTAGCTGTTTGTTTCCTCTTGTTAAAGTGATTGCTAACATTAGCCTGTGGAAGATTGATCACATTTTCCAAGTCAAAGCATATAACATGATCATTTGAATTATCTAACTCTGTATCGTGCTGTCTTTCTAGAAGCATTACCGTTTTTGTTTTGTATGATTCTCATAGGTCCGCCTCTGTGGTGTAGTGGTTAGCGTGATTAGCTGCCACCCCCGGAGGCCCGGGTTCGATTCCCGGCTCTGCCACGAAATTTGAAAAGTGGTACGAGGGCTGGAACGGGGTCCACTCAGCCTCGGGAGGTCAACTGAGTAGAGGTGGGTTCGATTCCCACCTCAGCCATCCTGGAAGTGGTTTTCCGTGGTTTCCCACTTCTCCTCCAGGCGAATGCCGGGATGGAACCTAACTTAAGGCCACGGCCGCTTCCTTCCCTCTTCCTTGCCTATCCCTTCCAATCTTCCCATCCCTCCACAAGGCCCCTGTTCAGCATAGCAGGTGAGGCCGCCTGGGCGAGGTACTGGTCATACTACCCAGTTGTATCCCCCGACCAAGAGTCTGAAGCTCCAGGACACTGCCCTTGAGGCGGTAGAGGTAGGATCCCTCGCTCAGTCCGAGGGAAAAACCGAACCTGGAGGGTAAACAGATGATGATGATGATGATGATTCTCATATCATTCTGGTAATTCATGTGGCATTTTTTCCTTCTTTTCCACGTGCAATTCCTCACACATGCCACATCTGTCCTGCTTCGGTTGCAAAAATGACAAATTTAACTCATTACAAAATATGCACCTGTACATATATATTTTAACTGGATCAGATCCTTCCGCATCACACTTTTTAATGTGTAATTCATACAGTTTTGTTGATTTACATCAGGATAAAGGTATAAATTTTTTACTATTAGCTCTACAGTAGTGAGATTCAGAAGTTGGAAAAGGTTTTATGATTCCTAACATTATCCTTCCTTTCTTTGGATTTCTTTTGCCTGGTAAAGTTGCCTCTTTCATCAGACTTCGGTGTTTCTGCTCTACTTTTGTTCTTATCAGCATTATAAACAGGTTTATGGCTTACTGCTAGAGGACCCTGAAAGGGAGACTAACAGACACGAATATTTCAACCATTATTAAGAACATATTTGAATGCCTTGGAGCGCTTTGAACACTTCACACATCTTTCAGTATCAATACTCTCCATATTTCGTATTAAGAAATAATGTTTCTCTTTCTGGCTTAACTTAAATATATTATTATGATTATTATTATTATTATTATTATTATTATTATTATTATTATTATTATTATTATTATTATTATTATTATTATTATTATTATTATTCCGTGTGGCTATTTCTAGCCGGGTGCAGCCCTTGTGAGGCAGACCCTCCGGTGAGTGCGGGCGGCATCTGTCATGTGTAGGTAACTGCGTGTTATTGTGGTGGAAGATAGTGTTTTGTGTGGTGTGTGAGTCGCAAGGATGTTGGGGACAGCACAAACACCCAGTCCCCGAGCCAAGGGAATTAACCATTTAAGGTTAAAATCTCCTACGCGGGCGGGAATTGAACCCGGGACCCTCTGTACCAAAGGCCAGTGCGCTAAACTTTTAGGCAGGGAGCCGGACATAATAATAATAATTAAATATGTCAAGTCTTTCATCTTCTGTAAAAATGAATCTCAGTAGGCAACTAGCCATTAAATATTCAAGTTTTTGCTGATTGGAACTCTCGGTGTCATTACCGGGATCGTTCTCAATGACGCGGATGTTACACTCACAGACATTTTTATTTGGAAAGGTTCTGCAACAATATATTAATCTTGATAATTCAACATTTAAATAATATGTGTGTTAACAAATTAAAATTAATTACTTCATGAATTACTGTTTGGAAACAAACTTAAATTGAAACTGCTTTCCTCATTGTTTTTAAAGAATAATAAGCATTCCTACCTTCTTTTACAACTTTTCTCAATCTGGACATTTTCAATAATTCCATTACTGAAAAATAATTATACACTATTCAGTCTTCAATGAATGATAAACATGCTAGACAAAACAGTGTCTAGCAGGCCAGCTAAAGCTAACCCAGAGAACGCCAATTAAACGCAATCTGCTTCCTACTGGTTTAATGACGATGCACTGAATTACCGTTTCACTTCCAAATGTTGGTAAATTAACGTACATGCAATTGGATATAGTGAAAAGTTATACTGAAATTCGATACCAAAAGGGTTTCGTACACCAAGCTATTCTGTTATGTTGGTAAAACATAAAAAAGTTAGAACATTCAAGTAGAACCTTATCATTCTTATTGAAGGGCACGAAATGCAATTAGAAGTTTGTCAAAAATGAAAATGTCCATATAACATCATCTATATATATATATAAAGTAACTTGTACTGACTGACTGACTGACTGACTGACTGATTCACCATCGCGAGCCAAAACTACTGGACATAAAGAAATCATATTTTGAGGATACATTCGTATTAACATGTAGGTGCTCGTTAAGGGAGGATTTTTGGATATACCGTCGCTAAGGGAGTAAAAAGGGGGGGGTGAATTTTAAAAATGAGGAGATCTATATCTCAAAAACTTAAAAGTTTACAGATATAAAAATTGGTATTTGGAATCTCCTTTATAAATAATTAAACGAATTTTTTGTTTTCGAAGAATCCCATTAAGGGGGGTAAAAAAGGGGGAAAAGGGGTTGAACACCTTCTATGAGGAGACTTATATCTCAAAAACTGAAGTTGTTACAGGCATGAAAATTGAAATTTTGAATCTCCTTCAAAATAAAGGAACACGTATATTTGTGTGTTTGGATAATCCGAAGAATGGGGGGTGAACAGGAGTGCAAACGGGGTGAATCTTTAAAAAGACCGTATCTGCAAATTATCTCGGACACGTAACATATTACAGATTTGAAAACAGGAATTTGGAATTTCCTGTAAATGTAAAGAAACATAAATATTTTTTCGGAAAGTCCACTTAAGGGGAACTGAAAAAGGGGGTGAATTTTTAAAATTAGCGTATCTACAGTTTATCTCAAAAACCTAACATGTTTCATACGTGAAAATTCGTATTTGGAATCTCCTTTAAAAATAAGGACTCGTATTCTTACGTTTTTGGGAAAAAACCAGAATGGGGGAGGGGGGTGAATGAATTGAAAAATTAGCTGAATTATTTGTAAGAGAATGTATACATATATGTACCAAAAAGTCTAAAGATGTTACAAACGTGAAAATTGGTATTTGGAATCTCCTTTAAAAATAAAGAAACACGCACTTGGCGAGGTATCAACTTGGTAGGGGGGATGAAAACGGAGATGAATTCATTTTACGAGGATACTTATATCTCAAAAACTGAGGATGTTACATACATGAAAATTTTTATTTGGAATTTTCTTTCAAAGTAAAGAAACACGTAAGCTTTTGTCCTTGAAATATCCACTTAAGGGTAGTGAATTAATTGAAAAATTAGTTTAATACTTTGTATGAGGATACTTATAACTCAAAATTAACGTTGTTACAGACGTGAAAATTAGTATTTGGTATCTCCTTTAAAAATAAAGAAACACGCATTTCTGTGCGGGGGGGGGGGGGGCGTTGAACCAACTTCGGGGTGGAGGCAGTGGAAAAGGAGTGTAATTCCTTTTTATGTGGATGCATTACTTATATCTCAAAACTGAAGACGTTACATTCGTGATAATAGGCATATGGAACCTCCTATATAGGTAAGATACAAGTTTTTTTGGTTTTCGGAAAGTTCACATAAGGGGGGAGGGTGAAAGGAGGTGAAAAAATTTAATTCTTTTTATGGAGAAACTTATATCTCAAAAACGTAAGGTTACACACGTGAAAATTTGTATTTGGGATTACCTTAAAAAAATAACGAAACATGGAATTTTGGAGGGGGGAATCAACTTAACGGGCTGGGGTGAAAAAAAAAGAGTTGAAATCTTTTATGATGATACTTATATCTCTAAATCGGAAGGTGTTAGAGGCATGAACATTTGTATTTGGAATCTTCTTTCAAAGTAAAGAAACACGTGTTCTTTTGTTTTCGAAAAATCCACTTAAGGGGGTGAATGAATTGAAAAATTAGTTGAATTATTTTTTTTTGCTAGTTGTTTTACGTCGCACCGACACAGATAGGTCTTACGGCGACGATGGGACAGGAAAGGGCTAGGAGTGGGAATGAAGCAGCCGTGGCCTTAATTAAGGTACAGCACCAGCATTTGCCTGGTGTGAAAATGGGAAACCACGGGAAACCATTTTCAGGGCTGCCGACAGTGGGGTTCGAACCTACTATCTCCCGAATACTGGATACTGGCCGCACTTAAGCGACTGCAGCTATCGAGCTCGGTAGTTGAATTATTTGTGTGAGGATACTTATATCTCTAAAACTAAAAGATGTTAAGAGCGTGAAAATTAGTATTTGGAATATCCTTTAAAAATAAAGAAACACGCACTTTGGGGGGGGGGGAATCAACTTATCGTTTAATGAGGGGGGTGAAAAATAAGTTGAATTACATTTATTGGTATACTTATATCTCAAAAATTAAAGGTAACAGACGTGAAAATTAGTATTTGGAATCTCCTTTAAAAATGAAGAAACGCGCATTTGTGTTTTCGGAAAATCGCCGTACGGGGTGTGGGGTTGAAAATAAGTAAATAAGGAGTTGAAATATGTTCATGGGGATACTTTACTTAAAAACTGAAGCTGTTACAAACGTGAAAGTTGGATTTTAAATTTCCTTTCAAAATAAGAAATACGTATTTATTTTTGTTTTCGGAAAGTCCACTTAAGGCGGGAGAGGGGTGGAAAGAAGTGAAGAAGAAGAAGCTGAATTATTCTTATGAGCATACTTGCATCTCCGAAACTGAAGCTGTTAAAGACGTACAGACATGTAAACTGGTATTTGAAATCTCCTTTAAAATAATGAAATACGTATTATTTTGTTTCCGAAAAATTCCGTTAAGGTGCCGAAAAGTATTGGAAAAGCGGGTGAATTTTTGAAATGAGTTCCGGTATATCTACATTATATGTCAAAAATTTAACATATTAGAAACCAGAAACTTGGTATTTGGAAAGTCCTCTAAAAATACAAGAACCTGTACCCTTTTGTTTTCGGTTAAGACACTTAACAGGGGGTGAAAAGACGTGAAAAATAGTTGAATTATTTTTCATGAGGATACTTATATCTTAGAAACTGAAGATGTTACAGACGTGAAAATTTGTATGTGGAATCTCCTTTAAAATTTAAGATACATGTATTTTTGTTTTCGGAAAATACACTTAGATGGTGGTGACGGTGGGGGAAGGACTGAGCAAGGGGTTGAATTCTTTTTATGAGGATACTTATGTATATCTCGGAAAATGAAGATGTTACAGATGTGGGAATAGTTATTAGGAATCTCCTTTTTGGCTATTTGTTTTACAGATAGGTTTTATGGCGACGATGGGATAGGAAAGGACTAGAAATGGGAAGGATGCGGCCGAGGCCTTAATTAAGGTACAGCCCTATCATTTGCCCGGTGTGAAATTAGAAAAACCACGGAAAACCATCGTCAGGGCTAACGACAATGGGGTTCGAGCCCACTGTCTCCTGGATGCAAGTTAACAGCTGCGCGTCCCTAACGGCACGGCCAACTCGCCCGGTAGGAATCTACTCTAAAAGTAAAGAAACATGTATTTATTTTTCGACTTGAGAGAAGACTGTTTACCACATATACAGTTCTATGTCGCATGGTCGTCTTAGTCCCAAAAGGTAATACCACAAACATGGTTTACAAATATTTTTTAGGGTAAATTAAACTCAGTTTTTGGGTGAGTTTATATACTTTAGGACTTTTCAGATAATGTCTTAGTACAATGCCAAGGAACGATTACTTTGATAAAATTACGAAATCCACGCGAGCAAAGCCGCGGGTAATTGCTAGTAGTACATATAGATCTTGCAGTGTTCTATTATCTGTAGTAAAAATCTCATTTTTAAAAAAAGTCAACCAGAACCTTGTTATTCTGAACCCTTGAAACGTTGTCATGTCACAAAAAATGTCAAGCTCTTATTGCAGCGGTGGTATTTGGAAATCTCCGAATACCCTCCATACTCCTCAGGCATGAGTCCTTGTGACTTCGAATTGTTTCCGAAGTTGAAGGAACCCCTCTGAGGGCGCCGATTTCCTGACGTGGCATCTGTACCCCGCTAGTACTATAAGGAGCTCCGTCACTGTCATCAACAGAGAACGCCTTGCCAGTGGTCTCAAAAGGTTCCCGGCATTTGGCAAAAGGTAATAGACTTTACGGGTGACTGTTTTGAAGGAATGTTGGGTTGATACCCAAGCCTGCCTTATCCAGGACCAAAACAGTTCCACGAAGTCGAGCTTTATCTGACACACGCTTGCACAATATTTCCTTTATACTTAATGCACATCGAGCTATAGTACATCACTCCATATACCGCTGTAAATATAATATAAATGTTAGAAATAACATATACGGTACCTATAAATGGTGATAATAATTAAAACTAGACCTGATAAAATAATGTATACCGGGCTGAGTGGCTCAGACGGTTGAAGCGCTGGCCTTCTGACTCCAACTAGGCAGGTTCGATCCTGGCTCAGTCCGGTTGTATTTGAAAGTGCTCAAATACGTCAGCCTCGCGTCGGTATATTTTACTGGCACGTCATAGATTTCCTACGGGACTAAATTCCGGCACCTCGGTGTCTCCTAAAACCGTAAACGTAGTTAGTGGGACGTAAAGCAAATAGCATTATTATTAAAATATGTTAATGATGGATATCATACATTAGGTCATTACAGTTTCCAACCCAATTCGACCACAAACTACAAAAACTTGGAATAGCGGTATTCTTTACAGCGGCCAAAAATGATGTTTTACGTACGAATTAGGATGTTTACGAAATTACGAAACCAATACGTGTAGCATTTTCACCCCTGTAACGTACACTATTTTATTGCATGCTTAGTTGATTTTTAATTTTCATTTAAATAATATTAGGATGAATACTTTATGCTCAGTGCAGGGTCTATCATTCTAACAGTCTGTGAGAGAATCAGTCGGTAGTTGTATTAACTCGCCCACACCACGCAGTGTAGCCATCTGGTAAGTAACTGTTTCAAATGCATTAAGAAACGGTTTCTGGTGGCACGTTTCAATGTTGGTAGATGTTGAGTGCGGTAAATAACTATAGAGTATCGTGATATTCCACTTTCCACATCATTTTGAAGAACGTATATAGATGATATTCGACATAGAACGCAATATATTGATAATTTTTTATCATCTTCTTTATGCGTTAAAAATGGTTAAATGGCTAAATAGCGCAACAGCCCATTTGGTACCATAATTCTCAGGCGTAATACTTGGCCTTCCTGATTGGATCCGCTGCTTCTCCATCAAAGATATCCGTACTTGGTGACAGAAAGCTGAGTTAATTCCGTCCCAGTCCTCAGTCTCGAATTAAAATCCCCGACTGACTGGAAATCGAATCTGGTGCTTTCAGGTGAAGGGCAGGCAAGCTAATGCTACACCATGGGACTAGCTACATTTCTTTAATGGTTTACAGTTTTGTGCGAGTTGAATTAGAATTATACTGTAAACTCTCGTAAATATTTTTACAGTAGTTACTTGTATATAATTTAGACAATAGAGTAACTACTGGTCTTTTACTGGTTTGATATGGTATAAGACAACTAAAGTAATACTTGTGGCCCTGATACTTGTGAAACTGATGATATTTGTTCGTTTAAAGTGGCAGAAGAACTATTCTCTTTACTTCATCTCGTACAGCAGCAAGGAGCTTTATCAGCGTAAGATTTGCTAAAGGCTCTTGCTTGTATCATGAAAGAGGTGAAGTGTTCTCTGTGAGAGAAGTTCAACTCGCAGCCTGCACCAGACCAGAACTGTCAGAATCAGGTACAGACTGGTCTGTAGCGGACTACGAATTTACAGTAGGTTATTAAATAACTTCCAGCCTGCTTCCACAGAAGTTAAAAATAATAGATTAGCTGCATGAAATGTTCACGGTATCATATGAGGATGCCATATTAAATCCAAGATAGAACTCATTGCAAAATTAAAGGGCATTTTGTTGCTCGAAATACAGGAATGGTTGAGTTTCAGAATTTTTTTATTGATTTCACTCCTTCACTTACGGACTGCGGGGTACCAGAGTGTATAATTCCGGGTACTCAAACTGCACGAACTCTTGTAAGAAGAATTGGCGTAAAACTCCGTAATAAATCTTTATCTCATACATACTTCACCAACAAACCTTTTATTTATTTTTTTTATTTATTTATTTATTTATTTTTTTATTTATTTATTTATTTATTTATTTATTTATTTATTAAGAACAAGAAACAGCATAGCGCTGAATTAAAAATATCCGTAATAAATCTCTTATATACAATAGTTGCAACAGTTAATCTAAACTTGGAAACTCATAAACATTTTAAAAGTAAACATTTATAAATAAAATTGACCGTACTAGCCTAATGAAACTAAAATCCTATATTTTGCATGTTTGCATAACATGACTAGTTATTTTAAATTAGGAAAGTGACAATCAGCATTTTGGCAAATTGTAGTAATTTTATCCTTTAAACTCGTTTTAAAACGTGTAGAGACACCTCAATTTATTAGACTAGCTAAGAATTCTCTCTATGATAACTTTTCCCCAATTTACGGCTGTTGATTGTACTGGTGGAGGAGGTCTTCGACATTTTTTGCTGATTACTTCATAACCTGTATAGTTCTGGTACGCGCGCGCGCGCGCGCGCGTGTGTGTGTGTGTGTGTGTGTGTGTGTGTTTGTGTGTGTGTGTGTGTGTTTGTGTGTGTGTGTGTGTGTGTGTGTGTGTGTGTGTGTGTGTGTAATGTGTCATTTGTAATTAATGGTGCGGTAATTAAATGTAATTAATGTAGTAGAATGGGCGATGAGGTGCTCGTAGTCTAAATGTTAGGTACTATCGAAATATAAGCCTGGAATTTAAATGGACGACCATTTCTAGAAAGATGAGACTGATTTGAACCCACTTTTCTTCTCATTTGTCCTCACTTTGACGCGTCTATCCCAGTCTAAACAATGACATCAAGTTTTCAATTTTTCAAGGTGAACATTGGAGTTGAACCTGGCCTATCCTGCTGCCGAAATACAATGCTATAATGTGTTTAGCGAGAATAGAGCTGCTCTTTACGCTCTTCTTTTCAAACAGTTGTCACTTGATGGATGAGGGTAAGGGAACAGAAACCTGCATCTGAAAAATTTGATAATCGTTAACACCGCATGAATGCAGCTAGGTTGCGTATGTTGCGAGAAGGGATTTGGGAAAGCCAAGGACCCACTACAGGCTAGGCAGGCATTTATTATTGTTTTTCTCTGTAGGTTAAAACCCTGCACCTCAAAGCGATGCCTGGAAGGTAGTGGGATGGGAAGAGGAGGATGCGGTGTTGTCAGTGTATTTCTGCAGTGCAGCTAATAATAACTCCGGAAATGTTCTCAAGTGAACTAGTACAATATGAAACAAGATGACGAGATATCGCAACCCAGCGCGGCACTCCGCGTGGACTTGACAAGAAACTATCATCCAACATTCTCAGGCTTTTATTGGACACTGCAGGGCTCTCTCCGTTGTGGCCTGAGTCCTCGTGCTCTGCTTATGGTGTAATTAGCGGTACAAAAGGTAAGGAATATCAAAGCCATGCCGCACGTGACATTTAGAGGATCAAAATATTACACTTCCGGTACCTAGCTGCAAAAGTGTCATTAATGTCATTCAACTTGAAGTTCCACCCCTAAAGTCGCATAAAATTTAGGGGCCAAGAGTCTCTCTACTCTCCAAGCACCATGTAACCCTTAGTGCCTAGATCATGGTAGGTGATAGGGATATTTCAAATACCTTACATCCTCGCAGTGGATGACTTGTGAGATATTCAGTAATTCATGAACCCTGTGGTCCCAGGACCAGTAATATATGCTCAGAGTCAACGTGCTATATAATGAATAGTGGAAATTAATGTTGCATGTGAGGGGATTGAATCATCGAGATCAGCAGCATGTGAACTTACTCTGTGTTAAGTGTGCTGATAGCCTAACTAGGTAGAGGTGCGTGTATAGGTGTGCTTACTTGTTATGAATTCGGCAATTATTTATAGGTAAAGGAATACTCTCTATGTAGTGGCTTTGTTACACTTACGGTAGCTGCAGAAGTGTCACAATACTATTTGTCCTTAACCTCCACCCCTAAGTGCCTTAAACTTTATGGGGAATGAGTTCCTCTTCTAGCCAAACATACTATAACCCTGAGATCATGGCAAGTGGTAGGGATGTTTCTTTATCGACGTTCTGGAAATGACGTGTTCGATCCCTACCATCGACAGCCTTGAGGATGATTTTCCGTTTTACCCAATTTTTCACACCAGTCGAATCTCGGACCAGTAACTTGACATAGGCCACAGACACTTCCTTATCGATCCAGGACCTATTATTTCACACCATCACCTAAAATATTTAGATATTATCATGTTGGTGTGTTAGATCCTGGCTCAGTTCGCTGGTATTTGAAGGTAATAAAAATTTGTCGACCTCGTATCGATACATTTACCGACACGTAAAAAACAACCGCTTTGGATACCTGGGATTTATCGACACTAGCACTGGCGACTGCGAGCCTGAAATCCACAAGCGCATCGCAATGGCGAGAAATGCGACACCAACGCAGACCCACATATGGAAGAACACCTCCATCACCGTCAAGAAGGGACTAATATCGGTGCGAACTGTCATCTTTCCCACAGCAACATATGCAGCTGAAACTTGGACTGTGAAGATGGCAGACTACTGCAGGATCGATGCCCCTGAGATGTGGCGCTATAGAAGGCCGTTACGGCACACCGTATTAACGAGTCGGCGGGAAAACAAGACAGTCGACATTCGTGGACCAACAATTTTTAAATTACTTCAGGCACATTTCCTGGATAACAGATGCAATTGAAAAAATATCGTTGAGGAGAATGCTGATGGCCGAAGACCCAAAGGTCGTGTACCATCGCGATGGGCTCTAACTGAAGAGCCTGACCGGAGAGATCCTGCGAAATGCGATCCACCATGCTCAGGATATTGAACACTGGGGGAGAAATGTCAACATGCCTTTGCATCAGGATATTAGCACACCAACGTAGGGTTAGAAAATGAGAGCGATAACTCCTATAAGATAAAATTCCGGCATGTACTTCCATCTGAAAACCGTAAAAGGAGTTTTCTCTATCTCTCCGACCCCGCCGTCTCTCTCTCTCTCTCTCTCTCTCTCTCTCTCTCTCTCTCTCTCTCCCCCTTTTCCCTCCCACCGTCACCTGGATTCGGAGGATCGCGGAGGCTATTATACTGTCTTCTTCAGCTGTTGCAGTCCTCGGCCAGACGAGCTGCACCATTCTTACTCACTGATCAGTAATTTTCGACAGATTGGTTGGACGTAAAATCAGAAACAATGAAACATAATTTTTTCAGGTAACAAAGAAATCCGACAGCGGAATTTTCCTGAACCAAATGTTAAGAAACCATGATAAACGACTAATAGGCCTATCATGGTAGAGGAAGGACCTTCAAACTGTATCTCTTTTCGATTGTGTTTCCAGATGCAGATAATTCCCTTCAAACAATTATGAATTCAGACAAATCTTAGAAAATGTTCAGGGCCAAACGGGCTGTGACAAACTCTTCTAATCTGTGGAGAGGGGTGATAGGCTCTTAGTAATACATCTTAACTAATTCAACTTAGCAGGTTCGGTAGCCTTTAATATTCCAGCGTTCTTGAGGCTGATCGCCATGCGTCACTCAAATGTTAAGGGATTATAAGGTTTTATGTGTGTAAATGGAATTTTATGATGCAAATTGGAGTGGAATAAATTGTCGTAATAACGAAAATAACCGTTAACATAAAAAGTCTTGTCCACCAAACAGCAGCAAAGCACGTTACATCTTACATCATTATAAAAATGCTCCACTTCCTCTTGCTCACTACCTATACTATTGTGATCCCGAGTGCAAAGGCCCTCACTTCCGAATGGAGTTCTGTAAATGGCAGGGCGTTACCTCTCCTCTGTCTATCAATCCTTATCTGCAGCGATGCTATTGATTGTAGCACTGCTTTTTATACACAAAGTGTACTTCTCGCTTGGCACGTAATTCAATGAATTCATTTCTCTTTTGTTTACACATCACTGTTACTCGTGAATGAAGTGCTGGCTAATTATAGGAAATAAATTGTTCCTTATGGAACAGTGATGACAAATTCCTCATCAAAGGAAAATTAACCATGAAAAAATTATGACAATCTAGTGATTTCAACGGTTGGAAACGCGCTTAAAACCGTCAGGTCACCATTTTAGTCACTTTTGTTAGATGATACGATTTCAGAATCAAACTCATTTCAAATATCAGTTAATAATATTTCCCATTTCCGTCTGTAATCCAATTCTATTACCTTTGGAACGGACTTCGTATTGCAAGTCGTAAGTAAAAAGGCAACCTGAATCATAGTAACCCACTTCAACATAACATCCACAAATCGTAGTAGGCAACAATGAATAGTAAAGAAAAGTGAGTAGTTTGCAGTTAAACATGAATGTTATAATACCAGTTTCTTATACACAGCAAACGTCGCCCGCCCGCCCGCGTCCGAGGGTCTGCATTACTAGTGCTCCAGGTGACAAGTAATGGGCACATGAAGGCATTATTATTATTATTATTATTATTATTATTATTATTATTATTATTATTATTATTATTATTATTATTGTGATAATTTTATGTAAAATGCGAACCATAGGGGTGTGATTCATTTCATTAGCCAGGATTGAGTCCATTGACGCCTTAGTGAGGGTAATGTCACGTAGCTACTGAGCGAGCTTCAGTCGAGTTGCCGGTTATTCTCTGTGCCGTATCTGGGAGAGTAGATGATGCAATAGCTGCTTGGGGCGTACTGCTCACCCAGTGATATCATGGACTCAGTTGGTCAACGATAAGCACCAGTACATCGTATAGTGTGATGCTTCTTATACAGCAGCAATTGATCAATTTAGGCATGGGGCCCACCCCGGCCATTCTCGAAGTTGCTTTCCGTGGTTTCCCACTTCTCCTCCAGGCAAATGCCGGGATTGAACTTAATTTAAGGCCACGGACTCCTCCTTGTCTATCCCTTTCAATTTTCCCTTCCCCACACAAGGCCCCTGTTAAACATAGCAGGTGAGGCCGCATGAGTGTGGTTCTGGTCCTCCATCCCAGTTTCATCCCCCGAACCACAGTCTCACGCTCCAGGACACTGCTCTTCTGATGGTAAAAGTGGGATCCTTCGATGAGTCCGAGGGAAGAAACTAACCGTGTAGGTTTAATGGATTAAGAAAGAATACGCATAAAAGTAGAGTTATACATTCACGTGAATATTACATACTTGGCAGAGCATGATAACCGAGTTATATGGACATAGGCTTCCCACCAAAACGGCTGACGCTTGAATCCCCGTCAATACATGTGGGTATTTGAAATGGAAAGAATCTGTGCTGGGTGTCTGGTTCTGCGTAAATTCCCGTGGCTATGACCACAATATCAACAGATGCTTAAAACTACAGGTTTGGTTCGTTCTATTTACTTGCCAGAATAACTTCAATTCACCCAATGATCTGACTTTTCGTCGTTGCGCCTAGAAAATCCGCTATGTGATAATAATTCAGCTTAGAACGTTCACCAGAAAGGTTCCGTCATCTAAGGTTCAGGATTGCATGAACGACATTAATCCATTTTCGTTCTAAGAGATACATGTGCTGCGGGTCAGTATTTCTCCCCTCAACATTATTACATCATGGTACTTCAAGGTTCATCCGGCTCCATGGCTAAATAGTTAGCGTGCTGGCCTTTGGTCACAGGGGTCTCGGGTTCGATTCCCGGCAGGTTCGGTAACTTTAACCATACATACATACATACATTATCATTATAGACTGTTATGCCTTTCAGCGTTCAGTCTGCAAGCCTCTGTGAATTTACTAAACGTCGCCACAATCTGCGATTTGCAACTAGCGTTGTGGCCTCATTTAGTTCTATACCTCTTATCTTTAAATCGTCAGAAACCGAGTCTAACCATCGTCGTCTTGGTCTACCTCTACCTCTCTTACCCTCCATAGCAGAGTCCATTATTCTTCTAGGTAACCTATCCTCCTCCATTCGTTTCACATGACCCCACCACCGAAGCCGGTTTATGCGTACAGCTTCATCCATCGAGTTCATTCCTAAATTAGTCTTTATCTCCTCATTCCGAGTACCCTCCTGGCATTGTTCCCACCTGTTTGTACCAGCAATAATTCTTGCTACTTTCATGTCTGTTACTTCTAACTTATGAATAAGATATCCTGAGTCCACCCAGCTGTCGCTCCCGTAAAGCAAAGTTGGTCTGAAAACAGACCGATGTAAAGATAGTTTCGTTTGGGAGCCGACTTTCTTCTTACAGAATACTGTTGATCGCAACTGCGAGCTCACTGCATTAGCTTTACGACACCTTGATTCAATCCCACTTACTATATTACCATCCTGGGAGAACACACAACCTAAGTACTTGAAATTATCGACCTGTTCTAGCTTTGTATCACCAATCTGACACTCAGTTCTGTTGAATTTCTTACCTACTGACATCAATTTAGTCTTCGAGAGGCTAACTTTCATACCATACTCATTGCACCTATTTTCACGTTCCAAGATATTACACTGCAGGCTTTTGGCACAATCTGCCATTAAGATCAAGTCGTCAGCATAGGCCAGACAATTAACCATAATTGGTTGATTTCACTGGCACGGGGGCTGGGTGTAAGTGTCGTCTTCATCATCATTTCATCCTCATCACGACGCGCAGGTCGCCTACGGGTGTCAAATCATAAAGACCTGCACCTGGCGAGTCGAACTTTTCCTCGGTCACTCCCTGCACTAAAAACCGTGCGCCATTTCATTGCACTTCAAGGTTCAACAACGATTCCTAGATGTGCACTTCTTAATTAAGTATTTGTTAGGCCATGTTTTATATGTTCTGCTTCATTTTTCCAGTCCATTCTTCACCGTTGACATGCATACTTCAATTAGATTTCGTTATTAATGGCCTGATGGACTGAAATGTGCAAGTTCATTTAGCACGTTAGTTTGGAATTTTTTTACATCGTATGTTTTTCAGTGACCAACCATATTGACAAACTACGCTTTCACAAACTGACGATTCCTATTTTGTTTTGTCCACATCATGTTACTTTGACAAGCTACGCTTTTACAAATTGACGCTTTATATTTATTTTGCCCACGTCATGTTATTTTATCTGTACTACACTATGTCCAGCTCCATGGCTGAAAGGTTAGCAAGCTGGCTTTTGGTTCAAGGGGTCCCGTGTTCGATTCCCGGTTCGGCCGAGGATTTTAACTTTCATTAGTTAATTCCTATGGCTCGACGAGGGCTGGATATCTGTGACGTTTTCGGCATTAGATTTCATCTTAGAGAGCGCCCCATCCTCACAGACGCCATTATTACGTTTTTGAGATAAAAAATTAAAATTAAAATCCACAGCCTGTTTCCAGTCATTCGACCGGGTCAGGAATGGAATGAATGAAGCCCCCATCTAGCAGCGAGGATAGGAAATGTGCCGGCTGCCGAAGCCTGTCGCACTCGTCCTTGAGATGAATTCCTCATAAATTTATAGTTGTAACCTACTTGAAATGTGGAGTAATAATCTTACACCGCAATTGTATATCATGTATTAGCGAAATGGTTATACAGTAGAAATTTACTTCGAATGCGAATGTGACCTATTCTCCGTTTGGTGCAATATATGGCTGATGTTTTAGCAAAAATTATAGAAAATGTTATCAGAATACCTTTCGAATTAACATGTATAATATGTTAGATACGTGAATAGTCCGCCTCTGTGGTGTAGTGGTTAGTGTGATTATCTGCCACCCCACGAGGCCCGGGTTCGATTCCCGGCTCTGCCACGATATTTGAAATGTGGTGCGGGGGCTGGAACAGGGTCCACTCAGCCTAGGGACGTCAAATGAGTAGAGGTGGGTTCAATTCCCACCTCAGCCATCCTTGAAGTGGTAATCCGTTGTTTCCCGCTCCTCCTCCAGGCAAATGTCGGGATGGTAACTAACATAAGGCCACGGCCGCTTCCTTCCGTCTGCCTTGTTTATCCCTTCCAATCTTCGCATCTCCCACAAGTACCCTGTTCAGCATAGCAGGTGAGGCCGCCTGAACGAGGTACTGGTCCTCCTCTTCAGTTGTATCCCCGGACCAAAGGTCTCACGCTCCAGTACACTGCCCTTGAGGCGGTAGAGGTGGGACCTCTCACTGAGTCCGAGGGTTAACCCTGGAGGATAAACAGATTAAGAAGAAGAAAATGAAGAAACGTGGATATCCTCGTTTAAAGACAGCTGCCTCGTTACTTTCAGTGGAATACGGGAATCACCTTTAGTTCATGCATACACTTTGTACTGAAGGCTACAGAAGTAATCATAAATACTAATCATGACAAATTAATTAATGAATCATCCTTTTGTACATTACGTTGGAGCTTCAGCTTGCCCATATCGTTCATATTATTTTGGCTATAAGGCATTACGTCCTGAACGCTTTTCTAACCATCTTCCATCCAGTTTGTAATGTTTGGCCTAGTAATGCCTGAATCTTGCACCATTTTCTCACTAGAATCTATTCTGTGAATTTAAAAAAAAAAATTTAATCGAACACTCAAATGATTTTCAATAAAGCAACTGAAAACTTCGTCACGTTTGTAGTGATGGTGAACGCTGTACTGTCATTAGGCAGAGCCAGAGTGTGCTGTTAGCACTGCTATTCCTAAATGGCTGACCGAGGTAATTAAAGTCACCACCTACGATGAATTACCTCGTAGTAATAGGAGGTGGAGCTAGCTACAATGCGTACAGCTTCCCCGACCTCAGTGACTGCAAAATGGGTGATAACACCTCATTATGTTCCTCGGCTAATTCAATAATCATTTCCTGTCACGGACTTAGATAGTGTTCGGTTCATGATTTACAGTATGCTTTGCCTTAGACGTACAATATTTCGAAACATCACCTATATCAGTTTCGAAAGTTTGATTCTGACATCTGTGATTCAGTCCGGTGGCGTTTGAAGGTACTCAAGTACGTGAGCTTAGTGTGGGTAAATTTACCGACAAGTAAATGAATTACTGTGGGACAAAATTCTGGCACTTAACGTCTCCGAAATTCGTAATAGTAGTAAGTGGGACGTAAATCCAATAACATTATAAAATCACCGTTGAGCCTGAATAGACAGCAATATGAAAATGTCTGAAAAATACTAACCCGCAGTAGAAATCATTAGAAATGAGAATTCTTTGATATAAATTATTGAGTACGGCTCCATGGCCAAAGGGGTAGCTTGCTGAATTTTGATCCAAGGGTTCCCTAGTTCGATCGCCGGTCGGTTTGGGGATTTAAAATTTCATTGGTTATTTCCAATGGTTCGGGGGTTGGGTGTGTTTGCCGTTTTCATCATTAGAATTCATCATAAGTAGGGCCCTATCCTCATAGACGCGCAGATCGCCTGTACGGCATCAACTCGAAAGACCTTAATGGTTTATACAGCGTGATACAGCCGCCCCTTCGAATGTAGTTTTATGCAACCCACAATATTCATTCCGTCCTGAAAACATCTGCCCTCCCGGCATGCTCAGACAACACAACATTGTCTCTTACATTAATACATTATTGAACCTTAGGATGCAGAATCGTTCAAGGCAGAGGTCCTAAGCTGTAATATTTTAGGTGTCACGTCTTCCAGACTCGGTGACGATATATTTCACTTCAGTTATCTTCAAAAAATAGACGTTAATAACTGTGTATTTTACTTCTGTGTAACGTGTGTTTCAAGGTCTTTAATTGTATCTTTCTCCAAACATTAATTTAGAAATGTATCATATGTTGTTCTACAGAAATGCTCAAATTATTACAAATGCCTATGCGGACTTCGATCATGGAACTCTTCCACTTGACTTCCATGTACGAGTCTACAAAACGGAAGAGAACATCCCCTTATCTCATTCAGCACAGTTACATGTGAAAATCAAGCAGAGTCTAGAGAATAAATTAAATTTTGTAGGCTATAATTAAAGAAGATAAAACCACAAAATGCGTGAATCTTTACTTAACGAAATACTACTGGCAAATGTAGCATGTAATGAAAAATTTTAATTGTTCGACGAAATAAAGTTACGGCAACAGGAAGAATGAAAGTAAATCCGGACAGAATGGGCTCTGGGAAGCGCAGAATAACTGAACACTCCAATTACACCGAGGGAAGTGAAGTAATTAAGGAGAGTTTTAACGTCAGGAACAAAAAATCTATCTTCTAGCAACGCACGTTTCTACAACTCGGAATTAATATCAAAAACCTTCTAACACAGAATGTGAATTGAAAAAGATGATGAAAGAAAGACACATCACCACACTGGGCGTTTATGCAAAGGATATGGATAATTTCATCGCAGTGAATGCTAAATTAAGATCTCCTGACGCCAGATGAATGAGGCAAACAACATGAAATCATTTTCCATAAACGATAGAAAGTGTACATTTACACAGAGTGTGTGTAAATTGATGTCCAATACAGGGTGTAACGATAAGGTACAGACAAAATTTCAAGAAAGCAAATATATTATATGGATATTGGTCTGGACACCCCTTATATCATGCTTTTTTTCTTTTTGCTATTTGCTTTACGTCGCACCGACACAGATACGTGACGATGGGACAGGAAAGGCCTAGGAATGCGAAGGAAGCGACCGTGGCCTTAATTAAGGTACAGTCCCAGCATTTGTCTGGTGTGAAAATGGGACACCACGGAAAACCATCTTCAGGGCTGCCGACAGTGGGATCGAACCTACTATCTCCCGTATGCAAACTCACAGCCGCGTCGTATATCTCTCGGACATGCATCATCTAAGCATACCTCTAGCGTTTACCTGTCTTTCACTAACGTTGATGAGTTTCTGAGAATGTATTAGCACAAGGCAACTGCCCGTTGGGCTACCTCTCTTCATAAAGTTCTCGTTATCTGAATGCGTTCCCATCTGAGAGACAATGAATGAAGTGAATATATTTTCATTTCACTCAATGAATTAACCTGTAAACATCGAAACAAAGAAAATACAATCAAACAGTGGGAATAAATCATCTTAGCCTGCTCTGAAGAAACAATGACAACACGAAAACATTATGTTTTCATTGCTGATGAAGGGTCACTGCAAGGATAAACTTCTTGATGACCCAGAAACTAAGCAGTTTCAGGTCTATGTTGATATGAACATTTTTGTTATGTTTTGTCGTTGGGAACATTTCTCCAAAATATGTGATACCAATTTAAAAACTCCCTGAATAGTCGTTCGAAATTGGATAGTAACATATGGTATACTTTGTGAAAACAGAATACCGTTTCACATGGTTCTTTGTAAATTCAAGTTAGGAACCACCTTTGTATAGAAAGACTTTGCCTTCATCTCGTGTACTCTTGTAGGAAGAAAGTTTGTCTGAGAGGCTCAGACGGTAGAGCCCAAGGCGGTCGGTGCGATTCGATCACTAGCGAAGTTCGGTATTATGTGAAGGTGCTAAAGTACGCCAGCCTCTTGTCAGTAGATACGTCGGCACGTAAAAGAACGTCGCAGTTAGTGGAACGTAAAACCAATAACATTATAAGGCACTGTCAGATATATTTCTAACTGCAGAGTTTTTTCGTAGTGGGTGAAACAATATGCCTTCAGATCTTTTAAATGTGATAAGGGCCTCCAGACAGAAGGTGTCCCCTAACTTTATCCTGAGATAGTATAAGGAAGTGCTTAGGACACAAATTCATGATGGTCTCTCTGCGAGGGGATGTGATCGTCCATTGACAGCATTGCTGGCTTCTCAATAAGGCAGCCTCAGTGCGAATTCCGACCAACGTAGTGTATGTGGATATTTTCAAATAAAAATAATTTCCTAGTGGTTCATATTCCACGTAAAACCGGCTGTGATCATGATATCAAGTCACACCAGATTACAAGACTCCTTGCTTTTCTCTCCCTCTCCCTGACCACTTCAGGTTGAATCACAGATCTTTGAAGAGCTCAGCTCCCAAGTTCTATGAAAGACCGTGAAATGAACTTTCTCAGCTCAGTGAACAAGATTATAATATCCATATTATAATTATATTTGCTAGGAAACAGGAAATATACAAGGAACATTTTAGTATGAGGACAGAACAATGGTTTGAGGTTGAGCGACGCCTCGCACACATAAGATGTACATAAATATGTACGCAATGCAGTATTTGCAGGTGTATGAATGGGAAAGTTGTCTCGAAACTATGCACAGGCTATTTACTTTAGGTGAATACTTATGGCAAAGCCAGGTTTGTACTGTCACAACAGCCGAGATTCATACAAAGGATCTAATTCTTTGTAGCTCCCAAGAATAACACGCATTGTACTGGCGGAGCTTTGCTATTGGTAACTTAGAAATAATACCGCTTAAGAATTTCTACGAAGAAACTTTCAGACACACCTATAACTTATTATCAATATCGATACTCTGGAGTATTTCTTCCCATGAAGTACTTAGTGTAAACTGTATCACTTCCTGTACTCATCTCTTTGAAAAGAAATTGGGAAGAGAAACTTGATCGCGAAAATTAATATTAGTGAGTTGAATTACTTGCAGCTGCCTTGCCACTTCCTGGCAGACATACGTATTCCCTTACTTGAAAACTTGAAAGGTAACTTTACAATTTCAATGGTTATACAGAATATTAATTCATTCCACGTCAATAGAAAGGTATGGAAATGATCCAACCCACCAATATCACTTCCCCTATCTTATGCGGGACAATAGGATGGTGATTAAATAGTTGAAATCTTTGATGAACTGGACACATACCGGTACTATAATTGTATTATTTAAAATATTTTTCAAATTCCAGTGAGTTCACTCGTTCAATAAAACTAACAGTACATGACCTGGTTAAGTGTTCACAACGTCTTATGACATATGAGGGTTTAAAGGTAATATTTTTATTCCTATCACTGTAATTGAAGACGTTTCGAATGTAATTTGCCTGGCTGAGAGCAAAGTAAAATATTCTAAAACATACTATGATGTGATATAGTGCTCCAAACAGAGCAGATAATTCATACAAATTTAACAAAAACTATCAGTATTCCCTTCAAATCAAACAGGCTGACATGATTTCCATGGCTAATTCTCAATGATATGCCACCTGACTGAAGAACCAATTGTACTTCCCTCAATTCGTTGTCAACTATATCATTTCCCAACCGTAACGCTCCTTTATCCATGGTTTATGGATGATCATGGTGATGATGATGATGATATAATAATAATATTAATGGTGTATGGCTTCCGGAGAGGCCTGGTGCAGGTCTTTCACTTTGACGCCGTACAGGCGACCTGCGCGTCTGTGAGGATGGGGCCCTACATGTGATGAATTATAATGCTGTAATGCTGAGGACGGCACACACAGCCAGCCCTCCGAGCCATTGTAATTAACCAATTAAGATGAAAATCCGTGACCCAGCCGGGAATCGAACCCGGGGCCCTCTGGACCAAAGGCCGGCAGGCTAACCATTTACTAATGAAGCGGGACATGATCACGATCATGATGATGATGATGATGATGATAATAAAAGTAAAAATATAATGCCACATCAATTACTAAAAACATTTTAGAGACACTAAAATACTGGAATTATATCCCGGAACGAGAACCTTCCGTTTTCCAGTTAAAACTTCCCCTAGTTACTAAGTACTCAGAAATATGATCGGAATATGATCGAGAAACTTCGAGCATTCCAACGGTACACGGTAGCTCAGGAAAGTGAATAGACGGATGGACGCGCTACTATTCATAATTATTCGAGCATTGAGATAATAATAATTTCGTGTGGCTATATCTAGCCGGGTGCTGCCCTTGTAAGGCAGACCATCCGTTGAAGGTTGGCGGCATCTGCCATGTGTAGGTAACTGCGTGTTATTGTGGTGGAAGATAGTGTTATATGTGGTGTGTGAGTTGCAGAGATGTTGGGAACAGTACAAACACCTAGCCCCCGAGCCACTGGAATTAGCCAATGAAGGTTCAAATCCCCGAACCGGCCGGGAATCGAACCCGGGACCTTCTGAACTGAAGGCCAGTACGCTGACCATTCAGCCAACGAGTCGGACGAGCATTGTGATGCAGTTGTGGTTGTCATCCGGTTTTAATACCTTTTTGAATTGCCGTGGAAATCAGTAGGTTAATATTGTCTTGTCATACTAGTTTGATGTGTTGAAAAGCGGTAAGTGCTGTGTCCACCTTCAGGAATTCAAAATGAACCGTAGTGAAATAGGTTCAACAAAACTAACAGCACGTGACCTGGTTAAGTGTTCATTTCTTCTTATCACAGATGAGGGTTTAAAAATATTATGTATGAGGACAGAACACTGGTTTGAGATGGATCCCAAAAGTGGTTGAGTAACGTGGCACCGACACAGATAGGTGTTATGGCGACGATGGGAGAGGAATGTCCTAGGTGTGGGAAGGAAGCGGTCGTGGCTTTAATTAAGGTACATCCCCAGCATTTGCCTAGTGTGAGAATGGGAAACCACGGAAAACCATCCTCAGGGCTGCCGACAGTGGAGTTCGAACCCACTATCTCCCGGATGCGAGCTCAGAACTGCGCACCCCTAACCGCACGGCCAACTTGCCCGGTAGTGAAATAGGCTAACGTTTCGGTGTAATCGTGAGGAACAACCATACCCGCGTCGTCTACCCGTTCGCCGTGTACAACAACAATTGCTGGGAAACGATTGTAGTAATGCAGACTTCATCTAATCATGTCTCAGACATATTCAGTGGTTGCTAGTATTATAACTTAGCGGATTACAACATAGGTGGAATGTTGTTATCCCGTAAGGAAGTACATATGCTCCCAACGGCACTGTGCTGGATCTGGTATTGTCTGCATGAGGTACGCTCAGGGATTTGACCTGAAATAATGGAATAACTAGCATTATCTTGATTAAAGCCTGTCATTATCGACAATAACACAGACGGAAATGCTGTGTGTTGGCGCTATAGACCTTGTGCAATTACAGTCCTAATGACGCCACTCACTGACTCGTTGTCCGACAAAGATTCACCCATTATATTTCCCTAAGTTAAAGTGCTATTGATTGGAAAACACAATATTCCCCTGTTTCTCTTTGCAGCCACGCTGTTCATTAGATCACTACATCCGCGCAGTATTTTGATAGTTTTCAACTGTAGCCTTTGGAGAGGACGACGAGCATACAAGGCATTGTGTAATAAATGATAACGAATTGTTTCAGAAGACATGGGAAAACGAGCTTCTGTTCACCAAAAATTGCACTAGCGCAGCCAAAGACGCAGAACGGTCACACTGTGACATTTTTACATAATTATAGTACTATCCTCCACTGTCAGTTTGGAACGTCCATAAAGTTCTCTCCTAATAGTATTAGTAGTAATAATAGTCCATTCAAGTCCTAGTGCAGTTCTTGAAGCTAAGAAGGTTGTGACTTCTTCGACAATTTGTGGCCCCCTCTTCTTTTCATATGCCCATAAATCTTGTCTTTGTCATGCCAACTGATACTCCTTGGAATTTTCCGCACAGGTACATGTTTGACCTCAGGTGGAATGTGAAACCATCTCCAGAACATTACCTATCCCAAGAATTCTCCTTTCTTTATCTTCGAAATTCTCATTGTAGCTAATGTTTCTGCGGCGTACAGGCACTCATGTTTGACTACTGTATGGTAGTGTGTGTATTTGACCTGATAGGTGAGGGATCTTGAATTATGTGTCTTGAGACAGAACCTGAATGCTCTCTCCATATTTCCCGTCCTCTCCTCAACGGCAGCTTTCTTGTCGACGTTTAGGGTTAGAATTTCGCTCCTGTTTAGAATTTCTCGATCCAGTAAAGAATCCATTACTGGATGTTCATTTCTTGAACTGGATCTGACCTGTTGAAGTTCATAAGTTGTGATTTCTTGAAGGTGATTTGCAGACCTGCTCTCTCAGGTGTTTCCTTAAGAGTCTCGATTTTCAGGTTCTACATATTCAACGAAGGAAACTACGTTATTCGCAAAAGCGAGACAATCCATTGTATATCCAGTTTTCGGATGTCCCAGCTTAACTTCATCGGGAAGGTGACGTCTAATCGGTTTCCCTGTGGCACTCTGGTGACTTTCCAAAACACAATTGAACAAGCGTGGCAAGAGGTCGTCTCCTTGTCTCAGTCCTGTTTTGATCTCGAAGAGCTTTGATATATCCCCTAGAAACTTGACTTGTGGGTGTATTGTCAGTATTTGGCGAATTATTGCTAGATTTATCTCGTCGACTCTTAACCCCCTTAATATTTCAATCGGTGTATTACGATCAACTGAGTCGTACGCTTTCTTGAAGTCACCGAATGTTATGATCACATTCTTCTTGTTGCTCATTAACCATGTTTTGATTAAGGAAATTATTATTTTTATCTCGCTCAGCGCACGGTCGTCCCCTTCCTGAATCCCACCTGGCATTTACCTGTTTGTCTGGGATTCCCTCCTTCCTCCGTTCTAGTGATTTGGAAAGTATCTGGTAAGCAACATGAAGTAGGAAGATACCTCTGTAATATCATTGACATTAGTTCTGTTACCTCTTTTGGGTAAAGGGTTCATAACTGCATTTCTCCATTCATTTAGTATTACTTCTGTTTCCCATACGCTGCGCAGAAGCTGCTTCTTCAATTGCGTGATGGAGTCTGCCCTGACGCTTTGTGTTTCTCAAATCGTTGACTTTTCTTTAAGTTTTTCCTGGTTTGGTGAAGATGATTCAGGAAGATTTTGGTGCGAGGAGTAGAACGTCAGTTTATTACATGAGTTTCACAATTTTAAAGCTTTAGGAAGTACTTGTCCAGCGTTCACAGTTTCGTTTATTGCTCACTATAAACTTAACATCTTCGTCATTAAAGCATATGTTGCCAGGCGAGTACCCTCTAATCTTACTATTAAATGTTCTTGATGATCTAATTAGTCTTTTTTCTTTGGATCCTAAATTCTTCGGTGTAGAGTTCCATTTGTTCCAAACTCTAGAGTATTCCTGTAGGGCGATTTCACATTCATCATTCCACTAGGATTCTCCTTCATTTTTGGCGAGAAAATCGTTTATTTTGCAGCTACTTGAATTCTTGCCATTCACAAGAGCCGAGAGTTTCGAACTCTCTACTATATTTCCCACTACCGGTATTCCTCAGTTTATTATTATTATTATTATTATTATTATTATTATTATTATTATTATTATTATTATTATTATTATTATTATTATTATTATTATTATTATTATTATTATTATTACAATGTAACGTTCTCGGCTCAGCTGGAAGAACGTGCGTTATTTAGAAATGTGATCTCCACGTCTAGAGAGGCACATAGCCTTGTTTACTCAGCCTACATGAAAAATGAGAACCGAATCAATTCCTGTGGAGTAAGGTGGTCATAAGTAGAGCTAATCTCTCTATTGCAATTAATACCGAGGTTGAGTAGAGTGGAAGCTGTTACCTTCCACCTTCCATCCTTCAAATGGCCTACATGATCTGTACGCAGATGGTTTTCCTCTTCTACATCTTCTTCTTCTTTCCTTATTATTGCAAATAACATCCGAAGTGAATTTTCGCTGTTGATACATATCTTGGACATATCTAATTATCCTTGTCCTTTGCTTTTTTTTTTTTTTTTTTTTTTTTTTTTTTTTTTGCTGATGGTTTTAAAGTCTTCCTACCGTCATTGATAGATTTTCGGTGACGATTGGGTAGTAAACTACTAGTACTTGGCAGGAATTGGCCGAGACCATTTTAGTGAAACGCCTTGGTATTTATCTGGTGTAAAAATGGAAAACTATGGAAAAACTTCTTCAAGTCTGTCGGCGGTATGGTTCGAGCCCACCACCTCCCGAATGCAAGCTTACATTTATACAACCCGTTCAACTCGTTCCCGATATCTGACTACCTCTGTTCATCGAATTATTATGAACGTAACTGTATTATACATTCAATTAGCACTTTTAACATTCTATTAAACTCTATAGGTTGAGGTATTTCTTAAAATGTGCTTTAGGTCGCACTGACACAGATAGATTTTCTGGTGACGATGGAATAGGAAAGGGCTGGGAGTAGGAAGGAAACGACCGTGACGTTAATTAAGTTACAACCCCTGCACTTGCCTGGTGTGAAAATGGGGAACCTTGGAACATTATCTCCAGGGATGCCGACAGTGGGGTTCGGACCCACTGTCTCCCGAATGCAAGCTCACAACTGCGCAACCCTAACCACATGGCGAACTCACTCGGTGGGATTGAGGTTTCAAAGGAATGCTAATGAAAATAGTTCGAAAGCTTGACAAATTGAGACGCCTATTGACCAGTGTAGTTCGTGAGGTGATGTAAAATTTGTCAACGACGAATTACTCTGTAATTAATATCCATCTGTTATTGGAGAACACTCCCTAGGAAGTACGCAGTTATTCTTGTCTCTCTGGCGGCAGTAGCGCGCACGCACACACACCGAAGTCAATGCACTAAAAATCACTTGTGTTGGAACGTAGTGCCTCGAACAAACTCCTCAAGTATAGGCCCTGTAACAAGCTACCAATGAGGTAAGTTATAATTTCATAAGTTCATTATTTATTTATTTATTTATTTATTTATTTATTTATTTATTTATTTATTTATTTAGCCTATGGATTTTATTGCCAAGAATGTCGGAGGACATGTTTGGGTAGCCTGATGCAAGTGTCTCTATATAATGCCCGAGGGCAGCCTTCACGTCTGGATATGGTGATGATGAAGATGATGATGTTGATGATGATGATGATGATGATGATGATGACGATGACGATGATTATAATTAGGATGGGAGAGGGTGAAGCACAATATCGGTACATAGCCTACTCCTATCGAATAGCACCAAGGGGACTGCTCGAGGCTTAACATCCCCATTCGATGGACGAATCACCATCAACACTCCACATAATACTGCGCAAGGTTTGGAGTATAATCCAGGCGTTTCTCACTCAGTCTGGTGATTATAAATTGTATACCACCACCTCTTCCACAATACCGGCCAACATTCTGATGGAAAATGCTTTCTACCAACGAGACTCGAACCTGCCAACCACGGTGTCAGATCGTAAGCAGACGGTATATTTCCGTTCTTAAAATCGCAATACCGATCCCTAAATGACACTTCAACATCTCAGTGTAAGTGTGAAAAGAGAATTGGTTATAGATACTTATCTTCCCTTGATCAAGAGTTAGAGAAACGTCAAAGGACTCTGCAAAGTTCGACGTTGGTCCATATAAGTCAGACTGCATCCCAACCTTATTTCAAATGTATTTCGAGGTATTCACCTGCTATATTAAAATTGCTTCCCTCCAATAAAAATATTATTTCTGATTTTTGTCTATTTTATTTAAGTAGAATTATTTAGTGTAGTTCAACTCCCATTCTCTGGCTTCAGAATGAGTTGCCGGTAAATTAATTGCATTGAGTGGTGTACAATTAACTAGACTGGCACATCAGCAGCACACCTCATACATTTGAATACTAATGCATTACGAGAATTAGTTTATTTGAATTTTTCTCTTGAATTTACTATTCCTCGCTGGAAATTTCATCATCCATTTAAACAGCACAATTTGATGGTTCATATTCAATTTGACATAAAATAGACGATTGGTATACACTGGGTGACCAGCTGTGCCTATACAACCTGCAATCATCTTTAGTCTTAGTCGTATCCTAGGCAACCACTAACAGCAATTTTACGTACATGTAGCCTTATAAAGCGTCTCCTTTACAATGCAATATCTTACAAAATGCAGAAAGTGAGATCTATCTCGAAAACACTTCTACTTCTTCATTTTCTTATTTCTTGGGGCTATTTACTATTATTAGGGGTCGGAACTAATGTGGCCTAGTTCTATGGTCCGATGCCCTATCTGGCGCCAACCTGTGTGGAGCGATATATTCATTATCACGTGTTTATGTGACGGTGAGTACTGTGAAACGTTGTGTGTAAATGAAGGTGTTATTAAGACGATCACAAACATCTATATCCAAGGAATCGAACACAGGGACCTTTGAACTAACAGCCACTTCGCTGACGATTCATTCAAGGAGGTGGATCCACCTTGAAAACACTGTACCCTTCCGTATTGTGCGGAATCCACATTTATAACCATTTTTAATGAAATTTTACTCTACTGTACAAACTATACGCACCCCTATTGCTGTCGCTGGAGAATTGTGTATTGGATTGGTCCTATGCCGTGCTCGTTTGGGAGGAAATGGCGGAGCGGTATCGCAGAAAACTCGACAGGTTATGACTAATTGCAGACATGCCTATTTCGCACTATATTGCAGAGTCTCGTTATATCAAAATTGACGGAAAACTGTTATTCAGATTCACTAGTATTGTACAACCTTCGTTGTACAGCAGACGTGATGGCTTACGCCATGTAAATGAAATGGCGTATGGCTTTTTATGCCAGGAGTGTCCGAGGACATGGTCGGCTCGTCAGATGCAGGTATTTTGATTTGACGCCGTTAGGCGACCTGCACGTCGCGATGAGGAGGAAATGATGGTATTTTTTTTTAATTTCGTGTGGCTATTTCTAGCCGAGTGCAGCCCTTGCAAGGCAGATCCTCCGATGAGGGTGGGCGGCATCTGCCATGTGTAGGTAACTGCGTGTTATTGTGGTGGAGGATAGTGTTATGTGTGGTGTGTGAGTTGCAGGGATGTTGGGGACAGCACAAATATCCAGCCCCCGAGCCATTGGAATTAACCAATGAAGGTTAAATTCCCCGACCCGGCCGGGAATCGAACCCGGGACCCTCTGAACCGAAGGCCAGTACGCTGACCATTCAGCTAACGAGTCGGACGAAATGATGGTGATGACGACACATACAACCAGCCCCGTGCCAGCGAAATTAACCGATGATGGTTAAAATTTCTGACACTGCCGATAATCGAACCCGGGACCGCCGTGACCGAAGGCCAGCACGCTAACCATTTAGCCATAGAGCCGGGCTGCTATAGCGTTCCATAAAGGCTTAAACCAGGTCTCAACCTCCGGTCTCCTAGTGAATTCAGAGATAGAGTGTGGAAAGCTGCAACATTTAAGTAACTGTTTGGAATTATGCAAAGTAGACACCCGGCTACTCAGAGTAGTGGAGGTTCAAATCCTTTAATTTAATTTACTCATTATGTTCATTTTTTATTTGAGTAGGTATCGTTTATTAAAATTTGACATTCCCCCAAATCTCAAATATCCATATAAATTTAAAAAGCAGACATAATAAATATTGTCACGTAAACAAAGACTACGGACATATGTATTGTTTATATAATTGCCAGCCTTGTAAAAGACTCATTATATCAATTAATATATTTTTCTCGTTAAGAATGGTTACAGCTATCTAGGCTTAAGTGGGTACTGTGGCCTTGACAAACCTGCCTACACATTCAGGTCATGATAATTTTACATGCAGCCAGTATGTATTCAGTGGGGTGAATACGTCAATATGATATTACTCTATGGAGAAGCGAGATGTAATGCGTGGGAAGCACGGTGCTTATACCAAGAATCGTTTCATGGACGAAAAAAGTCGATCGTGGATATGTTTCGAAGGGTTGAAAGACGCCTGCGCGAAGTCACTAACTGTTCAAAATGCTCCAGTGACGTTTCATGATAACGAAGAATGTGTGGATAATGTAAATGAGAACAACACACACCATGCTCAAATTATTGTCAGCGAAGGTTAAGACGATTTTTAACACTTGCTTCTGTAGTGAGTTCGTGGTGTGTCAAGGAATCGGATAATTAACCGCAATTCCATCTTCTCTCAGGCTGTAATATTTGGTCTACTATAAACAACCGATTGATTGACAACCGACTTAGTTGAGTATTTCGAATGTTGTATGTAGTGTCATAATTAATATATGGTCTTCATTATTGCAGCTCACACGGAATTGAAACAAATGAATACAAATATTCTACCATTAGGAGGTTTGAAGTTTTGAAGGTTACTTTTTCCGTGTGGCTATTTCTAGCCGAGTGCAGCCCTTGTAAGGCAGACCCTCCGATGAGGGTGGGCGGCATCTGCCATGTGTAGGTATTTGCGTGTTATTGTGGTGGAGGATAGTGTTATGTGTGGTGTGAGAGTTGGAGGGATGTTGGGGACAACACAAACACCCAGCCCCCGAGACATTTAATTAACTAAGGAGGGTTAAAATCCTCGACCCGGCCGGGAATCGAACCCGGGACCCTCTGAACCGAAGGCCAGTACGCTGACCATTCAGCCAAAGACATGGGACAAGTTTGAAGTGGAGAAGTGCGTTGCAATTGTCATTGAATTGATTACGGCTGAAACATACGTGCTACTTCGTTTCAGGTGAGTTCTGCCTCTCTCTCCTCTGGTGACAACAGTTCGAGTCTCTCTAAGCTTGTATGTTTTTATCTTCATTTTTCTTGCTTTACAATTCGATTTACGTCGCACCAACACATAAAGGTCTAATGGTGACTATGGGATAGGAATGGGCTAGGACTTGGACTTAGATGGAATCGGCTGTGATTAAGATACAGCCCCAGCATTTGCCTGGTGTGAAATTGGGGAACCACAGGAAACCATCTTCAATGCTGACGACTGTGGTGATCGAACCCCCTATCTTCCAAACGTAAGCTGACATCTGCGTGACCCAAAACGCGTAGGCACCCTCTCGTTTGCCTATTTTTTTCATACACTGACACACATGGCGACACACGTCACTTCCTTTCATCATGTCATTATTGACAATAAGTGAACTTATTTGTGGCCCTGAAAAGGGCCATTGTGTTCGCACAGTCGTTATAAGAACCAACCTCATGGCACTACAGCCCTGAAGGGCCTTGGCCTACCAAGCGACCGCTGCTCAGCCCGAAGGCCTGCATGTTACGAGGTGTCGTGTGGTCAGCACGACAAATTCTCTCGGCCGATATTCTTGGCTTTATAGACCGGGGCCGCTATCTCATCATCAGATAGCTCCTCAGTTTCCATCATGTAGGCTGAGTGGACCTCGAACCAGCCCTCATATCCAGATACAAATCCCTGAGCTGGCCGGGAATTGAACCCGGGGCCTCTGGGTAAGCACGGCCGTTATGCAAGACTTATTCCAGGGGTATAACCTGAAATCGAAGATTCTGCTAATATCGTTTAACGCCGGGGGGACTGAACACCTGCATGGAACGGACAATTATATTTTCTAAAATGTGCTCCTATTTCCTGATAGTGATACGTCGTTCGATTCTGTGCAACATTCCAATCCCGCGTGAGCTCATCCCACCCCAACACGCTGCAGATACACGTCCAAAGCGCCGATGCTGTGTTATGTCAGGTGTCGGAACAACGAAACACGTGTACCAGCTCATCGTTAACCGAGGAGTACGTATTCTCGGCGACGAGTATGATATTCGACCAATAACGTAGCACGTTCTCGTGGTCAAACGAAAGCGGTGCACCCTTTGCTCATCAGAGATATTTTGTTTCTTAGTCACTCGCTCGGATTGTAATCGTCCCTCATTCAGGCTTCTCAAGGCCTTACTCAAGCTTCCGGGAAAACACGCGGTCTAGCGCAGCTGGATGGCGTTCAGGAACGGGGTTGAATGAGCTCCAGCTATCAAGTGATCGTTTCGTTCCCCGTTCGATACTCACCACGAACCTGAGGCAGCAAGTCAGTTTTCGTTCCCCGATTCTCGAAACGACTTATCCAACACGTTGCGTAGACCGTTGAAAATTTCCCGCTCGTGGATATGAGATCCTTGGTGTGCCATAGTGCCTATCAGTGTTTAATGAGCGGGGTGGTGGCATCCTGCAATCTGATTTGTTCGCCCGTTGTTGCTGCCGGCAGAGTGAACGCAAAACATCCCATGTGGATTCGAACCAGCCACCTTCCCTCTGTGAACCTGAATCGGTAACCACTGGGCTACAGCGCTTCACGAATAGGCACGCATAACACACCTACCTTCTAACTCGCTCGCGTTGAAGGGTGTTTACGGAAAACGGTATTATCTAATTCCTTCCCACACTCGCAGATAATCCAGTTATGACGGCAACATCAATATGCGTAATGTTCCATTTGCCCCTGAATATCGAACAAGGAACCACAACAACATGGTTGCATGTAACAATGGTTGTCACTGTACACTTTTCTGTCCGCTCACTCTCTCTGTCGACAAGAGTACCTTAATTTAGGCCACGCCTTTTACCTTCCTGGTATTCCTTTGATATCCCATCGCCGTCGATAAACTTTGTGACTTAGTGCTCTGTCACACAATCAGCAAAAATAATGTACAGTTTAATTATTTTTTTGCCAGTTGCTTTACGTCGCACCGACACAGATAGGTCTTATGGCGACGATGGGTCAGGAAAGGGCTAGAAGTGGGAAGGAAGCGGCCGTGGCCTTAATTAAGGTACAGTCCCAGCATTTGCCTGGTGTGAAAATGGGAAACCATGGAAAACCATTTTCAGGGCTGCCGACAGTGGGGTTCGAACCTACTATCTCCCGAATACTGGATACTGGCCGCACTTAAGCGACTGCAGAGTTTAAAATTTAGTGTGACTGTTATTTAATTTAGATGGCCAGTTCTTTGCTACTATTGATTTGATATGACTTTTATATTTCCAAACCAAACTCCATGGCGTAAGAGCCCAGGATGGTCTTGGGCTACAAAGCGACCACTGCTCAGCCCGGAGGCCTACAGATTACGAGGCGTCGTGTGGTCGGCACGACGAATCCTCTTGGCCGTTATTCTTGGCTTTCTAGACCGAGGCCTCTAACTCATCGTCGCATAGCTCCTGAATTGTAATCACGTAGACTGTGTGGACTTTGACCTGGCCGGCAATCTAACCCTGGGGGCCTCTGGTAAGATGAAGGCACAGCAATCCCACACAGCGGGACCGTTATATATAAATTATTGTACAATACTTTCACTTGATAATGAACGTAGTGGAGAATAGCAGATAAGCCTAAATACAAGGAGTTCAAAGAAGAAACCCAAAGGGAGATTTCGATTCAAGTAAACTTTAAACAAATACTTAAAAGACTTACCTTTTCCATTTCCATTCAGCGGAGTAAAAATGAAAAAACCTAAACCTGTTTTCCAGTCAATGACCGGGTCAGGGATGGAATGAATGAATGAATGAATGAATGAATGAATGAATGAATGAATGAATGAATGAATGAATGAAGCAGATATAGGCTGTTAGTACGATGGGGTCGCCACTCCCAAAGTGAATTATTAATGACTGATAGATGCTATGAAATGATAATGGAGAGTATTTCTGGAATAAAAGATGACAGGGAAAACCAGAGTACCCGGAGAAAAATCTGTCCCGCCTCCGCTTTGTCCAGCACAAATCTCACATGGAACGACCGGGATTTGAACCACGGTATCCAGCGGTGAGAGGCCGACGCGCTGCCGTCTGAGCCACGGAGGCTCTCAGGCGGAGTAATGAAGTTGTAAAGTCACATTCTGTGAATGCCTTAGTACAAATGAAGAAAGTACGTACCATTAAATGAATATCATGTAACCAATTTGTTTATGAGCTTGTGAGTGACAAAAGACAATTACCAAGTAATTACGACACACAAGACTCAAGATTGCTTTCAGACTCCGTAGCTAATTGTGTAGCAGAAGACTTTTAGGCGAAGGTATCGATTGGTTTTCAGCAGAAAATGACCTTATAATTGTCATCTTTAAGCTACCTAATTACAACACGGGATCAACTGGCTTCTATTACAAGATCAAAGTAGGCCTATGCGATGTTCAGTTCTTTCACTTCTCGGGTCATTTCCTGCTTTCTCTTCTTCTCTTAGTTCTTGTGTTTTATTAATTTTATCTAAGGGATGAGTATAGAATTAGTTGTCCGACTCGTTGGCTGAATGGTCAGCGTACTGGTCTTCGTTTCAGAGGGTCCCGGGGGATTTCATCACTTCTCATTCGGTGTTCGTGCCAACACTCTCCTCATCATCATATTTAGACAACATACCACACTACCAAACACCACAGAAACACACAATAGTGATCATATCCCTCCATATAGGGGTGGCGTGAGGAAGGGCATCTGGACGTAAAACAGCGCCAAATATACACGTTCGACGCAATAAGCACCCGCGACCCCACGAGTGTGGGAAAACGGTAGGAAAATAATAATAATAACAAGAAGAAGAATGAGAATAGAATTAGCTCCATATATTGCCGCAAAAGACCATGTGAAGAAAGACGTATTGTTTGCATTCAGTGCCATGTTGCTTGTTTTGGCTTCAATTACAGTGTCATGGTCCACAGGCGATAGATATAATAAAAGGCAAGACCGTATGTCTGGGCGAAGGGAATGAGGAAAAGAGCATCAAGTCAATGGAATATATTGTATAAAAGCCAGATTATTTGGGTGTTATTTCGTTCTTTCTCTTTGGTATTCAACTATTTAGCAATTAACAGGAATTAGACAATTAATTTACTATTACAGAAAAATAAATGTATAATTAGTAAGAAGTTTGATGCTCCCAGAGTGCTAGAAATAACTTATATAAGGAACAATACAAGTTCCCACTTTGTAATTGAACAATAGGGTCGGCATTCATGCCTGTAGGAATATGTTAAACGCAGTGTCAACACGCACTACCCTTTTAACAAGGCAACATCGAACTATGTCTTAAGAGGGGAAAGATTCCCAATAAGTTAAACAAGAGCAGAGCTCAAACTACCAACAGGCCACGAATCGTATGGATTTTAATATGAAGTCAACATTAAATTAAGAAAAGGCTAACAGTGAATAGAACAGGCATATCGACAACGTAATTCACAATCCCGGAGAAATAGGATTACAACATCATATAATGGGGAACAAGATCCCGACGATACAGAGGATAAGCGCATCCTAGGCTGTGATTAGGAAAGGAGCAATATTACAACCAAAACCTATTAGAAGTTTAAATTTCGAATAGTCACAGACACAGGGAAGAAAATATAATAAAGGAAAACGAGGGTCTACAATCGTGCTTCCTTTGGAAGTTTATAATCGTTTGTTTATACCTATTTTATTTCTTGAAAAAATATAACTGGAGAAAACCCTACATTATTAAAATGAGAAAGTGAAAGTAGCCATCTAAGCATTAAATGATAAGATCACTAAAGATCTCCGTCAGCCACTTGATTTCAGTTATTATGTGATGCTTCAAAGACTCGAAACTTACGTTAAAATTACCCTAGCGGCCAACCGCCCGACCCTAGACAGGTCTGCACCCCAGCAGACGACGATAAGAAAGACGGTGAACAAACGTGATCAGGGCAGTTTTATAATAGCGAGCTGGGCGCTGACTGGGCGCAATTAGGGGCAACTAAAGAGAAATAAGGAGGCGTGCTAACCCCTAAAATTTGTCGCTAAGAGTTTAAACATTGGCTCCTAGTTGGCCACACCAGTTGATAAAGCGGTGCCTATGGGCAGGCTAAAGTAAACGCTTAATTTCATATTGGTGAACAGTTACCGGAAGATCATCACTTTTCTTTCTTGAAGTTACGACCAATATTATCACAAAACTCGGTCAATACGGTTTTTTTTTTTTGCTAGTGGCTTTACGTCGCACCGTCACAGATAGGTCTTATGGCGACGATGGGATAGGAAAGGCCCTAGAGTTGGAAGGAAGCGGCCGTGGCCTTAATTAAGGTACAGTCCCAGCATTTGCCTGGTGTGAAAATGGGAAACCACGGAAAACCATCTTCAGGACTGCCGATAGTGGGACTCGAACCTACTATCTCCCGGATGCAAGCTCACAGCCGCGCGCCTCTACGCCAATACGTTTGTGCTAGTAGTTCTCTGTGAGGAAGGCCAGCATGTTAGCAATTTAACCATGAAGCTGGGCGTTAACTTACGACGACACCTATTTTACTCCATTCTCTAAACACGTGAGTTTTTTTTTCAGTTGTTGATGAAAGACGCGACAGAGTGCTTCTTACTGAGGATATCTATAGATAACCTCTATTTTTGTCTGTTTAAACAGGGAAATACTACATCCAAGGAGCGGTTCCTTAATCTGATAGTATTTATCTTTCCTCTTTTCTTTTTATATTTTTTTTTACTACATGTGTTCCATGTATCAGTAATGAACATGTGTATGCGTTCGTTTCGTGAGAATGTCCAATCGAAGAAACTGTTAGACTATGCAAAGCTACCCCTCTCCCACATAAGCTGAGAACGATCGAAGGTACGGAACGATTCCCTTCCTGTTCTTCGGGGAGAAGCAACGGTATGATGTCGTTTTAGGATCAGCCACGGTATAGCAACGCACTCCTGGGTACTAAAAGGAGAAGCCTGCCAGGTGTGTACTTGCGGCGGCCATCCTACCTTACGGAGTGCGTGGACCTGGCCGATCTCCGCCGTATCTAAAACGTCCACGTACTATCTCCCTCATCCTACGAGATGACGAGCAGTCAGCAGACCTCGTCATCCGTTTTATGAGAGATAGTAGCCTGTCCTGTTTCATCGTGTGTAAGTGAGTTTTTAATCTACTTTTAATTTTATTTTAACTACGTTGTATACTACTGACTTTGTTTTAGTTTATTTTGTATATTTCAATATATATTTTTTTACTGTTTACTTGAATGATATTTAAGATTGCACTTCGAAGCAGTGTTTTATTCTATCTTAATCTATTTTGTCTATAATTTTATAAGAAAGTAAGACATTGCTAATTACATCCACTGATTATCTGAAATTCTTATTTTCGATCATCATTTGCTTCAAATTCTAGTCAGTGGATATATTGTACGATTTTAATTATTATTTTATTTTATTCCAGCTCGTATCATTAGGGGCCGATGACCTAGATAGTAGGTCCCTGTAAAAACAAGCAACATCATCACTATTGTATTGCACCAAATTGGGAAATAATTTGTAGCACATTACCCCCAACAATATGTAGTAGATGACAGAATTTCATTTCACGTCTTCATGTAGTTCATCATTGTGGGAGTCAAGTAGCACTTTTCTTACCTGTAGACCCAAGCGTCGTGGTTTAGAATATACTGTCTTAAAACCATGAAATGTTTACTCTGAAAACTGTTGACGTTGTCGAGTCATTATATGAAAGCATGCTCGCAGGTCAGAAATGCTTGCAGCTGTGGCTTGCTAAAGAGAAGATGTTCCATTAAGTGTTCAGAGCAGGATTATCTGGAAGCAAAGCTTGAAAGGGATGTTGCGTATAAGAAGATTATGAGCAAAAGCAGAAAGACACACGTTTACGTTCTCCGCAGTTGCAGCCTCCATTTCTCAAGAAATATCTTATACACTTCAAATGTAATTTGATGACATTTACCTGTGATAAATCTCAGTTCTATTGTCTGAAGCGAAGCAGATTAATTAGTACTGTTGAATGCCAACACTTCATTCCCCCTTGCTTGTTCAAAAGCACAATGCGTTTATATGTCAGTATGGAGAGAACAAGTGTATATAATTAATGCATTATGTTGCACACAAAACGAAGACATTCCCACGAGAGACATTTCAACAAAGCCTTTGTGTGTCTCTTTTAATATGAGAAAGAATACCCCAAGGAACTTCCTCTGAAGTCAGTGTTTCATATCTGTTTAAATTGATGTTGAGTTAGCGAAATATTCTGAAAATGGGGAAAACAGCAACTGAGACCCATAATTTCAATATTTATCTGCTGGACCTTTTTCGATTGTAAAATCACATCCACATTCACCGTAGCTTCCTTCAATGTCCTAAATATTGTTCTTTACCTTTTTTGTATTTCCCAAATTTGATGCAAAAAATGTATATATAGTGTTATTTATTTTGAAATTTATTTCTGTTATTTTTTTGATTTAGTTAAATTGTGTCCTCGTGGCAATCCAGAATGTCTGGAAAGTAGCTGAGTTCCTCAGTAAATATATAGACTTAATAACATTCATAAATAGTACTTCTTTTTATTATTATTCTGCTTCTGCGTATTATTATTATTATTATTATTATTATTATTATTATTATTATTATTATTATTATTATTATTATTATTATTATTATTATTATGTCCGACTCGTTGGCTGAATGGTCAGCGTACTGGCCTTCGGTTCAGAGGGTCCCGGATTCGATTCCCGGCCGGGTCGGGGATTTTAACCTTCATTGGTTAATTCCAATGACCCGGGGGCTGGGTGTTTGTGCTGTCCCCAACATCCCTGCAACTCACACACCACACATAACACTATCCTCCACCACAATAACACGCAGTTACCTACGAATGGCAGATGCCGCCCACCCTCATCGGAGGGTCTGCCTTACAAGGGCTGCACTCGGCTCGAAATAGCCTCACGAAATTAAAATTTATTATTATTATTATTATTGTTATTATTATTATTATTATTATTATTATTATTATTATTATTATTATTATTATTATTATTATTATTATTATTCTGCCACTTATTCCACACCGTAGTGAGATCGCAAGTGTTAACTGTGTAGCACATGTGGGTTTGGCCCTTTTTACGGCACGATGCCCTTCCTGACGCCAATTCTGTGTGGACGGTTATATTCACTATTACTTTTTCCTGTGGTGGTTAGTAATGTGGATTGTTGTGTGAATATGAAGAGTAGTATGCTGGAAAAAACAGAACCACCATGTCCCGTACTCAGAGGAATTAACTGAATGGAATTAAAGCCCCCTACCCGGCCTGGAATCGAGCCCGAAATCCTCTCAACCCATGGCCTAAACGCGAACAATTCAGCAATGAAGTCGGATGTTCATAATTCGTTGTTTATACTGAAGTATTATATTAAAATTTTAACTACGAAACAAAATTCTCGAAAAGTATTGGGATATGCATTTGAACAGTAGTATTCCCGTGAATGTAATTCTCGATGTAAACATTCAAAGATCGAGCTATCTAGCTACGTGGTTTGGGTCAGCTCACATTCGGCAGATGGTAAATTATAATCCCACTGTCATAATCCCTGACGACTTTTTTCGTGGATTTCGACTTTCACATCAGGCGAATGCTGGGGCTGTACCTTAATTAAGGCGACAGCCGCTACAATCCCAGTTATATCAGTTTCCCATCCTTGAGAAGCCTAAAACCTTCAATGTGTTAGTGCGACGTTAAAACCGCTAACGGAGAAAAGAAATCATTTTATATGGCATGAACTCAAAAATCTTTCATGTTCCCTTATTCCGCTTAAAATCCTAATGGAGCGTTCATATACGAGCCTTTTCATGGTTCCATGCTAGATACGATGTTAGTTCCATATGCAGTATAACTCCGAAGTTTTCCATTCCTTCGATAGTAATGAAGCATAAATAAATAGAAGATGCCGAACCTGGAAACGAAAACATTTAAATACAGAATATAGCCTACTTAGGAAGGATAGCATTTAATTTTTCAGTTATGTTCTGTATTTAGATGGTTTTTCAGAATATAAAATAAATGACTCAACTATAACAAATTATTATTTCCATTTAGTGCCAGCCATTAAGAATGGTGATTTTTTGGAATAGCAATAAAATATGAAAATTCTATTATTATCTTTTACTTTCAACTTTTCCATTATCAATGTCATTGCATTCATGTCAACCTGGTTGGAGTATGTTTATTTCCATAGTCAAAATGAGAGCTGGTATAAGAGAACGTGACGTGAAAGTCGCACCACATGGTGTCAGAATGACATCTGTCTTCAAACCATCATCCAAAATATAAAACGAGTCAGGATGAATCTAGCATTGCAAGAAAAACTATCTAATCTGAAGACACATTATCATTGAGTTCAATAACGACACTCGGTTCCTTCAGTCTGCAAGAGTAATTAGTTCATCGTGTTTGTGAAGAAATCTAGGCCACACTTTCCTTAACAGCGCCGAGGTGAAAAAACAGAGGAAGTATTTACCTTCAACTCCTCTGGGACCACCATAATCTGCAACGTGAAGTGCTTTGCTTTTTCGTTTTTACAGGTATTTTAAGTAATAAGGCAATCCAACTTCTGCAACTATTGCATGTCGCAGGTCTGTGTTTAGTGTCCACGGAAATGACGTTGACATACACGCCGACGAATCAAGGCTGACGTGAGTTCCAACCCGGTCATTTCTGTAACCTTCGTAACACGCATTATTTCTGTTTGATAATATTAAGGGAAATACTAGCGATATACGTTTGTGCCTCTCAACTGATCTACCATTTTATGCAAATTACAAAATTAATATGTAAGTTTCTTCCTTAGCTGGATGCGACGGTAGGCGACGAACTGGAAGATCGGTATGACTGAAGCTTCTGTAAGATTCGTAACACATATTATTTCAATTCAATGATATTAAGGGAGATATTTCTTTGTTTTCTTTGCGTTCACCTCAATTGCTCTTCCATTTAACGTGAACTGCAAAATAAATACGTAAGATTCTCATCTCCCTCACTCTTAATTAAAATGCAAAATTTCTTAAATTCATCCAAGCCGCTTTCCCGCTAAGTTGTGACAAGCGACAAGTATGAAAAAGTAAAGTGAACACCATATTGACTATTACGGCCGTTAAAGTCATTATTTCATTCATACATAATGAAATGTTGAAGGCATTTCATCAATTCATTACGCATACAATAATGTTCTCTCCCCAGTTGGTGGCATCCGTAACTCGGAGGGATGACACATAATTCAGTCTGTATAATGTTATTGACTTTACGTCCCACTAACAACTTTTACGGTTTTCGGAGACTCCGAGGTGCCGGAATTTAGTCCCACAGGAGTTCTTTTTTGTGCCAGTAAATCTACCAACACGAGGCTGTCGTATTTGAGCACCTTTAAATACCACCGGACTGAGCCAGGATCGAACCTGCCAAGTCGGGGTCAGAAGGCCAGCGCCTCAACCGTCTGAGCCACTCAGCCCGGCGTAATACAGTCTATTCATGCACGCACTCAGTCACTCATCCTTTCACTCATTCATTCATTTAGGCAGTCAGTATTTCATTTATTCATAAAAGAATGTTCAGTTCAATCAATCAATCAATCAATCAATCAATCAATCACCAGTTAGTGGCCATCCCTGACCCGGTGAGAAGGGTGTTATTAATTAATTAATTAATTAATTAATTAATTAATTAATTCATTCATTCATTCATTCATTCATTCCTGCGCGATCACAGTTTTACCATGTAATTAACCATTCATCATCCTGTCATTCACTCATTCATTTCAGTCGTAAAATATGTCGCAATAGTAGGACAATTCTATAAGACTTGTGACACAAAAGTAACACTAAATAAGCTTAGGAGTGGAAATATACATTTTGTCCTTGGCGTTAACAGTGTTATATAGTCTAGTGTAGTAAGTGTTTGCCTGGCGAGCGTGAAGGCCTTCTCCGCTTCAACAATTTATGTAAGCTCAATTGCTTTCATACTTAAATAATAGTTTCGCACCGGTTTTAGTCCCTGTAACATAGTTTTCTTCTTATTTTAAAATAGGAAGAACAAATTCAAGGGCATGAAGGGAGGTTTGATCCTCTCTGTTTAAAATCCACTCCAACAACAGCAAAGCACGACTTCATCTGACCTGATATAATCAATTACATAATTATATACTAAGGTGTTATATAATTCATGATAAATCGGTTTATCCTAGAAAAAGTTGTAACAATAACAAAACGAAGATTTTAAATCTGGTAGTATGATAGTTGATTGTTAATGGGCCTACGCTTAAGTGGAATACACAGAAGAAACAGTGATAAGAAACATTTTTATCTTTAGCTGACTCTTCTAAGGAATCCATCTGAAGTTTTAAAGTGGTATGCAACATAAGAAACACCAGTTGAACTGTTTATAAGTGTTTTAAAGTGTACTATTGTTTTAATGTATTCCATGTCCGACTCGTTGGCTGAACGGTCAGCGTCCTGGCCTTCGGTTCAGAGGGTCCCGGGTTCGATTCCCGGCCGGGTCGGGGATTTTAACCTTAATTGGTTAATTCCAATGGCACGGGGGCTGGGTGTATGTGTTGTTTTCATCATCATTTCATCCTCATCATGACGCGCAGGTCGCCTACGGGAGTCAACTAGAAAGACCTGCACCCGGCGAGCCGAACCCGTCCTGGGACATCCCGGCACTAAAAGCCATACGACATTTCTATGCGTTCCATTACAACAAACATCATCAAGAAATGGGGAGTGTTTGTATACGGGTAAATGATAGTGTTATATATGACGATGTTTTGTTAGACCTTCAGATATGGGAAATGTTGATATTGATATATATATATAGGCTCCCGAAACCTGTAAGTGTGAAACATTGTATAACATCAGATATTGATAATATATTGACAGGGCGGGACAAACTATCACCCGTTGTATATGATATGAAACCAGTTAATACGGACCAACTAAGGGACCGAAAAATGGTCAAAATTGTCCCATCTATTCTATTCTATTCTATTCTATTCTATTCTATTCTATTCTATTCTATTAATGTCATTTATTACTTGTCCTGCCCGCTATGCAAACACAGTATCAGGTTAATATTCAAAACTACAGACAGAAAGACGATTTTATTTATCAAAAGAGGAAGAAGGCAGAACGCTGTAATGTTGAGATTTCATGTGACCGTCAAAAACCAGGGATAACAATAAAAATAAAAAACTTCTTTTTATAATTCTCATCAAGTACAAGGATACCAGTATGAATTACATCCTTGTTCAGTGTTCACATCCATGTTAGATTTCATTATTATGTGAGCGATTTTGAATATGGGGTCGTGTGCGTTGAGTGAGCTAACCTGCATTCCAGTCACGAATTCTTATCTACACAGGGAATTCCGTTCGGTGGCGCATGTCGTTTCGCCGTTGTTTTACCAAGCGGTGCGCTGAGTGATTGCCGGAGTGCTGCAAGGGGATGTGCACAGAGAGTTATATATGGTCGATGCCTGTTAACGAAAGAAGGCACGAAAATACAATAAATGCACCCCTCCCTGCTTCATAGCCGTTCAAAGTACTTCACTGGGTAATTCATCTCTCTCCACTGAACTAACATCACTTAATTTTGTGTGTTTGTATGTATGTACAGTATTTCAACAATAGTCAGTATTATTTCCAACTAAAAAAAAAAGGATTGGTAGTTTGAAGTTAAAGAGAACACGTTGACAGAAATTATTCCGTTGAAGATTTTTATAAATTATAAGTAGAACGTTTTTGAAAGGCTTCCAAATAAATATGAATGCCATAAGACAAATAACAAGAAGAAGCAGAAAATAATGTTTCTGTTTTTATGCCCTACTTACTAATTTCGCAGTTCTCGGAGACACTGAGGTGCCTGAATTTAATGAGCGGAAATTCCTTTACGAGCTGGTGAGTCTGCAAACAGGAAGCAGTGGTAGTTGAGCAACATCAAATACTGTTGGACTGAGCTGGAATCGATGCCATCTACTTTAGTTCAGAAAGGCAGCTCTCTTCATCTGAGCTGTTCAGCCTTGCAGTTCTGAGAAGCTCTGATAAGATAATAATTTAAAAAATAACATATCTTTTTGAAAAAATTGTATTTGATATGTTCTTAAAAATGTGTAACAATAGCCCCATTTGAGCTTGCATTCGGTAGATGGTGGATTCGAATCCCACCGTCGGCAGCCCTGAAGACGGTTTTCCATAGTTTCCCATTTTGACATAAGAAAAATGCTTGAAATGTACCTTAATTATGTCCACAGCCGCTTTCCTCCCAAACCTAGCCCCTTGCAAAGCTTGCGTTGCCTAATTACTTCAATTGTTAGAGTGGCGTGAAACCACTAGCATAGAAGAACAAGTTGCCACTCCCATGGTGAAGAGGATAGCGCGCCTGCCTGTTACTCCATTCGATGGGATTCGATTCCCGAGTACTCCCGAAGAATTTAATACAGAGTGGGTGCTGGAAGTAGGTTCACTCAGCCGGAGAGTTGAACTGAAAATTGCTCTGATATGAGAGGCAGCAGAATCAAACAATCCAGCTGGGGATATCATCAATCTGACCACGTAACACTCATAAGACGAGGGGCGTACTATATTGTTTTGCACTTTACTTTTTGGACGTCCGGGTGTGGTTCACATTTCACTTTTGAAGATGGTGATGTGTAACTAGTGTCTTATTCCACCGTTTCGTAGCACCAAACGGGGACAACGAATGCACTCGTCATAGCCATTTCATGACAACACTGTCAGCGTAGGAGAAAACAACATGGAAATCAACCGTCAGGGACAGCGCTGTACGACTTAGTTCCTATGGAAAGAAGGCATGGCCACTGCAGAAATTCGTCGGCGCTTTGTGGCAGTCCGTGGAGAACATGCGCCCTCACGGAAAACTGTTTACAACCGGGTGGAAGGTTGGAAAACAGGGCGCACATCGGTGGACAAGGGAACCAGTTCTGGAAGGAATGTGACAGTATCAATACCAGCCAACATTGCCCGGATCGATCAGGCCATCCAAGGAAACAAGTGTATCACATTTGCGGAAATGGAGGTAGCCACGTGAATTAGCCGAAATACCCTGCAGCGGATCGTGCTCAGCCACTTACAGCTGGGGAAAGTGTCATCCACGTGGGTGCCTAGACTCTTGTTTGCAGACGAGATGCAGGGGCGTGTAGACGTGTGCAGAAAACTTTGCAGCGCCATGATCAAGATCCAGCCGACATCATGGCTTCATGCCCGGCCCCACACTAGCCGAGAGACCACCGCTGCCATTGATCAAATGGGATTGCCGGTGCTGCCACACCCACCATACTCTCCCGAGACTTGACAACACGTGATTATCACCTGTTCGGGAACATGGAGAAACATCTTCGTGGTCGCTGTTTTGTGGATTTAGCATAACTGTATACAGCTGTCTAGGCATGGGTACGCAGCACTCCGTAACAGTGGTTTAGGAAGGTCTGAAGAGACTGACACATCGACGGCAAAAGTGCATACAGTTACAAGGAGATTAGGTTGAGAAGGTGGACGACACAACTGACGTGCAATGTATTTCATTTGGGTAGAAAAATAAAGTGTAAAACAATATAGTACGCCCTTCGTACCTCCAAGTCATCTGGCTGGGCACCAGTCTTCTTGGTAGGTGGAGATCCTTAACGGGTTGAATGTGTCACGGCCAGCGTTTTCTTTTCTAATCTAGTTTCAAGTATAGTGTCAGTTATATAGTGCACCGAATAAGTGGCTGCACGGTTTTAGACACGTATCTATCACCTTGCCTTCGGGAGACAGTGCATTTGATCCTCACTGTCGGCAGGCAGCTGTTTTTCAGTTGTTTCCTAATTTCACAACAGGAAAATGCTCGGACTTAACACTAATTAAGGTCACAGTCTCTTCCTTTCCACTCCTAGCCCTTTCCTATCCTATCGTGGCCATAAGGCCTACCTGTGTCTGTACGACGTTAAGTATGGTTGTAAAAATAATGTTATACACTGCTCAAAAATTAAAATTTACTGTTTTATATATGCTCATACCACAATTGTACGTATACATATTAAAATGAAAGCAGACACGCAATTAAAACAATTTTTCTTCTTTGCAACAATTACGAGTTGAAATAAAAAGCGTGATTTGAACATTGAACACACGACGCCATTGGACAACGTCCCATAAACAAAGTGGTCCTGGGTCATGAACCAAAATTATACGTGATAATCCAGCATCTTAATAAGGAGTAGTTCCACCTTCACATGGAAAAGCCTTCACATGATTCCGAAAAGGCACCGCACGTTCAATTGAAGCAGACGTCCCGACAGTTCCAAATGGCGTCTTCAATTGCTTGTAGTGTTCTGAGGCGGTGGATTTCGCGGTAGGAAGTGTTGCTTTGGTTGGTCGCGGACTTGTTCGATCGGATTCAAGACGGGACTTCTGGATAACCACTCCATCCGTTGAACGTAGTGCTCTTGAAGGAAACTCCGAACGATGTTGATATCATGCGCTCTCTACGTGAGGAATCACATGTGGCACTAAAATATCGTCAATGTACTGTCGAGGATGTAAGGGTCCACTGCGAACGATCAGGAGATCGGTTTTCGTCCGAAAACTCACGCCTGCCCACACTATAATAGATGCATCTCCATAAGTAACGGAAGATTGTACAGGTGTTGAATGAAATCGCTTCTTCTGCAGGCTCGCAGTCGATCATCTCAACGGTATAACACAAAATAGGGTTCATCCGAGAAAAGCACAGGACGCTAGTGTCTTAACTACCAGTTCAGGTGATACCTAATAGACTGCAGTCTCCTTCCACGGTGGCTTCTGTCCAGTGAAGGTATTTGAGTCAGTCTTCGGGATCTTAAATAGGCCCCTTGAATCCTATTTCTGAGCGTATAGTCACTACACCGTACTCCACAAACATGTTGTAGTTTCACCTGGAACTGCTAGTGCCGTAACTTAGTTCAATTTCCTTAGGGTTGCTTTCCTTTGCCGGCGCGTGCCAGGGTTCCTGTCAACACTTCTAGTCTCCAGGAAACGTTCCCACGCGTACAAAATCGGTTTCTGAGCAACTCCTAAAAATTATGGAAATGTCTGTTTGCGTGTAATTTTCTTGAAGCAGTGTCAATGCATGAGTGAATTCATTCGACGACCACTGCTCCCCCCCAGTTGTCTACCACTGTCCGCGTCTTCAGCTGTGACTAGTAAACACTACAGTCCACACAGATCAACAGTCGCACAGACTTTGCACTGAGGAATTCGTACCATTCAACAACACCTCTCAAACATCCGGTTGACATTGGAACCCTCTGTTATACAAACAAGACATGTTACCGCCGTAATAGTCCAATCCCTATCCTACTACGCGTTCGTGCAATGTAAGTATGAGCATCTTAAGACGTAAATAAATTTCATTTTTGAGCAAAGAATATTCCCTTTTGTTTAGTGTTTAAAGATACACTTTTGAATGTAGGGAGGTAAGGGAATGCATTCTCTCAAGTCTGTATTCTCATTACAATTTTCTGGAAATTGTTAATGTAAAAGTTTGACCCGATATACACTAATTTGATGGGCTAGAACCGGTTGGTTTAAGCCAAAGGTACCACACCGTAGTGAGATAAAATTCTTCTCTGGGCATTCCTCGATACAGCATACATGTCCGCTTCAATTCTAGGCGAGTGCTGAATAATTAGCTATGTAGTCCAGTGGGTAAGGACTGTTCCCTTCTCAATCTCAGACCAAGTTAATTAGAACTACGCACACTGATGAAGACAGGTTATCAGAGAATGTTTCGCTCAAATTAAGTTCACAGGGATCCTAAACAGCTTGTTGCCCGATACAGCCACGGGAACAAGCAGAGACCTAGGAAGATAAATATTACATACATTGTGAGTAAGCTAAAATATTCACTGCGAATAACTCGTAAACCCTTAACGATATCGATAAATCTATTTTCAATTTCAGTGCTGTTTTAAAGAAGCTCATAAGATAACTTACATTACGTTTCAGGGTGTCAATATCTGCGGAGATAACGGTACTAAATTTGTTTTATTTAATAGAACCGCGCTGTTTCCTAAACACAGCATTACAGATATATCTCTCCCTTAGTCCAACCCTTCGTAAGGGTGTAGTGGCATCACGCGACAATCCTTTTGGTGATCTTCCTCCAGGAGTCTCTGCTTTGGGCATGGTGACTTGCTTGCTGTAAGCTCATCCTGGTTAAGTTCTTGATCCGGTCCATCCATCGTAACGGCGCACGTCCTCTAGGTTTTCGGCCTTCGATTTTTCCCTCTATGATAAGTATTTCCATTGCCTCCTGTCTTCTGGAAATATGACCAAAATATCCGAGTTGTTTTTGGTTGATAAGGGTCGACAGTCTTGTTCTGATGCCGAGCTGTTGCAGGATCGATTCATTAGTTCGGTTGTGCTGTCCATGGTATTCGCAGTAATCTCCTATAGCACCACATTTCTAGAGCATCAATCCTGCGGTGATCCGCCGTCTTCATCGTCCAAGTTTCTGCTGCATAGATCGCGATAGGGAAGATCAGAGTTCGCATGAGGGTGAGCTTTGTCTTGGAAGTGATGGAGGTGTCCCTCCAGATGCGAGTAAGTTTTGCTGTTGAATTTCTCACAATTGCAATCCGCTTGCGGATCTCAGGTTCACAGTCTCCAGTATTTGTGACAATAGATCCTAGATACTCGAAGCTACTGACAACCTCATAATCCGCAATTCTTGTTATGGATAGATATTGCAAATTCAAGGGTGTGATTATTTTCAAAATTCGACAATAATTATCGAGAACATGGAATACTTTCGGATCGAAGTTCCCATTTTCACGGTTGCTTCCTTTTCTATACCGTTGTTGTTGTAAGACCTGCCTTTATCGGTGCACCGTAAAATGAGTAGTTTTAAGTGTGTAATGTTTCCGAACGTCCTTTTTTTCGCATAATGTTGTCCCGTAAGAGCCGTCGCATGTCCGTTAGTTTTGAATCTGTTACCTACGGCAAATCTAAAGGTTTACACTAAAGCATACGGTGTTATCACAATATGTCCGGCTCCTTGGATGAATGGTTAGCATCGAGGCCTTCAGTTGAAAATATCCCGGGTTTGATTCCCGGCCGCGTCCAAAAGTTAACCTTGACTACATAATTACTCTGATTCGTGTACTGAGTCTTTCTGTTTATCACAACATACTCGTATTCAAACGCGCACAACGCACCACACTACCAAACAGCACAAAAACACGCAGTAATGAATACAACCTTCCATTTAGCGTTGGCGACAGGAAGGGAAACCATCCGTGAAACAACCTGCATAGTGAAGTGGTCTGTGTTATGTACACCACAAACAATGCCTTTAACACGGAAACGAAAGCAAATAAACCATATGTTTACAGGACATGTTCTGGTTGTTGTCAAGTCTTCTATCGAATCCCCTGAGCTTTCCCACATATTTAGTTACACTCTGTATATTAAGCTGGCTGTGTGGCCAATTGACCAAACGCTAAAATTATTTTCTTTTAAAATATGGCGGTCTACGACTGGTGAATGAAGCACATTAAAAGATATTCCATTTTCTCGAGAAAATTTGTCGAATTTCAAAAGTGAGTGTATGAATACGAGTGTGTTGGGATAAACGGAAGCACTCAGTACACGAATCAGAGTAATTATGTAGTTATGATTAACTTCTGGACGCGGCCGAGAATCAAGCCAGCGATGTTTTCAACTGAAATGCCTTGCCCTTGAAGCTGCAGTTTTTCATATCTCTCATGCTAGGTGTAGAATACAGTGTAGTTCCATGTTATAAAAACTATCTTTATCTCGGCAGATAATGACACCCCTTGTTAACGTGACTGGAAATGCACGACGTTTTCCGAAATATTTAGCTGTTTACGAGCTGTTTTAAGTGAACATTTTAGCTGGCATACCACGTACATGCTAATGTCTACGTCATCGCATTTATAACTGGCCCATTCGAAGATAAGGGAGGCAGGTTCTAAAGAGACGAGGCAATGATATGCAGCTCTCTTCAGCAAAGAACCGGGAACAGGGCAATATTTCTACGAGGGTTGTGGCACAAGCTATAGCAACTATTATTTTGCTATGTCCTAGGAAGCAGGATACTCATAGTACATGAACACAGTGCGAGATGGCGGTGCGTTAGACGGGTACCACGCACAGGGGGATGGAACAGCAATAGTGGATCAGATTTTGTGCAGAATGGATGTAACACAGCAACTTCACTTCTGAGGGTGGGACACCCGCCATACTCACCGGACTTGACTCCGTGCGATTTTGACCTTATCTCCAAAGTGAATGAACCATTGTGTGGGAGACGGTTTACCAATAGCGGATATTACCTAAGCTGTGGAACATGAGATTGTAAAATTCACACATGATGTGGCGGTTGGTATACGACATCTTCCGCATTGTTGCGAGTTGTTGGTAATGTGTTGTGGACAATCTAGAGATATGTAAGGCGACCACGATATTAGCCAGTGTGAAGCCCGCTTTGTAGAACAAGTAAACCAGAAAGCTGTAAGTTTCCAAAATCAGCCACACTGCATTTGAAGTTCCGATCAATGTGGCTTTAATTATGAACTAACTTCCGGCTTGTCGTTATCTACAAAATGGGAAAACCATCAATTATCTTGGTTCAGCCTGCACACAATATAACTTAGAGTTATAAAATAGATTTGAAAGCTCCAAGCAATTGACCCCCATCGAAAAATACTATATATTTCTCTTCGAGGAAATGATTCGGCCCGAAAGTAAACACAAGTGTTGACGACAGTTGTTCCTCATTTCACAAGCCTGCGTTCATGTTAATCATGCCCTCCCCTTCCCCCACCCCCACCCCGCCGATAATTACCCGAAGTCTGCGAGCCTGCGTCGGGCCTTCGTGAACGGAAGATGTCATTGTGGTTAAAATTGTCCAACACGGCGCAAAGGGCTAGATATTCAACATGGCGGGCCAAGCACGAGGGCATGTGTCCCAGGCACTGTTCGGTGTAATTGCTTGCTTATGTTAATGATAATGAATCGTTTTTTGCATATTATCCTGACTGAAATGATTTAATAATTTATATTTTAGATATTGTGCACGTATGATCGCATTATGCTATGACCTGGCTGTCTCCGCACAGGCGTTCTGCAGTAGCATCAACCAATACGCCTGCTCATGTTTACTGTTTTCTCGCTGACGGCGGTATAGCACGAGGACAGTTTCCTCGCTATATATCCTACATCTGGCAAACCTACTCGGCATTATTCATAAATTGCACACTATCTTACGCTCTCCACTCTCATCTCTATATTTCCATTTGTCTGGAAGATCCCGCATTCTTGCCCGCTGCGCGCCCTCCCCTTGTGAGTGTTCTGAGTCTCTTTCATCTGGATTAACAACAGTCAAGAACAGTACTGTACTGTAACTTACGTTACGACATCGAGCGTGTTGGCTATGCGGAATGTGTTGTGTGCCTTTAAACTTGTTCATGGAGATGCTCAATTCAAATCCCGGCGTTGACAAACCTCCAAATGGTATATCTTTGTTTCCTTCTTCACACTCGGTATGTGTCGGTGCTGTTTCAAGGCCATACCTGCTACCTTCCCACACCTAGCTATTCCCTGTCTCATTTGTGCGACGTTCAACGACTAAACCAAACAAAAAACCAACCCACAGCCACAGCCCCGAAGAGCCTTGGCTTACCAAGCGACTGCTGCTCAGCCCGTAGACCTGTAGGTAACGAGGAGTCATGTGGTCGGCACGACGGATTCTCTAGGCTGTTATTCTTGGCATTCTAGACCAGGACCTCTATCTTGCCGTCAGATACCGTAGCTCCTCTCACGCAGGCTAAGTCGACCAGCTGTCACACCTGACCTGGCCGGGAATCGAACCCGCGTTCTCTGGGTGAGAGGCATGCACACTACTCACACACCATGTCATTAAACGATTACCAAATAAATATACACCTAATGAGTAGTTCGGTTATAGTCCTTACCTCAGCGGAGCTCATTGAAATGAAATGGCGTAGGCCTATGATTTTTAGTGCAGGGAGTGTCCGGGGACACGTTCGGCTAGCCGGGCACAGGCCTTTTGATTTGACGCTCGTAGACGACCTGCACGTCGTGATGAGGATGAAATGGTGATGAAGGCGACACATACACCCAGCCCGTGCCAGCGAAATTATATAATGATGGTTAAAATTTTGGACACTGCCGAGAATCGAACCCGGGACCCCATTGACCAAAGTCGAGCATGCTAACCATTTAGTCGTGGAGCTGGATGGAGCTCGTTAACTCACGCTGAATTGTGGGACATAGTACTTGATCCATTTGGATATTAAAATTTCGATTCCCATTATTAGCATTTACTCATCACAGTGTGAATTACACCAGGATCTTTCTCGCACTCAAGCTGTCTGATCCAATCGCGGCTCAGTCCAATGGTACTTGCACGTGCTCAAATAAGTCGTCCTGGTATCAATAGATTTACCGGCACGTTAAAGAAACCTGCAGGTCGAAATATCAGTCACCTCGGCCTCTACGAAAGCTGTAAATTCAGTTGATGGAACGTAAAACCTGTAACATTAAGATAAAGATTATAATAATTCAGCAAGAAAACCTGTCCTTGTACGTGGCTGTCGATATTGTGATCGTATCCACAGTTTAACGTGAAATCTCCAACCACAGGCACGTGAATGATCATACCTAAAAACCTCACATTCATGGGCAGGGACTGAATCGACTGTCATCTTGCTGAGACACTTACAGTTATGTCTCTTTGCTATCCGACCCCTTCAGTCACTAACACTGTATGATATTTCCTGTAGACTGTGTTACACGAGGCCGTCCCCGTGGTGTAGGGGTAGCATGCCTGACTCTTACCCGGAGGCCCCGGGTTCGATTCCCGGCCAGGTCAGGGATTTCTACCTGGACCTGAGGGTTGGTTCGATGTCCACTCAGCCTACGTTATTATAATTGAGGAGCTATCTGACGGTGAGATAGCGGCCCCGGTCTAGAAAGCCAAGAATAACGGCCGAGAGGATTGGTTGTGCTGACCACACGGCACCTCGTAATCTGCAGCCCTTCAGGATGAGCAGCGGTCGCTTGGTAGGCCAAGGCCCTTCAAGGGCTGTAGTGCCATGTGGGAGTGTTACACGAAGCTGGCGATCGAGGAAGACCCAAGCCCTCTGAAATGAATCGACAATTGTGACATCAGTCCCCAGTGGCAATGTTTACGTTCAACTGCATGACAACGCAGTTAAAACATACAGTACATGATAACAAAAGCAACAACGAACAATTCCTTGGAAACCAAATATTACGAAAAAAATGTAGGTATAGAATCAAGACATTTCACGATAACAAATGAAGAATAAAAAGGACGAATTTCCCTGACATACTGACAAAACTGACATAGTAATATTTATAGCAAAGAAAGATATAATAAATTTACAGAAAATAACTTATAATATTCCCTTGCATATAACGTAACATAATTATAATTATGCCACTTAGAAATTCACTCAAGCTTTGCGAAATATTCCAATACATATCGTCGCTGCAACATCAAAACTGCGAATGTGACAATGCTCTTCCTATCCATTATTTCCCTAAGATTGGTCACGCCTCCCAGCCACATATTGATATGCAATCCATGAGAACAATTTTCGTTCAGTTCATTTTTCTATGCGCGTGTGTAAAGGAAAATGGATCATGGATAGGAAGAGTATTGTCACATTCGTGGTTTTGACACGGAAGCGACAATATAATGTGCCACGATAATATTTACAGTGAAATCACACAAAAATTGACACATAACTTAAAGATTTCCATTGCTTTAACACTACGACTTACGGCAGACTGAGCAGGACAGTCACTTGCAAATAGCATACATTTGGAAATACAACACCATTACGTACAAATTCACAGACAATTTAATTGTTTCCAATGAAGAATAATATTGGGGTTCATTAGCATGGGAGGTGATGGACTTCGGAATGCTTTTACAAGTGGCTTCTACGGAACGATTTGAAAATTTCGGATGTAGAATATGAAGACAGTTTGTAATTATAATAGAATAATAGCAATGAGACTTGATCTGGCATTGACGCGGACGTATCTGGAGAACAGCCATGTGCTCAGATGAATCTCTCTAAGGAACCAGTCAGGTGCAGAGGAGAGAACGTGACATAAGGAATCGATGTTGGACTGCTACTGCTGTCACCTGCCACTGCCAGCCCCTTCAGACCTTTGTGGTATGTTATATATCTCAGTTCCCATCGCCATTTCTTCTCCTGTGTGATAAGACTGCTCTTCTGTTCTCTCAACTTAAGCTGACTTCAGTAATCTCCCGAAAGACACTAATCTTATTACTTCATGCCATTTCACAGACTTTTCTCTCTAATTAGCACATGTTGAACTTAAATGAATCTGAAATAGCTTAAACCCAATGGTGACCGCAATTCACAAGGTAGGAGTTTCTTAATGAAACTACGTAGATTTACTTCTTATTGGTTAATTTTAATAAGAATTTACCGTTCCGGCGGACTAATGTTATACCTGAATATTTGTCTTTCAGTAGACAGTTACTAACCGTGGGTTCCTTCTTTTATCGCTGAGTGGTGCTTTGAAAGTTCTGTCTGAACGAATTGTTACAATACAGTTAACTCCATCTTCCTTTAGGCGCTGCTGAAGATGGTGGGAGTTAAAGAAATTTTCTTTAAATACTGTGCTGTTTGGAGGCAGAATTCCTGTACACAACCTCTGCACCAGACTTAAGCCAAGAACTTGACTTGATTCTCGAACTTCACCAGCTCCCACATATGGTTCAAACTTGATCTAGTAACCACCAGGAAGGAACCGTATCTTATTGGCTTTCTTCTTCTAAATTGCTAATGAAATGGTTACCGTAATATGGCTCCAATGATTCGTCAACAGATTAATCGGTACGTAGGGGTTTGAAAATCAACTGAAACTTTTCATGAACATGTTCAATGAGGGAACACACTTTGTACAGTCAGTCTCTTAGAATTGTCAATGATGTGAATGAACCTGTCGATTTCACGGAATCTTCCCCGCTTTAGGCAATAATTTTACGAAATATGTTAATAGGAGCTACAGTTGAAATTAGAAACTCCTGGAAAATTGAAGGATCTGGTTGTATTTTTTTCCTCGAACCATTCTGTCGGTAAAAGAATAACATTTTACTAAGGTATTACTTAGGTTGCTTCTGTTTAGGTAACACGTTCTAATGGTCTGAAAACTTCTTGAGCAGGCTGCTCACATAGCTTTCCCTTAGCACCAACAATAACACCTTCAACTAACACATTGTCGTGAAGTTGGAGCTGGTACCTCCGTTGCGATTCCACGTATTCCCATGGATTGAGTGAGCACGCCTTTTCCTAAGTCGCGGATATAAGCTGTTTCCTCCTCAAGATCACTTCCTGCATCGACCTGAACTCTCTCCGCTCCATCATCTGAAGGCCGAAGTACGAATGTAAACTCGTCAATGCATTGCAAAGCCTTTTCAAGTTCGTCATCCAGTTCTTTTAAGAGGCCTGTAATTGAGTCTGCATCAATCTCTGGAACATACCTGTAAACAATACGTGAAATAACCGCTATGTGGTCATGGGCTGTTATAAGTTATAACATACCTGGCAATAAAACTTGGTTATAACGCCAGGAAATCGCGCGAATGACTTAATCGTTATCTCGGCAGTTATGCCAAGCAGAGAGTGAGGAAATACCTATAAAATGCTAAAAGCTAGAGAAATTTCTCACCTTTGCTCCATTCTGTCACCAGCCGAAGTGTCCCGAGATATGCTGGTACCAAGTGATTCGAACAGTGAGTTACGGTGCGCTCCCCTAGCGGCAGGACGGTCACCTCCCCTTCCTCTACACCGCAAACAAAGTAACTTACCACTCACCGCTTGCTTAAAGAATGAGAGGCCTAAAATAAGACACTGAGTCAGTGGGCAGTTATAACAGGCCATGGCCACCATTGGTTTTAGGAATCATAGAATCGGACATTCATTACTAATGTTCCTTGGTTAACGCCATTTCAAATAGTATAGATGTTAACGAAACGCTGAGATGCTGGAATTTTGCCCCCTGTAACACACCTTGAATACTGTCATCCAGGTAAGTAATTCTGCTGGAAAGTGCCCCAGCTTGAAATTCTACGACGGAAATTGCAGCGAGTGTCAGTTGAGGAATACATCCAGAAGCACGGTTGCTTTTTATTCATCCATAGGGAATGATTATTTAGAGCGCGCAGCTGTGAGCTCGTATCCGGAAGTTACTAGGTCCGAACCGCACTGTCGGCAGCCCTGAAGATGGTCTTCCATGTTTTCCCATTTTCACACCAGGCAAATGCTGGGGCTGTACTTTAATTAAGGCCACGGCCGCTTCCTTCCCATTCCTAGGCGTTTCCTGTCCCATCGTCGCCATAAGACCTATCTGTGTCTGTGTGACGTAAAGCAACTAGCAAATAAAATGAATATTTATTTATTTATTTATTTATTTATTTATTTATTTATTTATTTATTTATTTATTTATTTATTTATTTATTTATTTATTTATTTATTGAGAATAAATAAAAGGGGTAAGTTTGCGTGTTCACTGCGCCGAGCTAGTTGGCTCCTCGGTAGCTAAAGCTTATATTCGGGAGATGAGGGGTTTGAGTTCCACAATCGGCAGCCAAATAGATGACTGGTTTCCAATCTTCAGACCTTAAATAAATCCACAGCCGCTTCCTACTGCAGTCACTCCTTGGCCCTTCCTAACTTATCGTTGTCGAAAACCTCTATGAGTTAGTGCGACATTAACACATAGCAAATACAACATTCACTGCACCGGTAAGTGTTCAAAACCAATGATAATTTTAACATCTTAAAGTGAAGTGCTGCGTTATTTGTTCTGCTACAAAACCATCCCCGTGCCACATACTAGGTACCTATTAATGGTCTTCGCCTACCAAGATGATTCCTGCCCACCCAGTGTGACTACTTCCTCAGTTGTATTACTTTGCTCTCTTCATTGGGGCCATTGCCTCTCCTATCAAACAGCTCGTCAGTTGAAATCACGAGACCGAGTGCTTCCTGTCACGATTGAAATTCTTGGACGAGACGAGAATCGAAACTAGGTCCTCCGGGTAAAAGGGGTGCAAGGTTGCATCCCGTTTGGACCAATTTCCACTAATTACCACCCACATGGAGCAGTTTTACTGCCGGATTCCCTTCCTAACGCGAGCCTTTCGTGAAAGGATATAATCCCTATTACGTGATACTCTGGTAGTTGGATTTGTATTGTGTTGTGCTGTATATGAATGAAGAGGTGTATATTAAGAAGAACATGCAACCCCCGAGCCAGAGGAATCACCAGATACAGTTGAAGTTCCTAAACCTGAACCAGGTACCTTGTGAACTTAAGGCTTCATTATAAATCATCCAGCCAAAGAGCCGGGCAATATGCATATCTTGGTCGTAGGAAGGATGGGACCAGAGGGACATGACTTTTCATTTGAATAATTCCGCATGTTTTGGGTGGTATTCGAACCACGAATGTCTTGGTTAAAAATGTAGTGTCTGCACCACTAGATCACAACTACTCTCCCCGAATTTGCTCAGAATGAAGAGTGCCGCGTTTATATTACTCAGAAAAAGAGTTAAAAATTCAGGAATCAACTACGAAGCTGCCATTTCGAACTCGTGCTTAGGGCGACTCACAAAACTGAAACCAATAATTGCGAGGCTGAGTAGCTCAGACGGTCGAGCGCTGGCCTTTTGAGTTGATAATAACGGATTCGATCCCGAGTTGTCCAGTGGTATTTCGAAGTGCTCAAATACGTCGGTAGATCAATAGCCAAGTAAGGAAACTCCTGTGGGACACGATTCCCACACCTTAGAGTCCCGGACGTAGAAACAGAGGCGTAAGGCGAATAACATAATAAGAAATAATGAGTTACTTAGGGGCACGTTATATCATATGGGCTGCTTCATCAGGAACATGACACATTGACGCTCTTTGGACCCATTATTGCATTTCATCTGAACATTAATTATGAGATTCAAGTAATAAAGTCAAATTTTAGATTGAAATATTAACCACTATCTTTTATATAGCTCAGTTAGCAGTGAGTTTACTCTATTGGATTTACCTACACGATGTTGTATTTGAAGGCGTATGTTGAAAGTGGGATTAGCACGTGAAACCTTGGCAGAGTAATCTGGAAACAATTACAGCTCCGAGAGTGTTCATTCCCTGTTCGCACCAATTGAAGAATGAAACCTAAACCGTGCAAGACGTCATCGCCAATCATTAAATGTAATCTAAGGTCTTCTGAACGCCTTATCGTTCCTCAAACGCATTTCTCTAATTGGATGCAACACTACACTGCAGGTGGAATATGAGATCACTATACCGGATTCTTGCCATCTACACTGTTAGCTGCCGATGAAGTGTTGGTTTTCTGAGCCCATAGTGATGAATTCAATCTCAACCAGTCCGGTAACCTCATGTCTGTGTATTTCCCGGCAAGTAAGAGAACTCGCAGGAGAAACATTTCGGCACCTCAGCATGAATGCAGTTAGGGGGGACGTAAGGAGAGTTGGATTAATTGTTTAATTTCCTTATTTGAGTTTTACATGATTCTTTCGGTGATCCACGGATCGAGCCCCACTGGATTAGATGGATATTAAGCAATGGAAAATTCATAGTTTACCATATGTTTTGTCGAGACGTAAAAAGCAGACTGTGGGCACAATTCTGATGAATCGGATTACACTTCCGGAAAGACCCTCACGAAGGAATTAGGAAATGGGTTGTAGAGTTGATTATATTCAAGACATATACATTTAGGGAAATTTGGTGTGAAAGGAGGCGATAAGATAAGGGGCGGAAAGTTCAAACAAAAGTAATTAAGGTCAGTGAATACAAGTGAGGAGTGTCAGTTCAGGAGGACTATTTCCACTTCAAAATTATTTCTAGTATTTCGTACACATGCAATGAAGTGGTAAAATACTATCGAATGCCACGAGAAATTCAGAACAGAAATATGTAATTCTTTAATAGTAGTACCATATCCGATCGTTGGTATGTTCCATGTGCCTTTAATTATACGCTTCCTTGTTCCATGTGCCTTTAATTATACGTTTCCTTGCGTTTTTCCACAACTCTCCTAGGTTGGAAATAGCGTCTTTTGAACAGACATTCCTCAAGTGTAATATGGAGTCAATTTTCCACCAAAGAACACACTTCATTGTGAGACCTGATGGCAAAACATGAAGTGCAAAATATTGATCTAAAAGTCCAAAAAGAAGGGTAATTTTCATTCAAGTGATTTTCTCTCAACAGTCAAAGAATTCCTACTAAATAATGCATTAAAATGCACAACAGGGTTGCGTTCACACAATAAAATAACGTGCCCACCCACTATTAGAAACGACATAGATGACAGTTCGTTGCCGAGAGCAGCAGCTACACGCCCGGTTGCTCCTGGATTGATTTCCTACTCCTCCACACGTTGTTAATAATAATAATAATAATAATAATAATAATAATAATAATAATAATAATAATAATAATAATAATAATAATAATGTGAGTATGAATATAGTGTCCGACCGTAACAATATATTTTGTTGCGATTTTGAGTGGGTTGATTCCATACACGATGCGGAGACGACTTCCATCCTTCCTAGAAGTTTTGTTTGCCCATCTCTCTGTCGTTCGATTTAGGCTAAATGAACGCAATATCCTCTTATTCCTTTTTCACGAAACTCGCCGATGTTAGAGTAAAGACATTCAAAATTTCCCAGCACTTTGTTTTATCTCAGTCAATTAATTATGAGCTGATAAATATCCTTCTTACCTCGAAAATACTATCGCTCAGGGAGAAGCGAACAGTGAGTCTAGGGGCTTCTCTGGAGGCCAGCGATACCGGTTTTTCTTTTTTTCTATTTGATTTACGTCGCACTGATACAGATATGGCTTATGGCGATGATGAGATAGGAAAGAGCTAGGAGTTGGAATGAAGTGACCGCGGCTTTAATTAAGGTACAGCCCCAGCATTTGCCTGGTGTAAAAATTGGAAACTACCGAAAAACCATCTTCAGGGCTACCGTAGGTGGGATTCGAACGCCCTCTCTACATCCTGAATTCAAGCTGAAAGCTACTAAGCCCTAACCGTATGGCCAAGACGCCTGGTCCAAGATATGAGTTCCACGTGAATTGTTAGTATCTTGTTAAATATAACGGTTGTGTTTGGTACGTTCCTGGCTTCTGTTCACTGTGTAGAAAGCAAAGCCATTCGAACTAAACTCTTAAATATTCTTCACATGTAAACTGACTGCTAATTTTTGTCTTTTCTGCTTATTGCATCACTCGGTAACTCTACAGCCACAAATGTTGTTTTAAGATTCCAATTCTATTGGTGTACCTCCGACAGGCACAATTTCTTGCCGATTGTGGTGTTACATACCCAAGATCAGTGATTGTCTACGGATCGATGGTTTCTCTACAACCCGCTATCTGAAAATATTCAACTTGTAGCAACAAAACAACGGAAATTAACACGCTCCAGCATTGCTAAAGAAATATCGAACATTTCGAATGTTCATCACTTTTATAAATGGCCACAAAATGAATTTCCATGCGTGCGAAAAGGGGTATTATTATTATTATTATTATTATTATCATTATTATTATTATTATTATTATTATTATTATTATTATTATTTAATTTTGTTGGGCTATTGCAAGCCAGGTGCAGCCCTTGTAAGGCAGTCCCTCCGACGGGGCTGGGCAGCATCTACTGTGTATGGGAAACTTCGTATTATTGTAGTGAAGAATAATGTTTATTACTGTTATATTTCTTCAGCTTATCCCAGTTAATTGCGAAGTCCTTGTAGTCACCTTGGCTCATGTTGAATTTCGATGCTACGTGATTTTTCACATGGAAATTCCACTCCGGTATCCTCTGTGTTTTCTGGGTTCTGCTGTCTGAAGGAAAAGCCACTACGTTAATTATCCCCGTGTACAGAAATTATTCTTAGCGTATTAAAGGAAATAGGATTATTGTTCAGGTTTATTTTCACATATTTTAAACGTATGGCAGCAGAATCTGTCAAATAAACTGCATTTCATCCTAGAATTTTTGCGCAAGTACCTCAACAGAACGATAGGAAGAGAGAGTATTTTATGTCTGTAATTACTTTCTAAGACTAAGACCTCGTATAATTGCAGTAACACGCATTGCAATAGAGATGAAAATGGCAAAGGAAAACAGATCCATATCCACGTAAGCTATCAATGCCTGTTCTCACTTGTTTACGCGATGGCAGTTACTGAGACAATTGTTGGCGACAGTTATTCTCTAATTATTGTGGGGCAATGGCTGACCAGTCCAGTTCACATGTGGAAGCTTTTGCCACGGCAGTAGATGACGAGAAGTGGTTGAAGTGCGCAGTCTGTTGTGTCCCGCGAGCAATTCAATTTATCTTGTAATGATATGTGCCTGGAATTCATTGCTGAGTCATGCAAAGTTTAGACCTCATTCAAACCGAATCCTTGAATGTTAATTTTATCGGAAATCTCAGAATTTGCCGTTTGACGAGCATTTTTGTCTTCGTACGGATCATCGTGCTGGTCCCAAAAACATCGTCGTTTGTGGCCTCCCAATTGTTAGAACGAAGATTCTTTTTATTTTTTTTTGCTTTACGTCGCACCGACACAGATAGGTCTTTTGGCGACGATGGGGCAGGAAAGGGCTAGGAATGGGAAGGAAGCGGCCGTGGCCTTAATTAAGGTACAGCCCCAGCATTTGCCTGGTGTGAAAATGGGAAACCACGGAAAACTATTTTCACGGCTGCCGACAGTGGGATTCGAACCTACTATCTCCCGAATACTGGATACCGGCCGCATTTAAGCGACTGCAGCTATCGAGCTTGGTGAACGAAGATTCATTGCAATAGTACACCTTAGATAACAGAACCTTTCTGGTCAGAGTTTTAAGCTGAAATATTATCTCATAGTGGATTTTCTATGCGCAACGGCGATATACACTGTATTGAGGTAACAATATTGACGAAACCCTGTTATGAACTGAGCAGATTATTTTCGCAACAACGGTCATGTTAATGCGTTAAGGTTCGGTATTGAATCGTTAAGCGCATAGTTCGATTATCATACATTTGTAGGTATACATGCACCTAAGTTAATGTAATACCTGTATCGGTATGGTCTTCCTTAACTCGTAAAAAGTAAATGTGGGATAGTGTCCGAAGGCTTGAAATAAGAGGTCAGTCCCCGGACTGCTGAGGATGGACGAAGAAATTTGTAGTAACTACTTCAACAATGTGATTTCATTCTATTATTGTACAAAGTTTTGATACCACTATCTTTCTTAGCAGTTTCTTGCACCACTACATGTGGAACGTCGTCGTTGTGCCTCGAAATGCCGCTGTAGGACAGTGCTGAAGGGAGAAATACTGACCCGTAGCACAGGTATCACTTACAAGGAGAAGCCACGACGTTCAGATCACGGATTACCTTCAAACTTTGAGCACTTTTAGTAGTAGGACAACATAACGTGCACGTAGTAAGGCGTACTATTTAGGCGTTCTCGAGAAAATCGCAGGAGATATTTTCGCGATGAATATGTACCTGTGCGTTGCGATCATGAGCACGAGATGGCGGCGGTCGAGTGCTTAGCGTTCAAGCTCTGTAATCGCTGGATCGAGTCCCGGTCATCATCTTATTCATTCATATATATTACAATTCAGAGGTAATATCATGAAAAATACGTGTAGTTTCATGATTTTTTTAAATTTTACAATGTTATTTAGCTGTTCATTTATTTGTATCTTTGCAAAAGAATATATGTCCAGTGGTCACGATGATTAGCTGAACCCCCCCCCCCAAGAGTCCTGGGTTCTATTCCCGGCTCTGCCATGAAATTTGGAAAGTTGTACGAGTGCTGGAACGGGGTCCACTCAGCCTCGGGAGGCCAACTGAGCGGAGGTGGGTTCGTTTCCCACCTCAGCCATCCTCGAAGTGGTTTTCCGTTGTTTCCCATTTCTCCTCCTGGCACGACCACTTCCCTCCCTCATCCTTGTCTATCCCTTCCTATCTTCCCATCCCCCAACAAGGCCCCTGTTCAGCATAGTAGGCGAGGCCACCTGGGCGAGCTGAAAGTCCTCCTTCCCAGTTGTCCCCAACCCAAAGTCTCACGCTCCAGGACACTGCCCTTGAGGCAATAGAAATGCGGTCCCTCGCTGAGTCCGAGAGAAATGCCAACCCTGGAGCGTAAACAGATTAAGAAGACAACAAAGAAGAAGAAGACAAAGAATATATTATTTATAATTGTCGGCAATTAAACGACCAAATACATAACACTTCCCTGAAAATGTATGCCTGTTATGATTTGCGAAATCCCTCATACCTGACAGTGAAATGGGGTAAGGTACCCGGAACTGCTTTGCAACAGAAGGTATATGACCATTGTTGAAAAAAAAGAACGATGAGTGTGACTCAGTCCAGCGATCCAGTAATTACGGAGCTTGAACGCTAACTATTTGACCACTGCCATCTCATGCTCATGATCACAAAGCACCGTTATATATTGCACGCAAAACTTCTCTTGCAATTTTATCGAGAACGCCTAAGTAGTAAACCTTACTACTTGCACATTTTGTTGTCCTAGTGGGCTACTGAAAGTGTACAAAATTTGAAGATAATCCGTGATCCGAACGTCGTGGCCTCCCATTGTTAGAACGAAGATTCATTGACATAGTGCATGCAATATTAAACCTTAGATAACATAAACTTTCTATGCGCAACGACGATATACACTGCATTGAGGTAACAACATTGACGAAACGCTGTTATGAATTGAGTAGATAATTTTCACAACAACAGTCATGTTAATGCGTTAAGAGGTCGGTATTTAATTGTTACGCGCATAGGTCGGTTATCAAGCATTTGTAGGTAATAATAATAATAATAATAATAATAATAATAATAATAATAATAATAATAATAATAATAATAATAATTTCGTGTGGCTATTTCTAGCCGGGTGCAGCCCTTGTAAAGCAGACCCTCCGATGAGGGTGGGCGGCATCTGCCATGTGTAGGTAACTGCGTGTTATTGTGGTGGAGGATAGTGTTATGTGTGGTGTGTGAGTTGCAGGGATGTTGGGGACAGCACAAACATCCAGCCCCCGAGCCATTGGAATTAACCAATGAAGGTTAAAATCCCCGACCCGGCCGGGAATCGAACCCAGGACCCTCTGAATCGAAGGCCAGTACGCTGACCATTCAGTCAACGAGTCGGACATTTGTAGGTGTACATGTACCTATGTTAATTTAATACCTGCATCGGTATGGTCTTCCTTAACTCTTAAGAAATACATGTGGGATACGTGCACGAAGGCCTGAAATAAGAGGTCAGTCCCCGGACTGCTGAGGATGGACAAAGAAATTTGTTGTAACTACTTCAACGATGATATTTCATTCTATTATTGTACATAGTTTTGATACCAGTATCTTTCTTAGCAGTTTCACGCATCACTACATAAGGAACGACAATACTGAAGAGTTTAATTAGACTTGTTCACTTCTGTAATAACTAGAACACCGTTTTTGGAGGATATGAATGTACTCAGACACATTTGTTCAAGAAAACTGATATTACAAAAACAAATAATACCAATATCAAAAGTAATAATAATCAACAACATTGCAGGAAATATACAAATGAACCAGAACACTATACATCAAGGGAGCAACAAAACAGTATACACATGAAAAGTTACTGAAGATGACCGTTCCAAAACGGTTAAAGCACTCGAATGAGTTAACGTATTTACCAGTCAAAGAAGTGTTGAATTCGTATCATTCATTGCATCATTTTTATCATTACTGAGCATTTACTTTTGTTTAGAAACAAACTCAAATATCTGTATTCCTTAACTATCTTGACCAAATAAAATGCACAAGTAGTTTAAAGCAACATTAAAACGTCATAAAAGAAAAACAGGGTTTGAAGGAAGCGATGTTAGGATATACACTGCTCGTCCTACGAGTAATTAAGGGTAAGACTTGTCGAGGGAGCCAGTCACTGTAATAGAGGTACACTAATTACGTAATAATTAGCTGACGGCAGGGAGACATTGAAGACGTCATCAAACCTGCTTGCGTGCTGATGAGCCATTTCAGGTGATTGATCGTTCATAGGGAGTCGTTGGCTTAGTCTGTATTGTTGACTGTTCAAAGAGATCATCTCCCTCCTCCGAATAAAATGTTACCATGAATCACTGCATTGCCATTTATTATAGAGTACGAGAATTGTTTTCCTCCATAAGCACGTGGTCAATTCATATATAACACCTTGTAGGGCTAACTGACGAATACTTCACCTTTCATTCATCATTATAATACCCATTAATAAAAAAATATTTTATTTTTATCCATCTCATTTTGTTATTGATAAAACAAAAACAAATCCATCTCCGTACTGACTTTGAATGCCCTTGGAAACGTTGAAGGTAAAACCAAGCTTTGTCCCCAGGAATTAACCTGGTACTCGCCTTTGGCGTAGGCTGAGTGAAACTGAGGAACATATGTCGCTCCACACGTGGAAATCTCGTTTCTAAAAACTTTAGACACTCTGACATGGAATCGAACCCGCGCCCTTACAGATATTTCGAGCAAGCCCTGGATGGGCAGCCTCTATTTCATTATTCACCTGATTCTAATGTACATGTTGTCACGAATAAACACTGTTTGCTTTATCGATCCAATTTAATTCAGGATGGCCCAATTAGTACGCAGACATAACACATACACACAATCAACTTAAAACATAAATGACCACACTACACTAACTGCTGACTATTTACACGTCTGTCAACGCATGAATTCAGCTTGGCATTTTTTACCCGGTACAAGCTAAAATTCTTACACTGACTGACAGAGCAAATGCAACACCAAGAAGGAGTGGTCAGAACTTTATGCCAATTGTAAGGTAGACTGACGTCACTGAGGTATGCTCATGATGTGAAATGCGCCGCTGTGCTGCGCACGTAGCGAACGATAAATGGGACACGGCGTTGGCGAATGGTCCACTTCGTACCGTGATTTCTCAGCCGACAGTCATTGTAGAACGTGTTGTCGTGTGCCACACGACACGTGTATAGCTAAGAATGCCAGGCCGCCGTCAACGGAGGCATTTCCAGCAGATAGACGACTTTACGAGGGGTATGGTGATCGGGCTGAGAAGGGCAGGTTGGTCGCTTCGTCAAATCGCAGCCGATACCCATAGGGATGTGTCCACGGTGCAGCGCCTGTGGCGAAGATGGGTGGCGCAGGGACATGTGGCACGTGCGAGGGGTCCAGGCGCAGCCCGAGTGACGTCAGCACGCGAGGATCGGCGCATCCGCCGCCAAGCGGTGGCAGCCCCGCACGCCACGTCAACCGCCATTCTTCAGCATGTGCAAGACACCCTGGCTGTTCCAATATCGACCAGAACAATTTCCCGTCGATTGGTTGATGGAGGCCTGCACTCCCGGCGTCCGCTCAGAAGACTACCATTGACTCCACAGCATAGACGTGCACGCCTGGCATGGTGCCGGGCTAGAGCGACATGGATGAGGGAATGGCGGAACGTCGTGTTCTCCGATGAGTCACGCTTCTGTTCTGTCAGTGATAGTCACCGCAGACGAGTGTGGCGTCGGCGTGGAGAAAGGTCAAATCCGGCAGTAACTGTGGAGCGCCCTACCGCTAGACAACGCGGCATCATGGTTTGGGGCGATATTGCGTATGATTCCACGTCACCTCTAGTGCGTATTCAAGGCACGTTAAATGCCCACAGCTACGTGCAGCATGTGCTGCGGCCGGTGGCACTCCCGTACCTTTAGGGGCTGCCCAATGCTCTGTTTCAGCAGGATAATGCCCGCCCACACACTGCTCGCATCTCCCAACAGGCTCTACGAGGTGTACAGATGCTTCCGTGGCCAGCGTACTCTCCGGATCTCTCACCAATCGAACACGTGTGGGATCTCATTGGACGCCGTTTGCAAACTCTGCCCCAGCCTCGTACGGACGACCAACTGTGGCAAATGGTTGACAGAGAATGGAGAACCATCCCTCACGACACCATCCGCACTCTTATTGACTCTGTACCTCGACGTGTTTCTGCGTGCATCGCCGCTCGCGGTGGTCCTACATCCTACTGAGTCGATGCCGTGCGCATTGTGTAACCTGCATATCGGTTTGAAATAAACATCAATTATTCATCCGTGCCGTCTCTTCTTTTTCCCCAACTTTCATCCCTTTCGAACCACTCCTCCTTGGTGTTGCATTGTCACTGTCAGTCAGTGTATTACCGAGCAAGTTGGTCGTGCTGTTATGGGCGCGCAGCTGTGAGCTTGCATTCATGGATTCGAACCCCACTATCGGCAGCCCTGGAGATGGTTTTCCGTTGTTTCCCATTTTCATACCAGACAAAAGCTGGGGTTGTATCATTCTGAAGGCCACGGCTGCTTCCTTCCCACTTCTAGCCCTTTCCTATCACATCGTCGCCATAAGACCTGTCTTTGTCGGTGCGACGTAAAACAAATCGTAAAAAAGGAAGTCCTTATTGACTGACTTCACCTTTCGCTCGCACGCTCAATCACTTCACGCAGGCAGACATGTTTGAAAGCAGGGCGGCTGACCATCACAACACTTGTCGACTGTTCCTTGACTTGACATCAGAGAAAGTCCTCCACTCACACATTCAACACTCAACTGAACTCAACATTCAACTCAACACTGACAACTGAAAAACAACTGTCTCACAACGGCAACAGCTCAACAGTTCTAGGCACCACCACAATATTGCTCTCAATAACGACAGTTAACACCGCTCCTCCTCTGACCAACTGTTCCGCACACAGTATGCGACGATACTCTACAGCGGCAGGATACTGACGTCAGCCAGCACTACTGCCGTCCCAGTCCGATTATTGACCTGATTTTTCGCGGCTAGCTTCTTTCTACATCGTGATGATGGGGTACTAGAATCTTCGGTGTTTGGCTAGAGATGGAACATTCTCGCTGCCCCTTTGAGAAGGGGCATGGGGAAACCCGACGAAGAGAACAATAGAGTAGAGACATTGACATGTCCTCGTACCGGCTGGGAGATCCATGGCCTAACTAAGTCATCCATTCCAGGAAACGCCAAAGGGGGCTACGACATGGCAAGGACGAAACAGTATCCATGTCAAGCAATCTCCAGTAGTTGTAGCCTTACTATTATATAATTCTGTAAAGATTACCGTATTCATGTGTATACCGAGCAAATAGAATTCATGGTACGGTCGTGCAACTCAATGCTTACATTGGTGAGGTAATGGGTTCGAAGTCCACTGTCGGCCGTCTTTGGTTTCCCCGTTTTCGCACCCGTTAACTAGTAGGCTGTAGCTTAATAAAAGCCGCTTCTGCTATCTTCTGAGTCCTGCTTTATTCCTACTCAAGCATCGCTGAAGAGTTACTTGAGTCGCTGCGATGTTAAACAGCTTGAAGAGACATGGATGATTTAGAAACTTGTCAGAAGGACACTTGAGTAGAGATCTTCTAAATGGCATTCCTGTGATATAATTTTCAGAGTACAGTAAGCGCTATATGAATCGTTATTATCCTGGGTGTATTTAAACTAGAAAACAAGAAACGGCTTGTAGGAGAATAACCCATAGCTTGGATCAAGCGTCCTTCTCTTTCCTGCATCATTGACGGGATGAACTAATCCTTGTTGAATATACTGAGATTGAATTACAGTAGCGCTCATAAGTGTTTTGACAACAACGTTTGTCGCAATAGCTGTATTCACAGCAATCATTCACCTCTTGTAAAATACATAACATAAAATATGAACAATAAAATTCGTTGATCAAAACAAACTAACCTTTTGAAGGTATATTATTTGTAACAAAATTACATTTGGAAATACACAGTTCATAAATGTTTTGACACAGACATTTCCAACAAACAAATCTAACACGTGTTCATTTTCTGACCGTGGCAACTAATATCTCGCTTTATAGCCTTTTGCTTATATCACAGCATCACATCTCGCTGGCACTGAAGTAATAACGGATCTAATTTTGTCTTTATGGATTTTTGCCCATTTGGATTTCAAACTGTTAAAGAACTTCTCTTTATTTGCTTGCGATCCTATCTTTAAAAGTTTTTCCAGTAGCTCCCACACATGTTCTATTGGATTTAAATCCGGACTTTGAATTGGCCTTGGCAAAACATTACACATTATCTGTTACATATTTACGTCCATGTTTGGGATAATTATCATGTTGGAACACCATTCATGAGTCATAATTTATCTAGCATATGGTAGCATATGATTGAAGAAAATATCCTTATAGTCAGGACCCTTTATTATACCATCGATGAGCACTAATGGAGCTACGCCCTTAGCGGAGAAGCATCCCGACACCATGACTTTCCAACCTCCATGTTTTATAGTAGGACACTGACAGCATGGATGGTATCTTTTATTTCCAGGGCGACGAACATATTGAATACTATCAGTTGACATTTCCTACCTTTGCTTTCGTTGCCCCATGATACGCTACACCACTCCTGCTGTGTCTAATTAGGGTGGTCTTTCTGCAAAGGCAAGACTCTTCTTTCTGTCACGTGAACTTGCAAGGGCGGCGAGTTAACAAATCCTGATCATTTAACCTGCGTAAAACGGTATACACATGGACAAATCCATAATTCTGCCTCAGATCAGCAGTGATACCAGTTGTATGCATAATACGTTGCAGGGTTTGTGCTAAAGAAAACACATAATTTTGAAGGGAAGTTAATTTTTTTGTTTATTCAAAATCTTGGCCATCGGCTTCTACACACTTCGCCCATCTTAGACGTAAGTTATGAATTCCATGCCAGAAAGCTGCTTGTCTTTTGCGGAAAACCATGCGTCGAGCCGTTTTCCAACTTACTAGAAATTGCTGAAGTGCTGCTCTATGGGCGCGTGCCCCATTGATGCGAAGAGGTGATAGTGAGATGGCGCCAGGTCGGAGAATAATGGATGACGTAGAAGAATAACCCATCCAAGCGATTCTATTGGTTTTGCTGTGTAAGACGGCGTATTGTCTTATCAGAAAGTCACTTTGCCACTTCTTCTGGCCTCTTCCGCTAGTCTTTCGATCAATGCGTGATTTAAATAAATCATTTGTTGACGATAGGTTTGAGTTTGTTTTGGGTCATCATACAGTAACGCCTGCAATTGTACGTGTTCGCACTTTTGTGTTCTACCAGAGCGCATTGTCTATCACATTGTAATCACCAGGATTAAATAGTCGAAACCATGTCTCAAATGTTCTAATCGATGGACCGTGTTGACCATATAATTCTACCAGCCAACAATGACATTCCACAGCCTTTTACTTTGGATTAAATAAGAATGTTCTTTTTCAGGTACAAACATCGACATGGTCACTGAACGATACAACACAGACGCTAGTGTTTTGCGGATTCAACTTATGTGTGTTGATAGGTTATGTCAGACAAACAAACTGACGTATGTGTCATATTCATAGGCTGCGTAATGTTCGCTGGCGCCATCTCTTAGTGAAACCGGGAAAGGATTATGCATACACCTGGTATATTGAGCTGTCCTTCTGGTATTTGCTACTAATTGCTTTCTAAAAGCCTATCTGTCCTATCTATTCCTTTTCAAGATCAAATTTGTGGTTTATTGTGCACATTGCCACTTACGGTGTATAGTATTTTTATTTTCTTCAGACAGATACCAGTTGTCTTGATATGTTAAACCTACTAAGAAACTCTGCCTGAGATCTCCCCTCATGCAGAGTTCATGTTACACCCTCTTTGAAGTATGGCTTACACTTTACGCTTAGGAGGATGCATTTTAGTAGTTAATGATTTTCAATTACCCTGCAATATACAGAAATTCATAATTGAGAATGAAATATCTAAATATTTGTTCAAAGACTTCTGAACAATCACTGTTGTGTTAATGCCCATTAGAAAACACTTACTCCACCTAAAATTGTTAACTTTGCTGCGTCGTAGTAATCACTGCAGCTCGTCTTCATCCTTACACACTATAGTCGGACCGTCTGTGTTTGTGCTGCCATCGTTTAAATGTCGAACACATTATGTCAACACATTTATGAGCGCTACTGTATTACCGTCTGTGTCGTAGAGATTCTTACGTGATTAATCGCCATTTTGATGGCCACGATAAATACAACACATGGCCAGCTCTATTCAGCTCATGACTGTCCTTTAAGGAGTGGAATGTAAAGAATGTCTCAATAAGTGACTTACGAGGGATGGCCGTCGACTCGAACAGGAATATTTTGTTCGCAAGTTATTTAGAAGTTTTACGTACCACTGTGATTAGGATGGTGAAGGTATTCCATTGTGCGACCCACAGTTTGCCCAAAATCGGACTTCAAATATGTGCATTAGTTTCCCCAGCAGAACGTATGAAACAATATGGAGCATCACAATTGGCATATTTGTCAGGACGATAATCACACTGTTTCGTTGAAAAATGAAATGCCACTTCAGTCGCATTCTTGAAATCAGAAACATGTCCAGGAGTGTGGCATCCTGCCGTCTGCCACTAGTACTGAAGCATAGGGGAATACACTGGAGCAGGCAAGTGGTTATGAGAAGTTTAGTATCAAATCCACTGCAAAAAGTCCTTATATATTCTGTTATATTTCCAGCATATACAGAATGTTATGCTGCCGGAAGAAATATGCACTCAAAGGCTGAATGCATTTGGTACTCTTCTGTGGCATGATCATGCATTCTACACCCGCAAATGATTAATTCTTTAATGCTGTGCCCTTGTGAGCACCCCAAGAAACACATAACTGTATAAACTTCTGGTTATTTTCGATATCGTTGCAAAGGACATTCAATGAACATTATTTAGGTGGTCTTTTGAGACTTTCCCATTTTTACTAGCCTCCAAATATATATTTGGTGTTCGATTGTCGTTAATACTTGTGTTCACTTTCGGCCCGAATTATTTTCTTGAAGAGAAATATAGAGTACTTTTTGATACGGGTCGATTGTTTGGAAATGTCCATCTATAAGTTGTATTGTTGCATGCTGAATCAAGGCAACTGTTGATTTCGCCATTTTCTAGATAACGAAGAACCGGAAGTTAGTTCATAATTAAAGCCACCTTGATCGGAATTCCAAATGCAGTGTGGCTGACTTGGGAATCTTGCAGTTTTCTGGCTTACTTCTTCTACAGTGCGTAGTCGTCTTATATATCTCTAGTTGTCATGAAAATAGTGATGTTGTTTACGGCACATTCTGCATCATTTCTTGAGACGTGTTATGAAATTTACAAAACATAAAACAAATTTGTGTCCAGTTTCTCTTGCATTTTGCATTGCTAAAAATTTCATTTGCCAGTATTGGACACATTTTCCCTCGTTCCTTGCCATGTCATATTGGAATGAAATGCATAGTTTCATCGCCAGCTCTTTAATAACCTCGTTCCTTCGAAAATTATGTTCATTGCATCTTCTTTGCTCCACATAAACAAAAATTACTTTGATGTTCGATGTACTTCCCATAGATGGTTGTCATCAATTTAAACGGAGATGTGTAATATTCATCATAAGTACGTTCAAGGCGTTCTTCCGAAAATGTAGCTAAAATTCTAATAGTGTTGGATTTCTTTTCTGGGGACGGTTCATATTTGCTAGACCTGGTAGCTCCTGTTTGAGAGGTAAGTTTTCACCACTGACACTAGCACTCCACTCTTTAAAACTACTTATCGCTGAATCGTGTAAGAAGTATTTTTCTTCATCATCTATCCAATCCAATGCTATTGAAGCTGAGCAAACAAATGAATTGTGAATTGCTATCTTTCTGAATAATCAGATCTGCCTAAAACATTGCGGAAATACCGAGCGAGTGTTGCGCGGTTTAGGTCAAGTAACTGTCAGCTTGCTTTCGGGAAATGATGGGTTCAAACCCCACTGTCGGCAGCCCTGAAAAAGTTTTTTCGTGGTTTTCGCTGTACCGTAATTAAGGCCACCTTCGCTTCCTTACCATTCCTAGCTTCGCCTTTTTCTATCCCATCGTCACCATAAAACCTATCTGTGTCGGTGCAATATAAAGCAAATTGTAAAAAAATGTCGTCCTGTCCTGCAAAGTTTTCCGTTTGATAACACCTTCATAACGTCAAAATCACGATATTTTTACGTTCCAAATATTAATGGTTTCGTTCCAGTTAGTGTATACGTATAAAAATACTGCAACACGTATAGTAAATGCGTCAATTACTTATTGAGATAACTCAGTGACTGGCGTTTTAACTCCCACTCTTCCGAGATTATAAGCGCTTTAGGGAAAAACCAAGTGGTACGCAGTCAGACTCCTTCGAAAGCTTTTTTAGAATGGCGAGAAGGGTCTGTTTTATGAAAAAATTCCTGTTCGAGCCGAGAAGCTCCCTTTGTCAGAGAGGTTAGTTCTATGCCCCACACACCCTTCACTCCTATGGGAATATTCTAGTATTCATTTCATGATTCAGGTAAATGATCCCTGGAGTCACGTTCCTTTTAGACGTAGGAGAGTGGTTCGTAAATTTCTGGGCGTCCTAAACGGGTATTCAACCTACATCACCTATTTAAGGCGTCGGTTACGTACTCTCCCTTTATAGAAAAACACGTTTGATTATCCAAAGTAATTGACAGAGAAACCGAAAAACCGGGAGAAAACCTGTCAGAATTTATCATGGCATCATCACGGACTGAAACGGAAAAATAGCAATGAAAGAGCAGTAACATTTCATAGTCTGAGCTACAGAAATTACGATAGAGAAATTAATTTAAAGAAAATAACGGTTATGGAGCCTTTTCTACAACCATTATCTTAATTGATATTGGACAACTGACCAATTTAGATGAACAATGACTAATATGCCCAGTAACCATACATGGGTCTGAATACGAATCCTATCACTGGCTGTGGTCTTCAGTTGTAATGCCTGTTCAACTCCAGAAAAATAACGCGAAGGTATTTTAGGAAAGACCACAATTATGCGCTAGGTCCCAATAGATTGCATATTCACACGTAACCAGATAACACAGGGCAAATGAAAATCTAAACCAACTAAACCTAATTCCTGACAATTGAAGGGTGCCGCCGAACGACGGGACGAGCACCAATTTCAGCAAAGTAGACATTTCAGTGGAGCATCGAGATTGAGGCCAATTCTAACGTGATTCGTAGTCTGTTAAATGGGAAATCCACTAAAAAGCGAGGCAGGCTCGATTTAGTTGAACGAGCCGTATTTGGTGTCTAGTGGAAGAACGGGTCACGTGCCAAAAAAAGCACTATTGTTACGTGCAGTCCCCACTAACCAGTCTGGGTTTTCGTTCCACGCGAGTCTAACACGTTTTTTTGTTTTTCTTTTTTCTACTTGCTTTACGTCACACCGACACAGATAGGTCTTATGGTGACGATGGGATGGGAAATGCCCAGGAGTGTGAAGGAAGCGACTGTGGCCTTAATTATGGTACAGTCCCAGCATAAGCTTGGTTTGAAAATGGGAAACCAGGGAAAATATCTTCAGAGCTGCCGACAGTGGGGTCTAGCCCACTATCTCCCGAATGCAACCTCACAGCTGCGCGCTCCTAACCAGACAGCCAACTTGCCCGGTAACACGTTTGTTTGTGCTTTCTCAATCTTTATTCAACTCATTCCTTTTTTTTTTTTTTTTTTTTTTTGCTATTTGCTTTACGTCGCACCGACACAGATATGTCTTATGGCGACTATGGGAGAGGAAAGGCCTAGGAACTGGAAGGGAGCGGCCGTGGCCTTAATTAACGTACAGCCCCGGCATTTGCCTGGTGTGAAAATGGGAAACCACGGAAAACCATCTTCAGGGTTGCCGACAGTGGGGCTCGAACCCACTATCTCCCGATTACTGGATACTGGCCGCACTTAAGCGACTGCAGCTATCGAGCTCGGTCAACTCATTCCTGTTCGGTGCCTAGGTATGTCGGATGCCGTAGAATTATCGCAAAGTGATGAAACACGAAAAAGGCCTATCAATCCTTCAGCATGGTTTTGTACTTAAAAAAAAACGATTGCAGGATTCTTGGCAGTCGTACGTTTCGGTGAGAGGTGTTGAAGTTCCTACTAAAATTGCGCCGATTATGGTAAGTTGCTCTACTTCTACTTATTAATTATTTTCGTAGCTATGTGGTGCATATCCAATACATGGACCTACAAACTCAGTGGTTACTTACGTACTTAACTAAAAATGTTCTTACGTAACTATATTATTTCTTCGATTAAACGCACACAGCAGAGGTGAACACGTACAAAGACGTCATGAGTTATATTTCTCATATCATACTACACTTTACGAGGCACAAATCTTTCGTTAAAATAAATGAAAGGTTGCACAATCTAGCGTGTTAGATCGTGCTTCTCATGTGACAACCTACTTCTCAAACTTTTTTTTTTACCACGCGAAGCAGAATTCAACAACGGGACATGTGCACAGTCAGTCCTAGGTGGAAGCAGCATATTTATGCGGAAGTTTTTCAGCTAGTTACTTTTGCCTCTCCTGCAGAAAGTGCTTAGTGGCGGTTGTCCCGTTGTTCGGCCGCATCCTTTAACTGCCAGGATTCGCAAATGTGTATCCCGCTTAAAAACAAATTATCAAAACTACACGGAAACGCCTGGAGAAGTGAGAGTTTCAGGTTTGTTCTGTCTGAAACCTACTTGCAGTGTGTTATTGTGTCCAGACACTGTTGGTCCTGTGGAATGAATCTGATGATCGGACATTTCTGTTGCTGACAACCTGATTCAAAGAGTTGCCTGGTTGTCCAGAAGTGGATGTCCTAGTCATGCCACCTGGCAAGAGAAATCTCACACCTTACGAAGGTATAGTTATGCCGTGTTACGGGTTAGTAATTAACTGTGAAACTTCATTTTTTTTTTTTTTTTTTGCTATTTGTTTTACGTCACACCGACACAGATATGTCTTATGGCGACCATGGGATAGGAAAGGTCTAGGAAGTGGAAGGAAGCAGCCGTGGCCTTAATTAAGGTACAGCCCCGGCATGTGCCTGGTGTGAAAATGGGAAACCACGGAAAACCACCTTCAGGGCTGCCGACAGTGGGGCTCGAACCCATTATCTCCCGATTACTGGATACTGGCCGCACTTAAACGACTTCAGGTATCGAGCTCGGTCTGTGAAACTTCAAGAAACCTGTCTTGCCTCCGCTGTGTCCAACACAAGTATCACGTGTAGTCTCCGAGATTTGAACCTGAGATGAAAATCTACAGCCTGTTTCCAGTCATTATACCGGGTCGGGAATGGAATGAATAAAGCCCCCATCTAGCGGCGAGGATAGGAATTGTGTCGGTTGCCGAAGCCTGGCACACTCCTCTGGGGCAATGATTAATGACTGACAGATGAAATGAATTGATATTGGAGAGTTCTGCTAGAATGAAATATGACAGGGAAAACCGGAGTAGCCGGAGAAAAACCGATCCCGCCTCCGCTTTTTCCAACACAAATCTCACATAGAGTGACCGGGATTTGAATCACGGAATCCAACGGTAAGAGGCCGGCGCGATGTCGCCTGAGCCACGGAGGCTTACTTGAACCTGAGATGCAGCACTTTATCGTGTAACATTGTAAGGCATAGAGGGACTATCTCTAATAAAACTGATGAAATGTCGTATGGCTTTTAGTGCCGGGATACCCCAAGACGGGTTCGGCTCGCCAGGTGTAGGTCTTTATATTTGACTCCCGTAGGCGACCTGCGCGTCGTGATGAGGATGAAGTGATGATGAAGACAACACATACACCCAGCCCCCATTCCATTGGAATGAACCAATTAAGGTTAAAATCCCCGACCCGGCCGGGAATCGAACCCGGGACCCTCTGAACTGACGGCCAGTACGTTGACCGTTCAGCCAACGAGTCGGACAAATAAAACTGATTATAGGAAGGAAGTCTCAGATTCATTACGTATATTTTCTAAGAATATCATAATGGAAAGTCAGAAAACACCATCAGTTAATAACATTAATTTGTTCAAATACTTGAACATTTAACGTCTGCGATTGTATCGAGCGTTCTTTCTCTTTGAGAATTTAAAAGCCTGTTTTTATCTAGAAGTAAATCAAACAGTTACTGTGTGGAAAACTGTTGCTCTTTGTTTCTTGTCTAGAGCAGGTTAATATGGCACATTTCAAAACTCATTCGCTTCAGAGTTGTTGGATTCAATTTGAGTTTTAGGAAGCAGAGCGGGAGGTGCGCGGAAGGAAGGAGTGCGGGAACCAGTTTGTTGAGCTGAAGTAAGTAACCCACCTGAGGGCTGAAAGTGACGCCACCTTCCACCTGGTCTTCAAATTCTGTGAAGGGAGGAGAACGCATGAGCTTGTCTACGTTCCTTCGTATCCAACCCTCTCGTTCTCTTATTTGTTTCCATATTCACGCCATTGATCAGAAGCTTGTGTTCTGGTGCTAGTAGAGAAGCAAACAGAGATTTTTACGTGATCTTAATTGTTTACCTGTTTAAAGTCACACTAACACGTCAAGGTGGAATAGGAAAGGGCTACGATTCGGAAGGAAGTGGTCGTGACCTTAATTACCTGGTGTAAAAACGGGAAACCACGGAAAACCTTCTAAAGTTATGCCGACACAGGGGTTGGAACCCACTATCTCCCGAATGCAAGCTGACGGCTACGTGACCCAAACAGCGCATCCACTCGCTCAGTATAATAATAATAATAATAATAATAATAATAATAATAATAATAATAATAATAATAATAATAAAATGAAATAGCGTATGGCTTTTAGTGGCGGAAGTGTCCGATTATAATTTCGATTCGCCAAATGCAGTTCTTTTTATTTGACTCCCGTAGGCGACCTGCGCGTCGTTATGAGGATGAAATGATGATGAAGAGGACACATACACCCAGCCCCTCTGCCAGCGAAATTAACCAATTATAGTTTAAATTCCCGACCCTGCCGGGAAACGAACCCGGCACCCTTGTGACCAAAGGCCAGCACGCTAACCATTTAGCCATGAAACCGGAATTGAATAATAATAATAATAATAATAATAATAATAATAATAATAATAATAATAATACTCAGATGTCCGACTCGTTGGCTGAACGGTCAGCGTACTGGCCTTCGGTTCAGAGGGTCCCAGGTTCGATTCCCGGCCGGGTCGGGGATTTTAACTTTAATTGGTTAATTCCAATGGCACGGGGGCTGGGTGTATGTGTTGTCTTCATCATCATTTCATCCTCATCACGACGCGCAGGTCGCCTACGGGAGTCAAATAGAAAGACCTTCACCTGGCGAGCCGAACCCTTCCTGGGATATCCCGGCACTAAAAGCCATACGAAATTTCATTTCACTTCTCAGATACAAAGCAGATCGGACATAGAACTTAGGAAGCCTTTATCAAGCACACATCAGAATCCAAATGAAGCGTAGGCCCCTGCGGAATCGGCTTTGCCGTGAATGTCTAGTGTTGACTAGGTTGAACCTTAAATACCTTTGACTTGTGTTGAACGATTCAGGTTTACTTTGTTTTCAACATAGACTTCTAACTGGGCACGGATGTTGATGACATGTCATCATTTAATTGAGTGGTCAGGCGCAGTACTCCAATATATACAAACACTGTTCATAGCACCTCGATTACAAATATACCCTTTTTATTTTGCATTGTTTGCATTTTTTTACATTTTCAGCTTTTTATATTTTAAGAGCATTTCTTTTGATTTTGGAGAATTTTTCTGTCATATTTTGGTGAATTTTGTCTCTTTAGGTCATTTTGTCTCTTTTGTCATGTTACCATATTCATTTATGAAATTACGTCTGAAAGTATTAATTAGTATTTATACAAATATTATAATATTTCAATACAATATTAAGTAGTCTTATTCTTGTGCTTTCGAAAATTTGTTTCTGAATCATACAGTATTTATATTTTGTAGAAATTAATTTCTCAAATTGTATCTTATAATTTTTAAAATGTTTCTTAGACATTAATTTTAATCGTCTTGTAGTTTTTCGAGTTCTTTTCAAACTGTTCCCCTTTCAACCAATATTCATTATATTGCGTAATTTTGTCTTCGAGCAGGCTCCAGATAAAATGCCTATATTATGTATCTGTACTTGTGTATTATGTATAGGAAATCTGCCACCTGGGCGACTGCCCTAAATTCAGATCAGAAACCGGGAGATAGTGGGTTCGAGCCCCACTGCCGGCAGACCTGAAGATGGTTGTCCGTGGTTTCCAATTTTCACACCAGGCTGTACCTTAATTAAGGCCACGGCAGCTTTCTTCCAATTCCCAGACCGTTCCTATTCCAACATCGCCATAAGACCTAACTGTGTCAGTGCGACGTAAAGCAAATAGCAAAAAAAAAAGAAAAGATCAGTAGTGATCAATTGTAATGTACATTGTAAGTTGGTGTCTAACCTATTATTTTATGAAATATTTATAAAGATTACCTTTTTTAACATTTTTTAAATTTTATTATGCATTTATTAATTTAGGTCATATAATAACATCATTTTTTATATTTTAATGTGCCCTTTTTAATATTCATTACGTCATCGTCATCCGGGCCGTACTTACGTATATAACATATTAAGCTTGTATTAGCAATACACCGAAGAGGGAACTGAGTGAAATTTCAAACGGGATTTTCATAGGGTATTCATTCCATGCTTATAATGAGCGTTGTTGAGTACATCACCCTCTCTATTGTATTATTTGACCTGTGAAAAATTACTTCACCATCCATTAACGCATTACCTTTTTTCCTTCCTTTCAACTCTGTTCTAGTGTATTCTTAAGTGGGCCGAAGTCTAGAAATCGAACACGCACGCTGAAGCAACGAAAGTACTAATATATCCTTCTTTTCCGGCAGTGACATTCTTCGAAATCCGAGGCTAAGGTTATGTTCTAGGAAGCGTAATTAATACTTAGGCATCAATCGATATCGGCTGTGCGGCACGTTTTCAGTCTCACGCCTACCTTGCTGCATGCAACCCAACAAAGAATAGAACTAGGTCCTACAATTCTATGAATAGCTGCCACAGTGGGACTGAGAACACGAAATGAACGCTTTCCATCACATACAGTAGGTCAGACCATATCTCCATACCACTAGAACACTACTAGAGTTCCAAATAGAGAACATCAATAATAGAGACCACTATCTGATTTTCTCACCATCATGAATTTACTAACAATGTTACGATACATCTCTCAGTACTTGTAAATATTGTAGAGATGATCGTATCAGTTGCCCTGTTGGAAAACACTCACCTTCTGGACTTAAGCAAAGTGCTCGGGCTCGTATCTCGGCAAGTTCGGTTGGCATTTAAGTATCCGAATTTTCTTAAATGTTGTCGGTAAATTTACTGACAATTTTAAAAAAATGGCCGAACGTGATTACTACACAGAACACTTTGCGGTGAGAGGCACGCAGCTATGAGCTTGCATTCGGGAGATCGTCGGCAGCCCTGTAGATGTTCTTCCGTGGTTTCTCACTTTCAAACCTGGATCTGTACCGTAATTAAGACCACGGCCGCTTCCTTCCAAGTCTTAGTCTTTTCCTGTACCATCGTCGCCATAGGACCTATCTGAATCGGTGCGACGTAAAGCGAATTGTAAAAACAAAATTCAATGATTTGATCGTACAACTGTGATGTTGGATTCAAAGACATGGTGGGTTCGAAGCCTGCATCCGGCAGCCTTAAAGATGGTTTCCCATTTTCACAACCAACAAGTAGTTTCTACCTTAGTTGGAACCAAGGCCGCTACCTTTTCTTCTTAGCCGATTCCCATTCCAGCTTCGCGGAAACTTGTACCGTTATGTGTTCGTGCAACTTTAAACTGATTGCATAAGAAGAACGTAATCTGTCATGTGGGAATACAGTATTCTGGTATCTGACGTCTCGTAAGGCAGATAGTGTGTGGTTGAAAAGACATTTATTATTATTATTATTATTATTATTATTATTATTATTATTATTATTATTATTATTACTGACGATGCCTAGCCAAGGCAGTAAATTCGTGCTTCGTTAACTCGAAAGTCTGTAGAATCTATTTCCCGCCAGGAAGCCCAAACTTTTAGAATCAAGACTTCGAATTCTGCTAAGGTACATGGCTCTGGGGTTCACTTAATCGACACCAGATATGAGTAGGTACCAGTTTATCATTCCTGAAAGCAAACGTGCTCGCACATATAGCTAATAACTAACTTTACAGTACGTAGTGCCGGGATTACGAAAATTGGAAACCTTTGATAGCCACTCCTCCTAGTACCTGCACTGCCTGTACGGAGATGACTTTGCTTGATATTATTATTATTACTGCTATTATTATTATTATTATTATTATTATTATTATTATTATTATTATTATTATTGAAAAATGAAAACCTACAACCTGTTTTCCAGTCATTGACCGGGTCAGGGATGTAATGAATGAAGTAGATATAGGCTATTAGTACGATGGTGTCGCCACTCCCAAAGTGATTTATTAATGAATGATAGATGCTATGAAATGAGAATGGAGAGTGTTGCTGGAATGAAAGATGACAGGGAAAACCGGAGTACCCGAAGAAAAACCTGCTCCTCCTCTGCTTTGTCCAGCACAAATCTCACATGGTGTGACCGGGATTTGAACCACGGTATCCAGCGGTGAGAGGCCGACGCGCTGCCGTCTGAGCTACGGAGGCTTATTATTATTATTATTGTTGAATGAAAATTAAGCTTGGTTCTCCCTTTGAGTGATTTAAAATATTGTTCTCACAAGAACATGATTTTTAACACTATCGTACTTTAGTTGATTAGGTTGGATATTGAGGGCGATATCAGTTAGCAATAACCCTCGCACTTCAAACTTCATTCGATCATCATCATGGAAGAAGTCAAGTGGTCAGCACCACACCACAACTTGCTTTGCCCTATATTACTCTTACGAATAAAATACTATTTTATTGTACAAATTTAATCGAGGATGACCTATTTGTACACACACACACACACACACACACACACACTCAAAAATTAACTCAATAATGAAAGATAAGTCTTCACTAATTAGTGGCTATTTACAAATGTCTCTTGTCCTCATCACAGTGGGCCTTAGGCTGGCAGTCTTTAACAGGAACGGCAATCCTCCGTATTCTTCATCGAAATGTTTCGTCCTTCACTTTACTTCGCACGCACCACAGTTCCTGTACACACATTCCTACATCCGTTGGCTATCACATTGCACACTGCTGTACACTTGGCCCGACTCGGTACAAGACCTATAACTCACACAATCAACTGAAATGACCACTCCACTCTCTGAATTCCCAGGTTTCGACTCGTAACTGACAACTCAACACTCACCGCAACAACGAAACTTCGACTACTGTTTGAGGCGAGCCTGCTTGCATTTAAATAGGGTAGATGTTGTAGTTTTACGTGGTACTGCCATAATACGAGTGTTCTCGTTTCGCCTTGCAAAACATTCACGGAGACTCCAAATGAAACGGACTATAGAAGCAGTGGCTGCAACGTTCTCAGAGAACGGCCTGGAACTCCCCACACTGAATCGCTCATTCCTTCCAGAAACTACCAAAGGAGACATCCTGAGAACTGGCGGTCGCATATCACGTAACATTATCACCATCTAGCGTAAGGGAAGGAACTTATTCTTACAACGAATCTAGATGTTCTCGCTATTTACTACGTCGCACCGACACAGATAGGTCTTATGGCGACGATGGGACAGGGAAGGCCTAGGAATGGGAAGGAAGCGGCCATGGACTTAATTAAGATACAGCTCCAATATTTGCCTTTTATGAAAATGGGAAACCACGGAAAACCATATTCAGGCCTGCCCCTAACCGCACGGCCAACTCGCCTGGTTTAAGATGTTCTACTTAGTGAGAAAGGTACGAAGCAAGTGCAGTAAGTAATCTTGTACTTTGACGTAACAGATAATACCATGAATGCAGGTAATGGAGCCTTTCTTTTATACTGATGCCGATCTAAGTGGCTCAAATGGTAGACTACAGACTTCCTGAGCCCAATAAAGAGGATTCGAACCAGGCTCAATTCAGTAGTATTTGAAGAAGCTGAAACATTCCATCCAGCTCATTGTCGGTTCATTTACTGGCACGTAAAGTAAATCCTAGAGTATACAATTCTGGCACCGCAACGTCTTCGGAAACTGTAATCGTAGTAAGGAGGCTCATGTCCGATGACATTAATATTCACCCATAGTGACATAACTTTTCATTTAATAAATTCCACGTACACTCACCTATCAGATGCTGTAAGAGGCAAGGTATTTTCTACCCGGGAAATTAAGAGACAAGGTATTCTTCTTTGAAATTACATTCATACAGATGCTAGTACTATGACAACCGTACTGTACACCCTCTGCCATTTATACAGTAAAGATACAGTACTTTTGTGTCATGTTGTAAAGGCTTATAGAATTTCTGTGAATTTCTGTGAATTATTGTAATTTATCTTGAATTTGTCCAGTTTTATAGAAATTTGCATATCTATGTCCTCATGATGGTAGAATAATACTATATTTTTTGAATAAATATTAGGCATGGTTGAATACCATTCATGTAACATTGTTCAATATACTTGTTGATTAGTTTCAGTTTAGTATTTTCGGTTTCCAGAGGACTCGGCTGTGGTAATGCCTGTCTGAGTACCTGTTTGTCTATGGTGTCAGAATGCATTTGTTACTGAGGTTTGACATGGGAGGCGATAACACGTATATTACACACCATCCCGATGTGAGAGAGAGAAAATTGCACATCTATTACATTTCCCTTTCAGTTCAAGCCCTCACACTTGGTTTTAAATCTTCGGTTGATGAGTCGGGAGACGATGAAGCAAAACGAGTTGCAGACTTCTATGCTACATTTTCGATGTGAAGAGAACTATTGCAGTTCAATGACTTAGGATGCGTTTTGACATTTGGTCTTATGGCAACTGGTGTATTTTAGGTTTATGATAAAATATCAAACCAGTCGCTTAAGTGCGGTCAGTATCCAGTATTCGGGAGATAGTAGATTCGAACCCCACTATCGGCAGCCCTGAAGATGGTTTTCCGTGGTTTCCCATTTTTACACCAGGCAAATGCTGGGGCTGTACCTTACTCAAGGCCACGGCCACTTCCTTCCCACTCCTAGCCCTTTCCTGTCCCAACGTCGCCATAAGACCTATCTGTGTCGGTGCGACGTAAAGCAACTAGCAAAAAACTATCAAACTGTAATTATTGAGAACCAGGAGAGTGATGCCTACGGAATTGGAATATAATACTCCGTCTGGGTAAGGTTAAGGAACCCTGGGAGAGGTCACACTGAGGAAAGCCATTGTCAGTATCAGCTTTCTAACAAGAACAGTTATGTGGAGAATGTATTTTCCATTTCAATCTTAGATCTGGAGTTAACAGCTGGGTAACGAATTTCACTGCATTAAAATAACAGTATCAGTCAATCTAGGGATGCAGATGAAAATTTGACGAAAGGTTTCCTGTTATTAATCAATAATTTTTTTTTTGCTAGGGGCTTTACGTCGCACCGACACAGATAGGTCTTATGGCGACGATGGGATAGGAAAGGGCTAGGAGTTGGAAGGAAGCGGCCGTGGCCTGAATTAAGGTACAGCCCCAGCATTTGCCTGGTGTGAAAATAGGAAACCACGGAAAACCATTTTCAGGGCTGCCGATAGTGGGATTCGAACCCACTATCTCCCGGATGCAAGCTCACAGCTGCGCGCCTCTACACGCACGGCCAACTCGCCCGGTAATCAATATATTTAGTGAGTAGGAAGGCAATGAGTGGTTTCTAATACTATGGCACGTGTAATTCGGAGTAGTGTGTTCTTAACTGAGTTGGAACATTGCCTTTCACAATATTAGGCAACGTTATGGCTCTATAGCCCTATCATCCTGTACCTAGACTTCTCTAGTCGTAGAGCTGCTCTTAGTATCACCTGTAAGTTTTCTAAACTCATATTAAACTAAATTTAGTGTTTGTGTAGGGTATGTTCAAGTGAGAAAATATTGTATGTGTGTACGTCTAATTTAGGAGGCAGGTTTGTTTCTATGACTTGACTTAAATATTTCATAACATTCTTTATAATTTGAATATGATGGGTTAAACAGTTGGTGAGCTACGGATACACATCCATTGAAAATGCCAAATACTAGAAACTGAAATCGAAGAGTAATTTTAACATAGTGAACATAAAAAACGAAAGAAATACTATAGCAAGTTTCTAACGAAATAATATACTTATTTAACCATGACATTCTCAAATTATTTTCTGAAAACATAATCCGAAAAATATCATATTTTAAATTCTTAATATTCAAAATCGCCTTGAAAAGACGTGTTGTGGTAGGTAATCCACCTCAGTATGAAAAGAGGTGCATAAACATCAAGAATGTATACAACTAGTATTTCGATTATACTTCAAAAGTCTAGAATTTCGTCTCTGCATATTAAGAAACTGACGTCTGAAGTTTCGCCGTTGAAATTACTATGAAGAATAACTTCTAAAATCTTTTAAAATCTTTTAAAATCTTTTAAATCTTTTAACATTTTCTGAATCTGAATCGTTGCTTCCAGTGCTTTCTGTTCAGTGCTTATTGAGGCCAACAAATTAGAAAATCATCTAATCATCACTTGAAAATTACATCAATTTACTTACTATTAGTTTGGTAGTTCTGTGGAATGTTTATGGTTGTAAGTTTCACGAACTTCTGATAATAGTCATTATTACATAGAGTGCATTTGTCCATCGTGAGACTGAGCTGGAAAATTCTAAGAAATACATTGTATAATTGACTGTGTGAGGGAGACAAGTAGCACTCTCATGTACTGGAGAAATACATTTTTCCCTATCTCAGTAGATTTATTGACGAGTTGAAGTATCCTCAGCATATCTTCCGTCCACCAGTACCATTAATATTTATCGAGACGTTGAACACTTAAATATAAGTCATAGGAAAAAAAAATCATGAAATGCAAATTAGTGCTACAAATGCTAACAAAACCTTCATAGGGTTATATACCGTCCATAACGTTATGTAGAGTATAAATTCTAGACTGTTTGTTTGTCCAACCCTTGTTCCGTTTCCCTACGGAGTTTGGTATGAGGTGAGATGAATCTGTCGTGGCGGGTTTTTATGAACGGATGCCCTGTCTGGCGTCAACCTCATCAGAGGAGTTAATGAGATGAAGTGAATGACGTAATATATGATAGTAGGGAGAGGGCGAAATCCGGTGCCGGCATATAGCCTACTCCTGTCGAATATCACCAAGGGGTTTGCTCAAGACTTAACGTCCCCATCCGATGGACGAATCACCATAAACAGCGTCATATGCCCTCGTTCCATATGAGCACTGCGGAGAGACTTGGAATTTAATCCAGACTTTTGGCACGCAATCTAGTGATTAGAAATTGTATACCACCACTTCCCCTACCCTGCCGGCCAACATTCTGATGGTGAAAATTTTCTCAACCAACGGGACTCGAACCGGCTAACCACGGTGTCAGACCGTTTAGATTTCAAACGCCAATTATTATTGATTTTATGGGGAGTTTTGAAATTTTGCCTTAAGAAGGAACTCCTTAATGGGCCAGTAAATATGTTTTAGTGGGACTCAGGGATTTAAGCATTCTTAAATGCCAACCGATTCCACGGAGAATTGGTCACAACACAGCATCAACCATAGAAGGCGAGTGTCCCAACATAACAATCCTACTGATCTTGCGGGGTTTTATCGACCACTATTCAGATATAAATCAATAGTTCGTGTATCTCAGAGTTTCAAACAACTGCCATTTTACAATATTGGGATTACTCTATGGAGAAATTTAAAGATGAGCTAACATTTTCGAAGCATACGGTTCCAGTCAAGTGAGGGAATGATACATGTCTGCGCGACCAGAACTCACGTTAGGGACAAGGTTAATGGACCGACTACGAAAGGTCAAAAGCATTTCAGTCCATTGTCCATGTAATACGGCAGAGACAGATTCAGATCCTATTGCCAGCTATCTTCGAAATAGTTTCACAATTCTGAATCGCACAATATTTTTCAAACAGTTACACTTCCTGGATGCCATATTTATTCATTTCCTACCGGGTGATTTGGCCGTGCGGTTAGTGGCGCGCAGCTGTGAGCTTGCATCCGGGAGATAGTGGGTTTGAGCCCCACTGTCGGCAGACCTGAGGATGGTTTTCCGTGGTTTCCCATTTTCATACCAGTAAAATGCCGGGCTGTACCTTAATTAAGGCCACAGCCGCTTCCTTTCCACTCCTAGGCCTCTCCTATCCCATCGTCGCCATGAGACCTGTATGTGTCGGTGCGACGTAAAAAAAATTGCAAAACAAGAATTTTCACTTCTCTTATAATTCCTTACCTAATTACGTGTCCGGCCACATGGCTAAGTGGTTAGCGGGCTGGCCATTGGTCACAGGCGTCCCGGATTCGATTCCCTGCAGGGTCTGGAATTTTAACCATAATTGGTTAATTATCCTGGCCTGGGGACCGGGTTTATCTGTCGTCTTCATCATCAATGCATCCTCATCACCACGCGCAGGTCGCCTACGGGTGTCAAATCAAAAGACCTGCACCTGGCGAGCCGAAGTCCTCGGACACATCCCGGCACTAAAAGCCATTCGCCATTTCATTTTTACGTAATTATCTAATCACCCGTTTCACCTTAGAGGGTGATGCTGCCCTCGTCATAGATTGAACGCCTTTCCCAATTACATCCCGGTTGCAGAAAGATGACTGTAATAAAGTGTATGTTAAAAATAAGTAGAGGATCGAATCCTCCTGTGGTTCAGGAATGAGGCAGACGTTTGAGAATAAAACGGCTTAGAGCAAAGAAGAAAGGCTGTGAGATCGCATCCGGGAGATAGTGGGTGCGAACCCCACAGTCGGCAGCCCTGTAGACGGTTTTCCGTGGTTTCCCATTTTCACACCAGGCAAATGTTGGGGCTGTACCTTAATTAAGGCCACAGCCGCTTCCTTCCCATTCCTAGGCCCTTCCTGTCCCATCGTCGCCAAAAGACCTATCTGTGTCGGTGCGACGTAAAGAAACAAAAAGAAAGTAAGGAAATCGTGGTCCCGGTATTTCTTCATGTTTCACACATGTGCATCTCATGTTACTGAATTGAACAAGACTAGTTCTAGAAATGCGCGAATAAAAGCTGGGTTAATGCATTTATCCGGAGAAATACAATACATTGACATTGTCGCGTAAATTTGTCTAGTGTACTTTAGATAATATGTTTACTATATACAGTAATTGCAGCCATAGTTCCTGAAATGGAAACTTTTGAATTACATTGATTTGCATTTCCGCTTTTAACTTATTACAAACTGAGCTCTTAGTCCGAAATTAAAGTCCATTAGAAGAGACTTTGACCTTGAAAAACAATTCTTACTTTTACAGAGTGTTCGTTAATGTGAAAGGATGCTAACGTAGGATATTTTTAAGGCTGTCCTGCGTTGAATGCAGTTTGAGAAGACGTACAGCATCCAACTTTGAAACATCGCAAAGTACCTTCCCGTGGCCGTAATACAGTATAAACAGTCCTGGAAAAGCATGCATGCATGTGTAGTGTGGGAGTCATCTGCTGGCTTCTTCTGCTGTAAACAATGGACAAGCAAGGCAAGCGAAGCCACTGCTGGACCATGCATGTGCCAAACAACATCCGTGCAACCTACCAACTTTACGCTTTGCCAGCTCCTCATTGTACCCGTTTATAACGAGCTTTATCTTCGAAAGGACACTTCATAGCATATTGTAACGAAGTCATTATATTGTGTTTCCACTTCAGACAATTATCATGCCCTACAGCTTGCTCTACGACATCGTGTATACAATATACCTTTTTTCAGGTCATAATGTACCGCGCGGGTGTCTTTAAATGATGCACGAGTCTACCGATCGATCAATCAATCAATCAATTAATCAATCAATCAGTCAATCAATCAATCAATCAATCAATCAATCAATCAATCAATCAATCAATCAATCAATCAATCAATCAATCAATCAATTAATCAATCAATAGTACAGTTGATTAAAAGGGATGTAATCACATTCCTTACGGTATTAAAGTGTTTCAGATGAAGTTTCGAAGACAGATATACAACTGAATTTTCAGAAATAGAGTCTATGAAAATCATCCCTTTATTGAGCAACCTTTATTTTGAATATACGTTCAGAAATTAAGGTGATTGAGTTTTATATATAATTTTGAAAAACAGTATGACCCACTGTTATTTTAGTATTGTGTCATGAAATTTGAATGAAATATGGATAAAATCAATGTGTCTCCTCATAATTCAGTTTTTGCCAGCAGAAGGGTAAATACGATTGCAAAGAAGCTACGAGTGAGCCATGGCTCCCCAGTTACATCTGCATTCCATTCGAACCAATCAAGTGAAACGTGTTACACATCCGTCAGTGTTACGGGACCCCGTACCTGATCAGCAGCAGTGTTTAATGGTGACATGCTCTAGTCTGCTGTCTAAACTTGCAACGGCAAGTGGTCTGGCATTTTCATTTCTAAGCTATGTATATCGCGTCAAGGCTAGTAATATTCTGTAATTCTGGGAGATATTGTTTGTCACTAAGATGTTAAGAAAAGCGACATTTCAGGAAGTTGAGCAAAGTCTATTCCTCTTACGCTCAAAAAACAGACGCTTCAAGTACCGGTATTTAAAAGGCACAAGACAGCTGCTTTCTCTTTGAAAGAAATCATGCACAGAAAGCTGAATTAAGAGCCGGATCTTTCATATTTTATTACATAAGTATATCTTTTTCATATTCACTGTGGAGAGAGGTAATGAAGGAGGTATTGGGTGTGGAGATTTCCAGCCAGGGAGTGCTTCAATGCCAATGATTAAGGGTCTAATTTCAATCATCGTTGGTACGCTTCTCGTCAAATAATCCACCTCGAACCTTACTGATACAAAGAAATATAACGTGTTCATTCTGCCGTCAATTCAAATTATGTATGTAGAATATTTTTAGCAATGTTACCAGTGTTTCTATGTGTTGAAACAGTCTGACAGTATGAAATATTTAAGGGTATCACTATTGTTTATAAGTATGTTTTGAAATTCCACGTTGGGATAGATCACTCCAGACTTTAAAATTGAAAATACCCCGTCATTCCCCTTCGATGAGTTAGAAAGATCTCTGAAAGAACTATGCCCAATAACCATAGGAACTTACTTTTCTGAAAGGCCTTCCAAATTCCTTGCGTAAGTCACCCTAATTGCTGTCCCACTCAAAGATCCGTATCGTGTTCATTCAGACGATAGTCAAACTCTTATCCCACTATACAGTCGGAGGGTAGGGGAGTGATTCCAACAGTAAAAATAAATATTAAAATTGAATGGTTTCACATATTAGAAGCTTACTTAGACATTGATGTAATGATGTAATGAAATCAAACGACTGCTGATATTTTAGCGGAGTTTATAGAAAAAACACTTTATGATATCCTAGTCTACCTACTTTGTTGCAGTATACATTTACATTCAGCAAATATTTTCTTATTTCATACTAAAACTGCTATTTCTTGGCAAAAGAGATACAACACAAAGCTAAAAACAGAGCCGCAGTGCCTGAAGGCACAGCAAAAGATAACTAAAGAATGAAATTGCGCAACGGAGGAATGTTCCTTGAGCGTGAGGCAAAAACATCTCGGACGACTTCAACTTCTCCAGCCATGGGGTTAGAGAAATGTTACATCCGGAATACCTAAGATTCAGAATGGAATGAGTGCAATTAACTTTGATAAATTCAGTTTTCTCTCTCTAACTAAATGTGAAAATATGTGTAGCTGCTGTCTATACCGGAAAGAAAGTCGTTCTCGTCTTCAGATCTTAATCGTTACATCTTCAGGCACACCATACCTAGGACAAGAACTCACGAGGTGGAGCGTATTCAGTATACAGTATAGCTCCAGTCATGCAAGCTTATACACTAAGAGTACAACTTCACGCATTCTCCCCCTGTTAACACTGAAGATAGTGATGCTCACCTCCAATGTGGATGTGCATAAAAAGAGCTGTACCACCTCGGTATGAAGATACGAGTTTGCATATGCATTTATATGTAGTCATTTTCTAACTATTCACTTCGATTCAGTGTCGTTAACCATACAGTTTAGGGACCTTACTTACTTATTCTTGCAGGTTGGCACTATGCAGTCATTATTTTTTCGTGATTTGTGTGATTAAACGGTACTGCCACTGTCGTATTATGAAAAATCACTAGTGTTACATGTCCGAAGAATGCATTAAATGACGTAGATGGTGTTAAATGACGAACGCAGCATTTTATTAATACGGTCATATTTTCTCCAATTCGTACTATAGAATTCAGGTAGGATGTATATGAAGCAAGAGAAATCTGCAAGAACTTCTCCAAAGAGGAAAGCAACGACACTTCCTCTATAAGGATCAGTTCATTTGAAATGGAAGGAAATTCCATAATTAACCTAGCCTAACGTGTCACGACTTTGTACGGGTTGTAGACTTAGATTGGTCTATTCTTATTGACTATGTACAAGCAATATATTTGCTTGTGTGTATTATTACAGTGTGGTTTCGCTTCAGTCTGACAAGTTATAGCAAATTTCAAGAAGGGTGCTGAATTATTTGCACCAGGCAAACACCGAAGAATACCGTTATAGTAATGCATATATCGAAATAAAAGTAGAAATATATAACATTAAGTTGAGTGAGGGTGAGAAGGAGTGTGTATTTCCATAATTCCTCATTGAACTAGAACACCAACTTAATTACGAACATCTTGATTGACCATTTACTTGGGTAATGGAACCTCCATTATTGTTAATTTCACTGAGGTTATTTTGTTAATGATTATGTCTCGTGTCCGCACCTCTGTGGTGTAGTGATTAGTGTGATTAGCTGCCACCCCTGGAGGCTCGGGTTCGATTCCCGGCTCTGCCTCGAAATTTGAAAAGTGGTACGAAGGCTGGAACGGGGTCTACTCAGCCTCGGAAGGTCAACTGAGTAGAAGGGGGGGGGTGTATTCCCACCTCAGCCATCCTGGAAGTGGTTTTCCGTGGTTTCCCACTTCTCCTCCAGGCAAATGCCGGGATGGTACCTAACTTAAGGCCACGGCCGCTTCCTTCCCTCTTCCTTGTCTATCCCTTCCTATCATCCCATCCCCTTACAAGGCCCCTGTTCAGAATAGCAAGTGAGGCCGCCTGGGAGAGGTACTGGTCATCCACCCCAGTTGTATCCCCCGATCCAGAGTCTGAAGCTGCAGGACACCGCCCTTGAGGCGGTAGAGGTGGGATCCCTCGCTGAGTCCGAGGGAAAAGCCAAACCTGAAGGGTAAGCAGATTAAGAAGAAGAAGAAGTTATGTCTCCTGATTTCTATTACGTATGTAACTAGTCACGTTGGCAGCGTTCATGAATAGATAATAGGGTAGCGATATTTGCTTTTTTATTGTATAGCCTCACTGAGTACGGATAGTTCCTTACTATCGTGGAACACTCCTCAGTAAATACATCAATAATGGGAAAATGAAAGTCAACATCGTTTTTGGTGTAGCTATCGGGTAGATTTTCCTAACTGCCGACCTCGGTGCTGTTGTCTGTTACTCATTGTCCAATCCCCGCAATCTGAGGTTATTCAAGTATGACAACTCCGCTTCCTTGATCTGCTGCGGACCAAAATTCCGACCCGCGGGTATCTCTTACAGTAAAATCTAACCGTCATGTAAAGGAACTCCTGCGGGACAAAATTCCATCACATCGGCGTCTACCAATTCCGTAAAAGTAGTTAGTGGGCCGTAAGTGATAAATAATTAATTGTTCAATGTGGAGATATGAGATTATTACCAGGCATGTATTGAACCCAAGAATAATATGACCCAAACATACTTTCAGGATCCGATTTTTAAAATATCACGTCACTAAAAACTTGGTGATTACTTTAGAACGAATGCAGTCACTCCGATCTAAACTTTTTCAGTTAGAATAAAGTACTTTGATTCCTTTTCGAAAATGAAAGGACTACCGGGGATTGATCAATTGATCGATGACGTAGTGCACCCGTCCACCTCCCGAGTCCCAGACTAGCATTTATCTCAGGGGTGTCGGTTCATTATTTAAATCATCAAATATAAATATAACGGCATAATAGAACACGGGGATGAACGGAGCAACTTAAAATTAAAAGGGGGAAGGCTCGATTGTAACGTGAATTTAAGGATTCCATGATAGGACTAGGAAGTGACTGTTACTTTAAAAAGGGCATCATCTAACTACAATAAAAAGATTATGAGAGTGGTTTCCTTTGAAATAATTTGCCAGAAGGAGCGGTTTATTACGCCATTTGACGTATAAAACTTTGATACACGTGGCAACAATATTTGAATTTACACACATGTTACATATATAAATCACTTGCCATACCGCAAGTGGTATCAATATCTTGCTGCGTTGCTTCTGAAATAAAATGACATTTTGGAGGTATAATTTACGGATCGATTCCATTTGAATCGAACCGTCACTCAAAGATATAGCTTCCTTCTATCGGGAGCCCGAGCATAACCCATGTTACGGTCGGCTTCCCGATTTAACTAAGATGATGTACTCCGGCTATATACATTTTTCCGAGACCGGTACTCGGACTGGGTAATGTTTCTCGTGAAGTGCGAAAACTGGATTCCACGGACAGTCCCTATCTTACGATATCCAGCTGATGCCATACCAATGAATTAGCATTTACATTTTATTTACCTGTGATCTGAATTGTCACCAGTTAGCCTCAGTAGACTACTGACACAGATGAGATAACGAGAAGCGGTGGGAAATACCGTGGCCAGTGACCCCCCCTCGCATCGCGAGCGAAGTAAACAAACACGCAAGTATGACTGTCACATCGTCCCATACGGAAACCGTACAATAAAAAGATACCAAAAGACTCTAATATTATCACACTCATTGTTCAACATACGAATAGAGGGATGTTGTCACCAAACAATTTAATCCACGATTTTATCATCCTCGAAATTATTATTATTATTATTATTATTATTATTATTATTATTCCTCAACGGTTCCTGGCACTGTCACGTTGATTAATATCGTCATTATTATGCGGGATGCAAACACCAAGTGGTTATTACTGTTATTATTATTATTATATCCCTCTCGTGATTATTATTATTATTAATGAATAGGTGACCCAAGATATTATTATTATCATACATGTCACTTAAGAGGTTATTATTATTAATGGACCGGTCACTTCCGCCAAATTATATATTAAGATATCGGTCGCAATTACAAATTAATTCACTGATCAACCAACGACATCATTACAGTTATTATTATGACAATTATTATTAATCTGACCGCGATGATTTAACATCGTCCTTACATTGTTATTATTATTATCGGTTGCATATTATCATTTAGATTCCCGTTTAACATCTTTATCAACGCTCAATTAATTAAGGCGGTCCAATCCTTTATCTGCAATATTTATTATTATTATTATCACGACATCATGATTGTCCTCACTCGTTATTACAATGAATACAATATACGACCATTTCTGTGGAATCTGAACTCTCATTATCCTTAGATCCGTTGTATCTCAACGAACAGCTGTGCAGTCTATTTATTTCGTACATGCTGTCACGGGTTCGAATTCTACCCGCTGCGTAACTCAGTATTTCTCTGTGACACTGCCCGTACATTTTACACTCATATCAATATCCTAAGTGTCTCTCGTACGGAATTTATTTTCCTCTCTATCTCAATATTCCTCGATTCATTTATTTATTCCTCACAGAATTATCAACTGACTTATTTATTCATTTCGGACATCGTACGACCTTTTATTATCTGACTGCAAATTCTTTCACATTTTCTATCTCATTTGGATCTATGCCTTAGTTCATTCTCCACAAATAATCGTAACATCTTGAAATTATATTTACCAAAATTTGACAATCATGGTCTCGTAATATTAGCACTACATGTTCCGGCTAATGAATCGCAACTTCAAAACGCGACATTTATACGTAAAAAAAAATTTGGACCGTAATTTAAACCACACGTTCATTAACATGTACGGATTATTAACACCGATCTACATTTCAATATTATTAATCGATCAAATTAAGTTATCACGCACTTTAATTCCGAATAAAAAAAAAACGACATCCCGTCATTAAATGATTCCCAATAAACTCAACACTTGATCACATAAATTATTATTATCTCCAAATCATATTAAAAAAATATCTTCTTGAAAAAAAAAATAGTTATATTATTTATTTATTATTATTATTAATATTTAAAAAAAATAATAATTTCGCCTGTAATACGGTAGTCCACTCTTATTATGTTTAACGCATAACCCCTTTTACAAATTCAATTTATTCTGGCACTAATCACTCCAGATATGATTTACTTGGAAATATTTATATTAATCGCATCTCACAAATTTAACAACTTCACTTTGAAAATATGACCATATTAATTACAACAAAACACACTTGGTATGGCGAAGCTGGATTTTCCTTCCATGTCATTAAATGGCTCGTTAAAATGACAAAACATAAAAGCACATATCGGGTCTTATTTAACTAGCATAATCAAAATCAAATGTAAAAAAAATTATCGACTACAAAGAAAATATGAATGCATGCATGACTTAACGTACTACACTATATATACAAATTTACATCTCCAACAAACTGAATACATAAAAGACCCGATTATTTACATTATTATGATTTACTACTGTCCGTGCTACAAATTTAGGATGGGGTCGTTAAGCGACCCATCTTGTTACAGAAGGTAACCAAGTATGACCAAATTATTCCCATTTTTCCCATCACGATAACATTTCCCAAATATATTTTACAGTTTAGTACTCATCTTAGTTATCGGTATTCCATTGCAGCTTTGCAGACGAGAGGCTTCATCCAGCCCCTCTCTGCGTTTTACTCCTCCATCCTTGATGGCGTAGTTTCACAAAAGATTTCCTGGCACATTATTATTTTACACTCATATCTTGACTGCCACAAACCTTCACCATTTACAACGTTAACACAACAAATTTCTATCCTAGACCCAAGAATTTAATATATTTACACTATTTAATCTTCGTCCACCTACCGCACAATGGACCTGGACACGTACGACGAGGTGTCAACTATTTCGCCCGTCGCGATACGCCCGATTTATACGGCATTCTTGACGTGTTCATGACATCGGTTCGGTATAGCTAAGTACAGGCTACTACTTCCTTAAAGTACTGTTCGTCACACAGTCTATTATGTACGTACTTATGGTGATATATTTTATACTACTCTCTTGCAGGGTAATTACTTTACGTCACTGATTATTCATAAATAACAAACACTATCCTACGTTAACTATTTCCAGATTTAACATGTTGCTTGAGCGCGATCACACTTTACAAACACTGGCGGATGCTCGCGCCATTAAATGACTGTACGTCCGTAGAATTCTAAGTTACCGGCGACCAACAGTTCAGCTCCCGATATTCAATTCACGTGTGCTGGCGACCGTCAATTCAGCTCCAACGATTCAAGACAAGTGGCTGGCGACCGTCAATTCAGCTCCGTATATATGGATGAAGCCTTTTTCCCGCGGATTTGTTGACGTCATGCCCCTTAGGGAGGGGGTGGATTTTTAATATCGGTACTTGCACTCCGAATTGGAAGTTAAAATTTACATCAAATTAATCCACTCCGCTAGCATATCTGCTGGATAAAATATGAACTCCTGGTGATCACAGATTTAGGAGATATGGGTGGATTTAGCTCCTCACATTTCGCGCCTTTGTAAGCGTCCCTGACAACGTGGTCTTCTTTCAGCCAATGAGATTCAAGCTGTCCGGTTTCCAAGAAATCCAGCCTTCAATTTATTTAATTTGCCAATAAGTATTGATTATTTTTCCATGCGTGACATCTAATAAATTCATTACATCCATCCGCGTACTCATATTAATTTATTACTGATTACTTTTGTAGTTACGAAAATATCTCATCCCTCATTCCTTAAGATGGTATCACTGAGTCTCCCATCAAATTTTTACTATTGGCCGGCAAGCGGTCACGTGATTTAAATCTCCACCTGCTCGAACTTAGGCTAGCGAACGTACACTCAGCCGCTGTAATTTTCCATGAGGTCATGGAATTTCCGTCCTACCAAAAATATCCCAAGGTCTTACTCATGTGGTGGGTTTTCTTTGTATGACTCTCCCCCTTCCTCTTTCTGACCAAGACTTATTTGTGGACTCTGTATTTACTTGTACGCCAACTAATGATATTCCCTGCTGTGAAGTAGCTAAAAGTTGTCGTGTTGAGCTAATCCGTCAGGCTCCAGTCTGTCGTCCTTCCTTCGCTCTGATTTCGACATTACCTAAACGAAATATTTTCAAATATACTCCTCTGTATTTCAATAAATGTACCATATTATTTTACCGATCAAATCATGATTGATTATGGGCCTAAGTCACTCGGGTTCAGTAGAAAATATTGTTGTTTTCTGGTTGTTTTCATTTATATTTTAAGAGAAACGTATCGCTTACGTAAGTCGAAATAATTACGTAACGCGGTTTATGAGACACTAGTACACGGGTAGATTAACAAATGCTATACCAGGCTTTTAGTAGGTAGCCAGGCTGAGTGGCTCAGACGGTCGAGGCTACTAACTCTGAACTCGAAAGTATGTGAGGTAAGTCTGATGTTTTATAGCTGAATTCCAATTGCTTGTTTTTACACACCTCCTCCTTCCTGATGTCCTGAACAAACCTTCCCTCCTCATCCAGGGTGGCTTTGGCCGGCATATGACAGTTGGTTAAGTTGTAAACAACAACTCTTAGAGTCGAACGTATTATGATTTATTTAAAATACAGAGGGACCAATGCTTACTGCAGGAATTCTATCCCATACCACGAGGACATTCAACACCTAATGTGAGTGGTACTTTTTGGATCCCCTGCCTCACCGCAGCACTTTCTTTCGAGGGAATTGATGGGATAGTATCCCGTTCCGAACCTTACGATATCTCTCACATATAACACCAAGCATAATACTATCCAGTAATGGCCATCTTGCCAAATTGAAAGACTATATATATTTATCTTTCTCTAGATATTTGGCTGGAGATCTGTCGCTGACTTTTCGGAGAGAAAAGCTTGAAAAGCTACCTTTCATACCTTTCTGGCTACCTGAAATTTCTTTCAGAAGTGTGGCTCTTGACGATAACCAAAATTACTCAAGGTTAAAGGCCGGTCGTGTTGCAGTATCATTCATACTATCCGAAAATCTAAACCGAGGTCTTGAGTGAGTCCACATTTACTCACGAGATATTCATTTGGTCTCTAAACGATAAATGCCGCTTTCAGCTACCGTACAAGAGAGTGGACAATTTTACAGGTTCCTGACACCTTGATGACTGAAACTGATGATGGCAGGCTTCCCCAGGTCCTAAAATGTATCAATAGCACCATATTAATTTCTAACTCTATCTCAAATTTGTTTGAAGAGCGAAAATTTTACATTTTTTCCTAAGCTTATTCTTAACTTCACTTTAATAATATGCCTGGACACAATTAGTACGTGATTGTAGTCACTCATTATTAGAGGATAACACGAAATGGAACTCCGTGAGAAAGAACGAGAGAAAAAAAAAGCTAAACCCTTCCACATGCCACTCATGCAGTATCCATATTACTCAGACCAGTTGTTCATTGTCATGTTGTTACACATGTGGGGCCGGCTAACCGCAATTCCACTGCCCAATTTGTCATGTTTATGTGTCGTTCATCGAGTTGCCGACATTTAAATAGTACGTGTTTGTTACCGCCTAACTGAATGCATACACAGGGCTGAAAAGTTCTCTTTCGCTTATCAGAAAGAATATGTCATCTCCAAGCATCCATTGGAAGGCAGTAGCTGAGATTCGCGGACAGGAATTTTAGATGACTTGGAAGAAATAAAAGGGAATGGTTTCTTTGTGGAGTTAGAACCAGAAAAAGCAAACTTGTGGTTTCATGCGGCGGTAATCTTAGCCATTTAACATGCAGTGTTACAGGGATTCAAAACTACTGAGGCGTGACTGTTGCAAATTGTAAAACAAAGTAAAGTCGTTTATGAGCAGCGATTTAGGGCCCTTGGAGGAGTGGAAGTGAGACTTCCATTATCCGTAAATCTTCTCCTTGCTAGCGATTTAACGTACCACTACCTCGGATTGGTTTTCGCCGGAAAATGGGCTATCCTTAACCAAGATAACTCCCATGCACTTGCTGATGTGAAAATGGGAAATTATGGATGACCATCTTTAGGATTGCCGGTAGTGGTGTTCGAACCCTCCATCTCTCGAATGCACGCTTACCGCCATAATGCTTGTACCACTCAGCCCACCCGCTTGGTATTCGTAACCTCGGCACCAAGAGTGGGTAGCCATATGCCTGGACGCCTTTGCCCCTATAAACTAAGCCGACCCTAATTTTTAATGCAGGCTGAATGAACCTCAGGGCCATATGTCTCTCCTTAAGTGGAAGTCGTCTTTCTACATTTTTGACTTGCTGGACGTTACGATATACGTATATTTCTCCAAAATATGGCTTGAGATCTATCTCTGACTTGTCGGACAGGGAAACTTGAAAGCTGTCTTTCATACTTCTCTGACTGACAGTTCCTTCAGCAGCATGTTTGCCAATGAACACATTTCGGTACAGTGTGGAGGAACAAGTAGACTGTTTCACATGTTGATGGGAAAAGACTTGATATCTGGCTGCCCATGGCATTTTAATAGTGGTAGAAGTATAAATACTCTATATATGAACGTAGCTTCCCCGAAGTACAGATAAGTTACTACAATTCTTGTCCAATGTCCCACATTCCGTAATCACGCACTGCTTTGTTCTTTGTGGATTTCCAAACAGTTCAAAAGACGAACAATTTACTTACCATCGAATTATGTTCGTATACTTCCCTTGAAGCCCTCATAAAATCATTTAAACTAGGTGGTAAGATTTTTTTTTTTTATTCGAAGGGAAATTTCAGTCCTGAACAAAACCAAACCCTGCTGTTTAAGAGCTACGAAGGGCCTTGGCCTAGCAAGCGATCGTTGCTCAGCCTGAATTCCTGCAAATTTCGAGGTATCCTGTGGTCCCCACCAGTCCTCTCGACCGTTATTCTTGGCTTGCTAGACCAGGGCCGCTATCTCACAGTAAGCTAGCTCCTCAGTTGCAATCACGTGGGCTGAGTGGACTACGAACCAGCACTCAGATCCAGGTACAAATCGCTGACCTACCCGGGAATCGAAGCCGTGGCCTCCGAGTACGGGGTGGACACCTACCCTTACACTGCGAGGACTTTTTTCACTCCCAGGCTTAAGTAGTTACAGCTATATGTGCTAAAACAGAAACCAGTAAGGCCTACAACTCATAATATTACAAATCACAGCTACATGAAAATACATGGGTCAGGTGATACTTTCCTTAATCGCTATTGAATACAAACAGAGGCGTGGAACACCGAGCGAGATGGCCGTGCGGTTAGGGGCACGCGGCTGTGAGATTGCATTCGGAAGAGTGTGGGTACGAACCTCACTGTCGGCAGCCCAGAATATGGTTTTCCGAGGTTTCCCGTTTACACGCGAGGCAAATATTGGGTCTGTACCTTAATTAAGGCCACGCCCGCTTCCTTCCTACTTCTAGCCATTTGTATCCTCAACGTCGCCATAAGTCAGTGCGACTTAAAGCAAATTATAAAGAATGCATATATCAGTAGTAAAGGTAGAATCGAACCTGGATCAGAAACCTCTTCCCTGCTGAGCTTCCCAATTTACCGCACGACCGGGTACGGCAACTCATTCATACCTGCAACCATACGCTCTTGGAATTCCCTTCCGGCTGTAATTAGAGACATACATAGTAGAAATGTATTTAAAAACATGTTATAAATGGTACATAGACTTAAGAAATTAGTATTTAATGTTTTTTTAAAACAAGTGACTCTCAGAAATTTTCCTTTTGTTTATAACTATTATTTAAGTTTAATTTTATAATTAATTATATGTAACTAGAAATCCTAATACTCTGTAGTTTGTACAATGTAGTACATATGAGATGGTTTGGCATAACAGCAGGCTTCATAGCCTGAGCCACGCCACAAGTCAATAAATAAAAAAATAAAAAATAAAATCACGTGGGCTGGCTCTTGGACCACGGTAACGGTACACACACTAATACATGAAATTCATAACTCCGATGTCCTTTGTTCCAAAATATAGGAATATTATCATTCAAAACGGGAAAAAATCTTGCAACACGATTAAGAAATGCCCAATGATCGTTTTCGCTAGCAATATATGAAAGGAAGATGGAAAAAAAAGGCTCACAAAGTAGGACCTCAACTCAACGAGAGCATACTAAACTTAACACTAATGCACAAAAGAAAATAAGATACAACGTCACTGAAGTGAAATCTGAGTATTAAATGCGCTAAAACTACAGAGAGAAATATTTTGATTGTTCAGTTGTTGTAAAACACGCGCAAAAGGGACAACCCTGCTTGCCATTCAGAGAGATCAAAGGGCTTTTGCTTATGAGACTTCCTTTGAGTATTTGTATTGCTCATTTATTGTATGTTTTACATCCCATTGATGCTCTTAACGCAAAAAGAAGGCGCGTGCTTGCGAGAATAAGATCAGCATTAAACAGGGAATTTCCTTAACAACTGCTCCACCTACAAGCTTTTTCTGTTCAAAATTCTTGGGGCAAGATAATATTGAGAGTGACAACAGTCGAACTGTTTAACTAATCCTGTTACTGCATACCAATGAAATTTAATTCTAACGCGAAAGAGCTCATTGAGAATCGAACCATTAAAGTAATATAAACAAATATTGAATTACAGAGATTCTAAATCAAGCTATTGACCTCTTAGTTGAACACTGCTGTCTCTCAGTATTTTTGCAGCCTGAAAATCGGCGAGAATACCAATGTTAAGCCTCTTAAAATATCACAATCATGATCGTAATCACAGTTAAAGTATCAAAAATGTATTTCTCTTTAGTACTTGTTAAAACAGCTTGCACGGAGTGAGATGTCTTGGCGGAGTGGGTGACGTAGCTGTGAGACTGTATTCAGGATATAGTGGGTTCGAACCCAACCGTCGGTAGCCTTGAGGATGGCTATCCATGGTTTCCCGTTTTAACACCAGCCAAATGCTGTGACCTTATTAACTGAGGGTACTGTCGCTTCATATCCTATCCTCGCTAAAAGACCCGCCAGTGTCGCTGAAACGTAAAACCAATAGTAAAAACAAGGAAGAGTGTGTTGCTTTACACAATTTGTATTTAGTTTCTTTGAACTGGTGATGCATGTTGCTACCACTGTGCTTAATGCGTTATCGTTGAACTCAGTGGTGCATTGCGTTAGATGTTAATCCACATTTTCCGAGGCAGTTCGTTTTCATCTGATGTAGGAGGCTTTTGAGGGCCTGGAAATGCAACAACTCCGTGCCATGCCTACCGACACGTTAAAGAACTTGTGCGATACGGTTTTATTTTACCTTGGCGTCCTTTTTAGATCGTTAGCACCGAGCTCGATAGGTGCAGTCGCTTAAGTAGGACAAGTATCCAGTATTCGGGAGATAGTGTGCTCGAACCCCACTGTCGGCAGCCCTGAAGGTGGTTTTCCATGGTTCCCCATTTTCACACTAGGAAATTGCTAGGACTGTACCTTAACTAATGCCACGGCCGCTCCCATCTCTTAAGTAGGGCAAGTATCCAGTATTCGGGAGACAGTGTGCTCGAACCCCACTGTCGGCAGCCCTGAAGGTGGTTTTCCATGGTTCCCCATTTTCACACTAGGAAATTGCTGGGACTGTACCTTAACTAATGCCACGGCCGCTCCCATCTCTTAAGTAGGGCAAGTATCCAGTATTCGGGAGACAGTGTGCTCGAACCCCACTGTCGGCAGCCCTGAAGATGGTTTTCCATGGTTTCCCATTTTCACACTAGGAAATTGCTGGGGCTGTACCTTAACTAATGCCACGGCCGCTGCCATCTCACTCCTAGCACTTTCCTGTCCCATCGTCGCCATAAGACCTCTCTGTGTCGTAAAGCAACTTGTAAGAAATTATTCGTTAGAAGTTAGAAACGGATATTAAACAATTATCATTATTAGCTCTGGTTTTCTTGTTCTGTCGAGCAAGTAGCACTCAGGTAGCATTCGGGAGGTAATCCCCACTGTCAGTAGCCCTGAAGATGTTTTTCGGTGATTTCTCAATTTCACACCATTCAAATGCTGGGGCTGTACTTACCTTGGAGGTCATGGGTTCAGTACCTTACGTAGGCCAAAAGACGGTGCGTCTCGGTGCGACGTAAAGCAAGCTGCAAAATAAGGACTTATTTCCTTTTTTAAAGACAACTGAGTCGATGCGCGATTAATAACGCGTATCTGACAAATACTATTCTTAGTCAGTATATTAGATAAGACTGGTCACACTTCCCAGCCACATTTGAATATGCAGTCCATCAAAACAGTTTTCCTTGTGTTCATTTTCTCATGCTGATGTCCCAAAGAAAATGTACATTAAATATATTATACTGTAGGAGTGCGTAAATAAGTGATTCAATCATACATTCGAACACTGCGGTAAGGTTCATTTGCCTTTGCACTTATGCATAAGGAAATTAACAGAAAGAAAATTGTTCTGAAGGCCGGCATACCCATATGTGACTGGGAGGCGTGACCAGTCCTAAGGAGAATACTCTATAGGAAGAGCATTGTCAGATACGCGGTATTACTTGCTCATGGAACATGGTAACATGGGATGCATGTGAGCTACTTCCTTCTACTTAGTACAGTCATATTTGCGGGATCGTTGAAGTCAACTTAGATCATATTTGTTATTGGCTTGGGCGGGGTTTAAGGCCTAATGACATTTTCTACACCACATAATTTTTCAATTGTGTCATGGAATCCGATGGAATTAGAACTTACGCCACCCGGGGCGAAAGGGAGAATCTCAGCCACTGCATATATCTTGACCATTTTTGTGTTGCGAGTTGGTTCAACAGAGAGATTCTTTGAATGTTCATATCGATCTGATCATTCTGAGTAGTTTTCTAAACTTTGGAATTAGATGGAGTTCTCTTTTGACATAGATGGAGTGACGCTTTGTGACCAATGCAATGATTCGTATTTCATTCGCTGCTCATAGTGTAAATTAAGTATGCTTTCATCAATTTGTGAAATGTAATTCCTATCTCCTCGATCACCTTCCTGTTTAGAGGTACGTATTTTTCATACCAGAGTTTGCTATAACAGCTTATGACAGAGCGGTATCCTCTCAAAATATCCGTGTCTCAAAACATCCAAGTCCCAAAATATCCGAATTCCAGAGTACAATTTAGCGAGCCAGTTTCCTACTTGGACGACTAGTCTCAAAATATCAGAATTTCCAAAGGTGGGTACAATTTGAAACATCATGCTTGTATGCAATATTGTAACATTAAATACAAAAAGGAGTGAAAATATCATTGTTAGCACCAATCGGATTGTGTGTCATCATGTAAAAATTAAACCTCAATCCTGAGGTGAGCCTACCGTATAGCCTAGCACAAACATATACGAACGGGGGTTAGTAGACCCACGGCCGCCATGAACCCGCGCAAAGTTAGGCCTGTTTCCAATATGTATCAGTTATTGCTTTGTGATATATATGAAACCTTGTAGTCTACAAAGTTAGACCTAGTCTGATTTTTCCATGCAGCTATATGCGCAATCTTGAATAACTCTAAATTTTACTACTAAAATATTTCCAATTTCTTTGTCCGAATGTTGCCGCAGGTTTCAGTCCATTCTTCCCAAACTTTTTGGATTACTTCAGTTTTGTCTTATTTATCTGTAGGTAGACCGTTTGGTTATTTCGTTTAAAATGCAGTAGTTCTTTGTTCTCTTCCATACTTCGAGATTCATATCCATCGTGGATATTTGAACATCATACATTTCAGCTTCTTTTTTCAAAGAAGATACCAACTCTGAAGAATTCCACCCTTGTGCGGCATTGTTTTTTATATGTCGATTGCCATGACAATTCCATAGATCAAGAATATTGTTCGTTAACTGGTCGACGAAGTGGTAAAAAACTTCCAAGTCAAATCAATAAAAATATTAAAAATCATCCTCACCGTAGCGATGTACGGACACTCAGCTAGTGCTTTTAAAGACCCTGTCAGCTATGCAGCTACCAACACTTCTCAGATACTTTGGTACTCGTCTTATTTATTTTGGGTACATATTATTTCCTGAGGATATTTTGATATTGTTTTCTGCCAATTTCTTCCGCGGTTATTTTGAGACTGCACCTGCAGAGCTATTAAGGATCCAACCGGCCTTCAGGCTGTGTACGTAACATACGAAGTTAAAAATTCCATCGTTTTCATGTGGATAGGGTTTTTCCATTATCGACTAATTTTGCGCATGCGAACTTTTTTTTTTTTGCTAGGGGCTTTACGTCGCACCGACACAGATAGGTCTTATGGCGACGATGGGATAGGAAAGGCCTAGGAGTTGGAAGGAAGCGGCCGTGGCCTTAATTAAGGTACAGCCCCAGCATTTGCCTCTTGTGAAAATGGGAAACCACGGAAAACCATTTTCAGGGCTGCCGATAGTGGGATTCGAACCTACTATCTCCCGGATGCAAGCTCACAGCCGCGCGCTTCTACGCGCACGGCCAACTCGCCCGGTCGCATGCGAACTAGACATTCACTTGTACTTTCAGTCATACCAACAATATTGCGTTTTCCCGAGCTTGGAGGGAGATAGGTTCGCTCTTGGCGTTGACAATGTGAAAGTCAGTCAGGTATGAGCTATACCGCTAACGCCCTTCCTCACGCATCCATTCCCTATGAGGTATAGGCTGAGAGTACAGCATTACTGGCAGGATCACTCGGTGTGTATGTTTCAGCGGACTTGGCAGACGGACATATAATAACACTTTCCGGCTTGGTGAAGAGAGCAACATCGCTTCTCAATTGCCTGGTACACCTTTTCAGTGACGCCTTGTCTATCTCTGACAGGTAGGCTAATGTTGGAACTACTGGGGATCTAGCTAGATTTCTAACTGAGGATTTTGTGTGTTGTTATTAACTATGATCTTATTATTTCGTTCTTTAGCCGCAGAGTGAGTCGACAGTGCTGTTAGGGGTGCGCACCTGAGAGCTTGCATTCGGAAGATAGTGTGTTCGAACCCCACAGTCGGCAGCCCTGAATATGGTTTTCCGCACTTTCCCGTTTTCACACCAGGCATACGCTGGGGCTGTAACGTAATGAAGGACACGGCCACTTCCTTCCCATTTATAGCCCTTTCCTATTCCATCGTCACCATAAGACTTATCTGTGTCGGTGTGACGTAAAGGAAAACAGTATTTTAAAAAATTGTAATTTAGCCGCGGTGGTAAAGGCATGCTCGGTTCACTGGTAAGAACGTGGGTTCGATTCCCCTTAAGTAAGCGGAAAAATTTATAAACAAGATTTCCACATCTGGACAGGCACATGGCTTTGAAGTTCACTCAGCTTTCACCAAAAATGAGTACCAGCTTGATTCCTAGGGGCAAAAGAACCTACTACTTTGTCCCCCTCAATCCTGAGGTTACGGATAGTAGAACCTTTACCTTCCACCCCACCTCCCCCAAGGAACTTCGTGAGCTGTACGGAGGTGGCCTTGTTTTTTCAATACAAATTTTAAGAAATGAGTGGTAGCAAATAAACAAACAAGACCTAACTTGTATTAAACTCTCTCCTGTGTCCGCGAGTTCTACGTCAGCCAGTTTGTTGACTCGAGGTTTTATTGCATATTGAGGACTATTTATGCTTTGAACGGTTCAAAGTGTGAATTTTGGACAACCCTTCTGGCAGCCAAATTAACATTCACGCCTGGTCCCTTGAGAATACAAGTCTAGTTCGCGCCATTACAGCGGCGATGAGCTGGCCCCAAACTAGTTAATCGATCACTGGCCTACTAAGTTGGTGGAAGCAACGCAAGTCTACCTTTATCATTATACGTTTGCGAACACAATTTGTCATAAACAACCACTAGCTCGGTACATTAGCGGAACTTAACTTTAATTGAGAAGAAGTTCGAAATGTATTGCAAGTGAAGCTTGATATGATGAAAGTGATAGTGACAGGGGCCCCTGTCCTAATGATGTTCAAATTAAAAAAGAAAATGTACAAGTATTTAATTAGTTGTTATTTTATTTTTCACTACCAGTAGAAATTGGACTTCATTTACCGTTGGTGGTGTTAAACGAGTAATTTAACAAATACAAAATATCTAAAGTATTTAAACATTGCCATAAATAATAGCAGTAAATTTATAAGCAGGGCTTCCATTTTTGTGACCGAATAAATGACGAAGAGTGGCCTATAAAGAACCCATGGTGCAACAGCAACACGTCCTTGTACAGCTTCAGATGGTTTTAATTTGGCATCCTCGACACAACGAAACACAAGTAAAGAACACACTCTCTCAGCAACACATATTTGGGTATAGCTGCCTTTACGTATCTCTGCAACTAATTTATAAATACGTACATTTCACTTGATTCATCACTGAAACTTACCTCTTGATTTTCACTCTTTAGTCACTCAGATTTGCCCCAGAATCCCGTACCTTCAGGAATGAAGTTTTTTACCAAGAAATTGTTAATGGGTGTACAAGTATACTTTTTCTCAATAACCCCCATAAATGTTGAACATTTCGACGTCGCTTAATTCAAAGCTGCAATTACATCGAAATTAATATGTGCGAAAATCACTGCGATAAACATTAAATGAGGGAAGGATGACTTAAAAGTATCGTAACAATGACATTACAATGACACAGAACCTGAAACAAAGGACGTAAACATTTTCCAAAATGACCAAAAACGGCTTTGTAATTAATCTTCTCCGTGATCTAGAGATCATGACAGGCGTTTCTCTACACGTTAGCAATGTGTGTGGCAGATAATTTAAAACATGACATGTCGTGAAAATACGGGCCTTGGTTGTAAGGAATGAAAAAACCTTGGGTTCAATGCTCATTGAAGTAGTCCAATAATTGAGAAACAACTCGTCTACTTCTGGAGAGGCTCGTGTCCCTAATGTCACCCATATTAACACCAAGAATGAGTATCAGCTTAGTTCCTGGGGACTAATGCGGACGAACATAGGGCTATCCGCTTTATCCCACTGACAGGGAACTATTTGTGTTGGATCAGACCGTCGGAGTTTAACTCGCCAGGATGATCAGTTCAGAGATAAGAACATCGCTCCATGCCTGCTGTTGTATATTTTCTTTGCACCTAGAAAAACCGCTGTGTGGTAATATTTCAGCTTAGAACCGGAAATGATGTGTCAGGTTCAGTATTGCACGAACTACATGAACGAAGTTTCCCTCAAAGTGATTCATGTGTTGCAGGTCAGTATTTCTCCCCACAACATTGTCACAGAACGGTGTTTTGAGGCTCAACGACGATATACTGTGCACAACAGGACATAATGATTGATTCTGAATTGGAAACCGGCAATTTCCACGTTATTATTATTATTATTATTTTTTTTTCTGCTAGTTGCTTTACGTCGCACCGACACAGATAGGTCTTATGGCGACGATGGGTCAGGAAAGGGCTAGGAAAGGGAAGGAAGTGGGCGTGGCCTTAATTAAGGTACAGCCCCAGCATTTGCCTGGTGTGAAAATGGGAAACCACGAAAAACCATTTTCAGGGCTGCCGATAGTGGGGTTCGAACCTACTATCTCCCGAATACTGGATACTGGCCGCACTTAAGCGACTGCAGCTATCGAGCTCGGTTTTCTTTTCTTTTTTACAAGTGGCTTTAAGTCGTACCGACACAGATAGGTCTTATGGCAACGATGGGATAAGAAAGGGGCCAGGGGTGAGAAGGAAGCGGCCGTGGCCTTGAAGTACAGCCACGGTATGTTCCTGGTGTGTGGGAAACCACAGAAAACCATCATCAGGTCAACCGACAGCGCAGTTCGAACCCTGCACCCCTAACCGCACGGCCAAGTCGTTCGGTGAGTGTTAATAAAGGATTGTGCTAATATCATGCATGTTTACGGTCAATCTTGAAGGACATTTTCCTCAAACAGAAAAGAAGAAAATATGCCATATGGACACCGGTCCGGAAACGCTTTATTTCAATGTCAGAACTAATTGTCTACAACTCTACATAGTGAATTAATCATGGGAATCACACAGAAAGTGAACGTACCAGCGCAGCACATTAAATTAATTAATTTCGTGTCGCTATTTCTAGCCTGGTACAGCCCTTGTAAGCAGACCCCCCGAAGAGGGTGGGAGGCACCTTCCATTTGTAGGTAACTGCGTGTTATTGTGGTGGTGAATAGCGTTGTGTGTGGTGCGTGATTCGCAGGGATGTTGGGGAGAATACAAACACCCCATCCCCGAGCCAGGTAAATAACCATTTAATGTTAAAATCTCCAACACGGCCGTGGATGAACCCGGGGTCCTCTGAACTGACCATTCAGCCAAGGATCCGGACAAACTCATGTCCTTAACCCGAGGTGGCGCAGCTCTTTTCAGAAATTTCTGGCAGTACCAGAAATCGAACGCGGGCCTCCGAGGATGGCTGCTGATATTGCTAACCATTACACTACGGAGGCAGGCAGCATACCACATGAAACTCTCCCTTAACTTGAAATGTTCAAAATAGCCTCCGTTAGCACTGATACATGCATCAACCCACCGTCGCATTGAATCCCGCATACGTTGATATATCCCAGGATGGGCGGGTTGATGCAAGTATACTGGTGCGTTCTGTTTCTGTGTGTTTCCCATGTAGAGTTGTAGCAAATGCGTTCTAACATACTGTAGAAGTAAAGCGTTTCCAAACCCATGTTCATATATAGCATTTTTTTTCTTTCTTTTTTTTTTTTTTTTTTTTTTTTTTTTTTTTTTTTTTTTTTTTGCTAGTGGCTTTACGTCGTACCGACACAGATAGGTCTTATGGCGACGATGGGATAGGAAAGGTCTAGGGGTTGAAAGAAAGCGTCCGTGGCCTTAATTCAGGTAGAGTCCCAGCATTTGCCTGGTGTTAAAATGGGAAACCACGGAAAACCATCTTGAGGGCGGCCAACAGCGGGATTCGAACGCACTATCTTCCGAATGCAAGCTCACAGCCACGCGCCCCTAATCGCACGGCGTGCTCGCCCGGTCTTCTTTCATTGAATGTACACAATAGTCAAATATATTTTTATAGGCAACTACCGGGCGAGTTGGCCGTGCGGTTAGGGTCGCGCAGCTGTAAGCTTACATCCGGGAGGTAGTGGGTTCGAACCCCACTATCGATAGCCGTGAAGATGATTTTCCGTGTTTTCCCATATGTACATTAATTAAGGCAAAGGTCACTTCTTCACAATTCTAGGCCATCCCATCCCATCGTCACCATAAGACCTATCTGTATCGGTGTGACGTCAAACAAATTGTAGAAAAAGTAGAACTAACGATGTGTTTGCACAGCGCACACGCAAGTTCATTCTACAGTCTACGTCATCACCAACTAACTGCTCTGTGCGGCCGAGCTATTTTCCAGCCATTAATTATAACGCTACCGTTAATTTTACGGCAAAATGGACATTACCATTAAATTTAGGAGATGTTAAGTGATCATTCTCTCAAGTTTCATTGAAATCTTTCTGGTCCAACTAAACAGTTCCCTTCACTCCTCTGAGGATATTCATAGCTTGTGCGGGCATAGCTTTAATTCACTTTGCTTTGAATATTCCTCATGACATCTGATGACACTGACCACACAAAGCTTGACACGACGTAAGTGTTCCGTATGTTATGTCCAGCTCCATGGCTGAAGGGTTAGCTTAGTGGCGTTTGGTCGCAGGTGTATCGGGTTCAGTTCACGGCTGGATCGGGGATTTTAACTTTATTTCGTTCATTCATCTGGCTCGGTGACTGGATGTGTGAGTACCCACTTCAAAACATTTTGATTCGTCACAGGTGGGGCCTCAATCTCACAGAAACGCAGGTCACAAATAGGTATTAATAAGAAATACCTGCAGCATGCCTCCTGAAGGCCATACGCCACTATTATAGTGTGTTATTTGGTTTCAAAGCATATTAAATATAAACCCATACATGACAGTCAAAGTACAAATCAAAGTTTACAGTAAAAATAAGTCACATATTTAACTCTAAATAATTAATTTTAAGATAAAAAATTATCAAAAGTGACGTCAATTTTCAGTCGCCTATCCCAATATTAGAAAGTTTCACAGGCAGAAGTATTCTGGATCTGAAATTTCAGGAACAATATTAAATTTACTCAAGGAAATTAACACTGTCGACGCGATTATTAACAATATTGTAGAGAGAGATTAGTAAATTTATTTTTTTATTTATTTATATAAGCGATACATTCCTTTAATTTAATCCCTACCGAGCGAGTTGGCCGTGCGGTTAGGGGCGCGCAGCTGTGAGCTTGCATCCGGGAGAGAGTGGGTTCGAACCCCTCTATTGGCAGGCCTGAAGATGTTTTCCGTGGTTTCCCATTTTCACGCCACGCCATTTAAGGCCACGACCGCTTCCTTCCCATTCCTAGGCCTTTTCTATCCCATCGTCGCCATAAGACCCATCCGTGTCGGTGCGACGTAAGACAAATAGCAAAAAAAAAAAAACTCTATGTACATTTCCTGAATTTAAAATTTCTTCTTGCTGTGGCCCATGCATTTTAAGTTCTTGACCAGTGATCCATTGTGCTCGTTTTTGAAATAATATGCTACAGCAGTTATCGCAGTAATTGCGTGTTTTATGATGATGAAACTCGGATTAGGACATCTTCTCTTAATTTAAATATATGGAATTAGGTTTCTAAAGTGAGGACCGGAAATCTCAGAAAATTAACGCGCTAGAATGCGCATTCCAATCATTGATCTCCGAAAGCTGCTGCTTCCGAACCCAAGGCAAGAGTTAACGCATTCAGCTGTAACGGTAAGTAGAAAAAGTTGTTTTACATTATTACTTACTGTTGAAAACGTACACTAATTGTAGTCTCCTTACGCGAATAAAAAATTATTTGCAAGAGAAGTTCGAATAAATAATAATAATCACCGGCAGTAAAAAGACTGTTATACTCCTATTGTGCTACTCTAACGGATGAAAAAGGAAGGGATGGGAGCGTGATAACTGAGTGGCATTTACACTGGTTTGTCATAATGTCGGCCGCAAGCCTGATTCTCACCATTAGGCCTACACGTTGTATTTTTAAAAGTATAAGTCATTTCACTGTACTGTACTTGAAGTCGTCATTAAACTGGAGACACCATGGCTAAAATTACGATATAATCGTCAAGAAACTTCGGTCTTACTTAGCTGCTACTGAGATCATAGTTACAAGGTCTTCAAGCTCATAAACTTACAAAAACCTCTTATCTCATTTGTGGTTTTTTAATAGTTTTAGTACAGAATTTCTTCCTTCCTTCCTTCCTTTCTTTCTTTCTTTCTTAATACGTTTACACTCCAGGGTTGGTTTTTCCCTAGGACTCAGGGAGGGATCCAAGCTCTACCGTCTGAAGAGCAGTGTGCTGGAACGTGAGGCTTTGGGTCGGGAGATATAACTGGGTGGAGTACCAATACCTCGCTCAGGTGGCCTCACCTACTAAGCTGAACAGAGGCCTTGTGGGGAGATGGAAATTTCGAAAGGGATAGTGAAGGAAGAGGGAAGGAAGGTGCTGTGGCCTTAAGTTAGGTACCATCCCTGTATTTGCCTGGAGGAGAGGTGGGAACCCATGGAGAACCACATCTAGGATGGCTGAGGTGGGAATCGAACCCACTTCTACTCAGTTTACCTCCTGAGGCTGAGTGGACTCCATTCCAGCCCTTGAAGCACTCTTAAAAGTTTGAGGAAGAGCTGGGAATCGAACCCGGGCCTCCGGGGATAGCAGATAATCACACTAACCACTACACCACAGAGGCGTTTAGCACAGAATTTGTACAGTCACAATATCAATATCTCTCACTGTTTCATTGCTTCCTGTCATTACTTTCTCCCACCCACAGATAACTATAAGTTATTTAGATACCAAAACATAATCCTTCTAACACCGTAAACAAAATATTGAGAGGTTTAATATCGTAATGTGTAAACCACGTTTCCCTCCCAGTTCGTGTGATAACTCAAAACACATTCCCCCTCGTCTATGGCCACAGGAAGTTCCCAAATGACTATTTGAACCTCTTTAATCACCGCATCGTGCCAGTCACACACATCTACATCGAAAAGAATTTTAAAATATAAAAATGTAATCATTTCCTGGAGCCAAAAGGCACCTTTCAGCAAAGAGACAAGCACGAAATGAGAATCGTTTTCCAATGACTGAATCGAACATCACGTAACGTTTTGAAACCTGTGACTTACGCCCGCAAGATGAAAGAATATTTAGGGGATAGGGGTCATTGGTGTTGAAAATTCTCTGTTGACTGAAAAACCTAACATAATTAAATAACAACATGGCTCATTATTAATTACTGTAGAGTAATCTGGCCTTATGACACTCCGGTTTGGGATGGATGTGACAACGAGTGTTCTAGCTAACAATCCAGTGAACCTGGATCTTCTGAATTTCAAGTGATCCCTCACTCTCAGTATCATGAAAAGTAACTTCAATTTTCACTTATTTGCTCCATGAAACGTCAAATTTCCTTACAGTTTGACACGTCATAACCATAAATGATCACAAACCATAAATTCTGAGCCGTGGAAGTATCCATCAAAATTAATAAGTAGTCGGAGGAAGTAGGGAGGAAGAACGCTGTCTGTCTGTCTGTCTGTCTGTCTGTCTGTCTGTCTGTCTGTCTGTCTGTCTGTCTGTCTGTCTGTCTGTCTGTCTGTCTAGTTTCTGGACCGGAGGCAAGTTAAATCCTCAAACAGCACCACCAGAGGTTATACGGTTAGAGGGAAACTGCAGAAATCAATGCTGATGCCAAAATGAAGCGTAATGGGTTTGATGAGGAGAGAGGTAGTTTTATATTGCTTTTCTTACTGGACCAGAAATTGCTATTGCAGCACGTCTGCCTCTTAGAGCAACACCTTTCATAACATTCACAGCTCCGAATGGCATTACTGAGCACGACTCATACCTCAGAATCTACGATATTATCACAGCCATGGATGAGACTGGGACTTAGGTGAAAGCTACATTTTGCTCCGGCCACTGCTAAGAGACGGACGCAAAAGTACTGCATGCATCAAGAACTGCAACAGGCTACAAATAATGTATCGATGTGTAAACAAACTTACTTTTTTGTCAGTACAATTCCAACATGTCCGTCTCCGTGGTGTAGTGGTTAGCGTGATTGGCTGCCACCCCCGGAGACCCCGGTTCGTTTCAGGGCTCTGTCACGAAATTTGAAAAGTGGTACGAGGTCTGGAACGGGGTTAACTCAACCTCGGGAGATCAACGGAGTAAAGGCGGGTTCGATTCCCACCTCAGCCATCCTCGAAGGGTTTTACGTGGTTTCCCACTTCTCCTCCACGCAAATGCCAGGATGGTGCCTAACTTAAGGCCACGGCCGCTTCCAACCCTCTTCTTTGTCTATCCTTTCCAATCCTCGTATCCCCCCCACAAGACCCCGCTCAGTATAGCATGTGAGGACGCCTGGGCAAAGTACTTGTCCTCCTTCCCAGTTGTCTCACGCTCCAGGACACTGCCTTTTTAGGCGGTAGAGGTGGGATCCCTCGCTAAGTCCGAGGGAAAAATTAACCCTGGATGGTAAACAGATTATGAAAGAACAACACGAACATGGAATTCTTTGCCGAATGACCTAAGGGACATCCTATCTGAACAAGTGTTTAGAAAGATATGTTGGCAGACGTACTTGGACGGATCAAGTTGAGGGAAAATACATGAATTCTGTTTTCTTGTTTTCTTATTTCATTCAGCGTGTCGTTCAGTTTTACTGGTACGTAAATAAACTCCTGCGGGACAACATTCCGGCACCTCGGCTTCTCCGAAAACCTTCAAAAAGTAGTTATTGGGACGTAAAAATAATAACATTATTATTATAATATGTGTAATATATTGTTAAATTGGTTATACATTATGAGACGGGGTATGGCAGAATGGCAGGCTTGATAGCCTGAGTCATACCATGTAAATAAAGGCATAATAATAATAATAATAATAATAATAATAATAATAATAATAATAATAATAATGTACGTAGAGTCGTAAATGTGTAGCTACTTGTTATTTCTTAATGTGTCCATAAATATATTTTTAAACGAAATTAAGCACCGATTCTCTGAGAAATGAAACCACACATGTTATTGATGGACAACGCCTTGCGCGAATTTTCTTCAGACTGGCCGTACGAAGATACTGTCATCGTCAAATATGTCCACCTTAGGCGTTCTATCGATTAGCTGACACGTTCTCCTTAAAGGTGGGTTCAGATAGTGACCGGTGTTGTACTTTCTAAGAAAGTAAAATCAATTCTATTGCTTCTACAAATGTATTCGGTGAAGTACTAATTGTTTTTATAATGGTTTAACTTCGCACTAAATCATCGAAGAATTTAGAAGACACAGGAGGTGAAAGAGAATAGAGCGGCCGTGGCCTTAATTACGGTACAGTCCAGCATTTGGCTGATCTGAAAATGTGAAATCATGGAAAACCATCTTCGGCATTAAGTGTGGAGTCTCCCAAAGAGACTTAAGGTATAACTGGCCGCAGTCGCAAGGTTGTTTAGTAGCCCCCATTCCGAAACGTAACCTAACTACGCCCGTGAATGTTTAATGTAATAAAAGGAAAATAATAATAATAAACAATGATGGCAATTCAGGAGTAGCTTTCGTCTCCAGGCTGAGTGGCTCAGGTGGTTGAGGCGCTTGCGTTCTGACCCCAACCTGGCAGGTTCGATCTTGGCTCACTCCGTGGTATTTGAAGGTCCTCAAGTACGACAGCTTCATTTTGGTATATTTACTGGCACGTAAAAGAACTCCTGCGGGACTAAATTCTGACACGTCGGCCTCTCCGAAATCCGTAAAAAGTAGTTAGAGAGTAGTAGTAGTAGTAGTAGTAGTAGTAGTAGTAGTAGTAGTAGTATTAGACCTACGTTTGGCCGACAAGATGAGTGATACTGGAAAAGAAAACTTAGCGGACAGATCGGTCGGAAATCGGTATGCTTGGGCTGAAATATTAATATCTGCATTCACACATTTATTTGAGTTTTGTTTACTACGGATGCTCCACTAGCTTCCAGTTACGCCTTCACCACTTTTTCTCTACAGGATCTGTCACTGCTGCTGGCGGTCTTGAGACATCAAAGTGTCAGTATTGTCCCCGCGGGATGTCTGTAACACACCGAAGCCAATGCCACGTTGTCATTATTATCACGCTAATTTCTTGAAATAAAGGTGGTCGGCCCTCTATCACATTTACTGTGGTGTCGAAGTTACGATTTAAAACGCCAGTCACCTCCCACTCTTCTACGGAACTCCGTAGCTTTCAAAAGAGATAATTACTTTCCTTATGATAAATAGTTGCAAAGGAACATACCAGTACACATATTAACATAGACACTATTTACATGTGGAATAAGTACGTGTTCGTAAGTTCCCGTAACGAACTCCTAGTGCTTGTAGAGAGGAATCAGTAGACAACTTTCTGAATATGAAACTGTTTGTGCTATAGATACAGCCATTTCAACTCAAATGTTTAAATCTCCCGCTTCTGCCAGGAAAAGGAGCGTGAAATGCCCGTTTCTACCACCATCACAGTAAATACCTGCACAGATTGAGTTACCTCTGCCACCGGTTCTCATTTCTCACGTACAAATGATCAATATCTAGGACGGACGACGAAATTTCAGTATACAGCCCTTTAATATTTATTATTATGAATGAATCGGTGGGCACGCATACGTTTATTTACGGGTTACTTCTTCATAGATCAGCGTGTATTTACTAGAGGCTCTTTATTCTGGCTATCTGTTTATTGTACGACTCATCGTCAAGAAGAATATTATGAGTGTTGTGAAATAGTCAGCGAAAAGGGTAAATATTTTTTGGTTGTGGACAGTGCCAGATTCACTTAAAGTACGAAGCAAAAAGAAAACTCTGTCGACGGCATTTTACACACAATATTTTTATATAAGAAATGTTTAAATTAAAATTTCTTAGTCCTAACTCTGGAAGGAAAATCTTAATTAGCTGTGTGTGGCAGAGTGAACATTATAAGAGTGGAGACCCCGTGGTAGAGAGATCCCGTGACAGAGCTAAAACTATCAGAGGAGAGATCCCGTGTTGGAATTAAAACTACCAGAGGAGGGATCCCGTGTTGGAGTTACCACTATCAGAGTGGAGACCCCGTGGTGGAGAGATTCCGTGACAGAGCTGAAACTATCAGAGGAGAGATCCATTGGTGGAGTTAACACTGTCAGAGGAAAGATCCCGTGCTGGAGTTAACTCTAAGAGAGGACAGATCCTGTGACAGAGCTAACATTATCAGAGGAGAGAACCCGTGGTGGAGTCAACACTACCAGAGGAGAGAACCTGTGGTGGAGTCAACACTACCAGAGGAGAGATACCGTGGTGGAGTTAACACTATCAGAGAGGAGATCCCGTGACAGAGTTAACACTATCAGAGGGGAATTTCGTGACAGAGCTAACACTATCGGAGCCGCGATGCCGTGACAGACCTAACACTATCAGAGAGGAGATCCCATGACAGCGCTAATACTATTGGAGGAGAGATCCCGTTTTAGAGTTAATACTATCAGAGAAGAGATCCCGTGACAGCTGACACTATCAGAGGGGAAATGCCGTGACAGAACTGACAATGAACTTTATAAGTTGTTAGGATAACCGTGGCGTAGATGATATTACGTCGAAGGACTGATAGTAAATAATTAGGTGTTGTTGCTCGGTTAATTACATTTCTAACATGATTCGTAGGTATATTTTCTTTCCTTCTCTTTTGATTTCTCTATTTTGCCTTGACTTTGGACGTTCCTTCTAAACCGGCTTGTTTAAGAAGAACAAATTGGTAATGCGACAAAATAATGGCAAAGAAGAGCGCACAATGTGCATTAAAAGGAATCATTATTCCGAGGTACAGAATCGCTTCAGGGAGACTTTCCTTCCACTGTAGGACTGGAATATAATACCGTTGAAAGTGATCGTTGCACACGTTGCAGATGTAGTTAGCGTTGCGTTCATGGAATCGCCTAGTTGAACAGAGTTTCTGATGGAAACCATGAACCGTAAAGATCTTCAACGCATATCTTAGTTCGTAATTTGCTTTCTTCCACTTCTTTGTCAAAAATTAATGAATGTTGTTAGAAACGTAGTTAATTGAATCACAGTTAATTAACTTTTCTATCGCGCAGGTCGCCTACGGGAGTCAAATAGAAAAACCTGCACCTGGCGAGCCGAACCCGTCCTGGGATATCCCGGCACTAAAAGCCATACGACATTTCATTTCAATTTTTCTATCGCTTCTTCGTCTAGCAGGTGGTAGATGTAAATACTTGATCTGAAATTGTTGTACATGTAAATGTGTTCCTGTTTCTACTTAGTATCCTCTACAGGCCGTACGAGTCTGAAATGGGAATTTCTGAATATCGGTATAAAGGCCTGGTAAATTTGACGTCACTAATTCTATAAATGTAAAAGAAAAGAAACGAATCCAAGACCTTGAATTGAGATATGGTGTTTGCATGGCCACGTGAAATGACACATTGGCTACGGAGCACTGAATTATGTCACTGTCTTTAAAGACGAAAAAACGGTAAGAGAAAACGAATGGAGTCGGAGTATAACGGAATACCAAAAGGAAATCTGCAGGAGGCTAGATATTAAATATTCAAGAGAGCAACCTCTGACTTTAATCAAAGAAAAACTGACAGAGCGGAACTGCGGTAATGAGACAGTACACCAGGAGTACAGGCTTGGATGCTTGTCTCAGTCACCATTACGAATTTCTTCCTCGTCCGGAGAAACGTACACCCTGGTGGTCTGTTTCCCTGCTTTGAATAAAAGGATCATTTCCTCTCAGATAAGTTGTTTACTTTGTTTCAACATTCCATTTTAGAGAAAAGTGTTCTTGATTCTTGTAAGAAACCTGGAATATCGAGGTCAGTGACACGAAGCATTTAATTCTTAGTACGTCCCTTTGACAACCTTTGATGTTTTGGTTCCTATACATCTGTAGGGCGTGTGCGTCTTATAAACTTAGGCTAGGGTAGGGAAGGATAGCTGCCGTGTGAAAATAAAATAACAAATTTCATTTGATTTTGTATTCGGTCACGTTCTTCAACAGCTACTAGTGTAACCGTCCAGGCTTCTCCAGCCCTACTAATTTTATATAATATCATTTTACGCGATATCATTTGATATCAAGTTTATCCGCCATCGGCAACTATTCGTAATAACATATTTATTCAACGTCAATCATTTGTAATCAAGGCCTTTTGGAATCATATTGTATATATGATAACATCGTTTTATTATTTAAATTATTATATTATGTAGGATATGAATTCATTATGTTGTAAATACGGTCAATATGTTGAGACATAGTTGTTTTCATTTCATCTCATATTTGTGTATACGGAGGGTTATTTTTGAAGCTGGGGATTTAGCGTGACTCATGGGTTTGGGGAAGGCAGTAAACAACGACCCGCGCGCGAGGCTTGCAAGCTGGTCAGAGTACATCATCACCACGCCTACTGGACTCGGCAAGGAAGAAGAGAAGGGGAGATGATTATACGATCTACGAATCAGATGTTTCGTTATATAGAGATCTGTGATTACGCTGTTACCAAGAGTGGGGGAGCCCGGTGATATTATCAAGTGCGGAGCGAGATACTGTCGGATACTCCATCACTACTACTTCTACTGTAAACATCTACTTTGAACAACGTTATTTGATTTTTGAAACAGTGTGTGGTCGCTCCGCGACATAGTTATTTTGTACAATATGTTGTCGCTTCGATACAGTACTTAGTTGCGGTAATGTTATCGGATCTACGTGAGACGAAACAAGCTTACAGCTTGTGATATTTTCAGTAAATATTCTGGACGAAGAACTATGTTTAGTTCAAGTCTACGGAATTTGGTACAAGTTTGTACCGTATAAATAGTATGGCTCAGTTGGATTGAGATTTCTACTTATATGGAAAAATTCATATCTCTGAATTTTCTCCTCATACGATCAACGCTGATCAGTTATTACAAGTATAGGGCCAATGTCTAATTTAAAGACTAGGCAATTAGGGAGTGTCAGTCCAGATAGCCTGTACCATATCAGAGAAGGAAGGAAGGATGTCCATAGAGCAAATTCTACATCGAGAAGAAGAGAACGAGTAACCACGGAAACCAGATGACTTCAACGAAACCTGCAATTGGTGAGCTTCAATTAGATAAAGCAAGCAATTAGTAAATTCAGTACAGTAAATTATAATTCCCTCCACGCTTTAAGGAAACTTTTCCGATTCATCTCATGTTTTTAAATAATAAATTCATTTGTATTTTATATTGCGTTAATTTTCTTTCTTAAGCGATACTTAATGGTTAATTATTTAAAATCCTACCCCTGTGATTTAAGTATAAGTCTCTATGCTAGTAAATATAAATTTTGGTCTACAGTTTTGTTTAAAACTGTAACCCTGGCGCCCAAACATCACACAGAGAAATGGGAAACCATGGAATGTTAATTGTTTCTATTTGCGTGGCAATTTGCGGGCAAGCCACAAATAGTTTATTTGATATTCATGTGTCCCAAGGTAATAACTTTCATCTCCCCAAGTGTTTTGATGAGGGGTTGGACAGTTACACTAGGATCTTATAAATTGCATGATTAGAAAAAGGTTTAAACATTTTCATATGAAATAATTGTTTAAATGTATACATATATAATAAAAATGGGAAGAGTGGAAACAGATAACAACCAAAACAAACCTATGGCTCATCAGCCTATTAAGTGCCACGGCCTGTCAAAGTTACTGCTGTCCAGTCCAATGGCTTGTGTTTTACCTACATCACTTAGTAACATAAAATAACATAAAATTTCAAAAATCAAGATATGCAGACATTAGTAGGGTATGGTGCTCGATAGCTCCGAATATTGTACTGCATTGAAACTGCAACTAGCGTCCCCCCAACCCCCACCCAATCTTTAGGTCAAGTCTAAATGGGGATTGGAATTACGAATATTAAAGACATTAATATGATGTGTACTAAATGTGTACTAAAACTACTGAGAGACAGAGAGAAATATATAGATGTTGTATATTGAACTTTTCTTATATACTGAGCATCTTAATACAAATCGCTTTGCCATTCCTCCACACTCTATAAATAAATAATGAACTTATACACACATACTTAGAAGTTGTGCGTTCATGCTTAATACATGCACTTCGGTATGACGTCATAGCTCAAATTAACCAAAACTCTAGGACTGCTGCACTGCCCGCCAGTGCGCCCGTGCGTGTTTGCAGCAAAACGACTTCATTGCCCACTCTGCCAAGTAATTTCTGCCTGACTGAATCTCACATTACAACTCCAGCCTCAGCTGGTCGCTGTTCTAACCGAAAGTGTCTGTCAAATTCTGGTAAGAGTTTTATTAGCATTCTTGCTGTGTTATCATAGCGACACACCTCAGTACGGTGGATTATCAGACAGTTCTTGCATGCACAGCAAATTACGCCGATTATGAGAACTTTAGCTTGTCTTTTAAAATTGAAGAAATAGCCTAATATTCCTTGACGATGAGATTTTTCCAAGATCTTGCACATGTTTGGAAACTAGCTGCTGTCTACCAGTCGTTACCGGGTTAGCTTTCAAATAGGAATGTTTATGCCATCTGCCGGAAATGAGTGTTAGCAGAACAAACAGCCCATAGAGCATGTAACAGCAATACAGTAGTTAGTCAAGGGGTTTAGAACTTTGTAGGTCATTTACATTCTCGCTTTTTTCTGCTTGGTAATGTTTCGATATTCGAGGTAAAGGCTTTCTGTCTCATCCTTTCTAATTCACTTTTTCCGTTATTCTTCTACTGATCATTCCTTCAAATTCTTCTTCTCATTTCGATAGTTATCACATGATCCTTAGCTTCCTGCCTGATCAATTGTGGCGAATAACAACACGCTATTGCAACTTTTAAATCAATTACAACTAAAAAGCAAAGTCACCTCCGTACAGGCCATGAAGGCCCTTGGAGTGGTGGAAGATAAAGGCTTCCACTATCTGTAACCTCGGCACTTGATGGGGTAGAGTGGTTAGCTCTACGCCCGGCCGCTTTTGCCCAAGGAATTAACCTGATACTAATTTTTGGTTTAGGCTGAGTGAGCCTCAGGACCATGTGCACCTCCGGAAGTGGAAATCTCGATTCTGAAATTTTACGACTTCCTTAGGGGGATTTGAACCCACGTCTTTCTGGGAGAACCAAGCACGCCTTTTCCGCCTAGGAATTACAAAAAACTCCCACTTTATCAGTTAGTTTATTCCTATGACGACTGAATAACAAGCTCACCGGACTAAAATTAGTCACCCCTCGAGAAATAATTCCAAGCTTCTTTCAATACCGTGTAACGCCGCACATCGACTTGATAACCGCCTGGATTCGATTAGGAAGTGATTCCAAAATGTTGTGCAAGTACTTTGCATCAAGATTAAGCAAATCTCTGAGGATTTGATCGCGAATTTCCACAAAATTACGGGGATGTTGATGTCCGCGTTTTACTCACAGTTCCAACATGTCACACAGATTATCAATGGCGTTCAAGTCAGGTGATTTCTTAGGGCAAACGAGATGTAATAGGGTGAGGGAGTGTTCATAAAACCAGTTACATATGCGTCCAGATCGGTGAACTTAGCTCTTGTCATCTTGAAAAATTGGGGTATCAGTAGCATACTCATCAAGCAGACGTTGACTGAAAGGCAACGCCTGATCATCCAGAATATTTAAACAAACATTTTAGTAGTCACTTCAGTGAGCGGGCCCAATCCATGATACGAAAAATGCCCCCAGAACACCACAGACCCACCTCCAACCTGAACCTGATCTTGCACACATCCAGAATGAAATGCTTCATTTTGTCTACGGTGCACTCGACGACGTACGTCATTGGAATATAGGCCTGTGCGAGCAATGGCCACTTGTGAGGTGACCGACTCCAAATATTCGTTACATACAGTTCCCGTCGCAATCTTCTCTCGCTAAAAGGTTGAGATGGACCTACATTCACTGACTGCAGTAATTCCAGTCGGGGTTGGAAGCGATTTTGATTCACATACCGTGAAACGCGTACCCGATCCCTCTCAGTCAGGATCACCTCCGACCATAATTCTGACATAGTGTTTCGTGGCTACGTCTGGTACACCACTGCTTGTAGATACGTTGAACACTCCGCTTATTACTATTTAGCGTATGATGCTTACAAGACAATAATTATATTGTTACATATGTACAATTTACAGAATTCGGGCCACTTTTCAAATATGGATAGAAAGGTCTGCAATCCATCTAATTCCTTCTGGAGATGCTGAGTGGAGTTCATCCAAGGAGCCGGGATATGCACGTAGAGGGCACTCCTGCACAATATGCTTGATGGTTTGCAATTCAAAACCGCAATCACATTGGGGAGAATTTATCCAACCCCATTGATGTAGGGATGCACCAATTCGACCAGTACCACATCGAATCCTGTTTATCATTGACCAGACTGTCCGAGGTAGATTAAAGCCAGCAAGCCTTGCAGTGGGATCACTGATTGAAAGTAGGCCATGAGGTGTCGAGTTTAACCATTCATCTCTCCAGGCATTTCGGAGATTGAACCTGGTTGACGTATGATCTACAGCCGTCTTGCAAGCTGGCTTTCTTCATATCAATCTTGGTTTGGAAAGACGTTTGACATCATGATGAATTGGAAGAGTATCATTTTCCAAGGTCCTACACCACAGGCGAACAAGAGCTTGCTGTCTCCTAAGATGGGGTGGAGCGATGTTACATAGTACAGGCAACCACTGGAAGGGAGTACAACGTAGAGTACCAGAGATGATACGCATTGTTTGGAACACTCCACTAAGAAACATCAACAAATGCAGCAACTTCACGCACCGTATGGCCATGGTCACGGCCAAACACGATTGCTTTTTTTACCACTCTGTCACATCCTTAATTCTACTCATGTTGACGTATACTATCCGCTTGAAACATAAATGGCTCACCGATCACTACAGCCTTATGGCTGCGTAGAGGCAGTGCGCGTGCAGTTGAACACGGGACTCGTTTGCTGCGCCATCTGTACACGCTTAACGAGCTATATGTGCGTGCGTACCAGGATGACTAATTATTTTTCCGGTGAGCTTATCTCCGCATCAGTGATCCTGATCTTCGGTGGACTTAATAACGAAAATCTAAATTCTTGATCATTTTCATTATAATGGCTCATAGGGCACAAAATTTCAAATACACGATTTTTGAAAAGATCTTTCCGAGAAGGTTTGCTTTTTATTGGTTGTATAAAACCCAATATATCTGGAAATATTTGGATGTTTGTGAAAAATGTATTAATCACCAATATCTCCGTTATTATTGCACCTCTTCAGTGATTCATAGACCTTCTACAACAGCTGATGGAGGATTTGTTGAGGTTCGAACCAGTCTTCGGGTTGATTGTTCAACGTACATACAGCACTTAGCGAGTTGGTTACGTGGTGGGGTATAGTGGCGGCTCTAAGCTGTATTCGAACCCCGTTGTCGGCAGTCCTGAAGATGACTTAACATTTCCACACTAGAAAAATCCTGCTCATATACCTCCATTAAAGGACTGTCTCCACCATTTTCCACCTTTACCTTTCCATTTACAGCGTCACTGAAAACCTGCCAGTGTTAATTGATATTTTAAAATGCATTTGTGTGTTGATTAGATTTCATAGTACACTGTGAGATATTGATTAAAAGATTGCTTCTTTGAAAGACGACATTAACGTGTGTATTGTGAAGTCTGTATGTCAGAACGGATAAATAAGGTGTTTTTGAGGACATCGAGAATTAATGTCTAGTATTGATTATTCTCCTTGCAGTGGATGTAAATACATGAGCTGACTTGAGTTTAAGTTGAGTTTTGTCTTATTATAGCCACTAATCAGTCAGTCCTTGTTTATAGTGCTAGATTTATATGCCGGTCTGATGGTCTCAACTGAGCTCAATCTAATGAGTTCGATCCTCACTCAGTCCGGTGGTATTTGAAGTTGCACAAATACATCAGCCTCGTGTAGATAGATTTACTGATGTGTAAAAGAACTCCTGTGGACCAAAATTCCGGTACCGTAAAAGTAGTTTATTGTGACGTAAAACCATTAACATCCTCCATGGTTTCAAGTCGCGGGCCGTTAAAGTCATCCTTGTACGGCAAGAGGGAGGGTTTTCTAAAATGTCCATTGTTCCCGCATTTCAAATAACTTCCCCATAGCGCAACATCCCCGAAGGGCCTGGGCCTACCAAGCTATCGCTGCTCAGCCCGAAGGCCTGCAGATTACGAGGTGTCATGTGGTCGGCACGACGAATCATCTCTGCCGTTATTCTTGGCTTTCTAGCTCGGGATGTCCAATAACACCTTATGATAATCAAATCTGCATCACAGTCCAAATAAAGCAGTATGTTTCAACGCCTTAGTGTGAAAGGAGCTTCAATATCGGAGCCTTTTACAATCTGCTTTCGCCGCACCGACACAGATAGGTCTTACGGCGATGATGGGATAGGAAAAGGCTTGGAGTGGGAAGGTAGCGGCCGTGGACTTAATTAAGGTAGAGCCTAGCATTTGCCTGGTGTGAAAATAGGAAACCACGAAAAACCATATTCAGACCTGCCGGCAGTGGGATACCTGGAATCTATTAAACTTCGTATATCTTTCTATAGAACACTAACCAAAGAAAGAAGGACAGAAAGAAAGAAAGAAAGAAAAGAAAGAGAGAAAGAAAGAAGAATGAAGCGCTTATTTCATCAATATTTTTTCTTCGTTCTATTTTTCTTTCTCTTCTTCCGAACTAGGTCGCGCAATCGGTAGTCGTTGTTCGTCTGCTCCCAAAACAACTTGTTGAATCCCGGCTGAGTTCGGTAGCATGTGACGGTAATAATTTCGAACACCTCATTGCTATAAAAGGGACTCGTTCCTGACACGATAGTTAAACAAGTTATTTTACTGCTTAAGCAAAAATTTCAAAGAATTTCAGGAAAAATAAATTATTAAATTATTAAATATTATTTTTGTAGTTTCCTGTAAATTGGATTTTGTTGTTTTTGAAATCCATCTCTGGTCACATTCCCTGTCTCATACTATCATATATTTGACAGTAAAACTTGGAACTTATGTATAACTCACAAACATCATCAATGATTATGTGCATGAAGGATAACATGAGTTGTATATTTTTTATTTTTTTTGCTATGGGCTTTACGTCGCTCCAACACAGATAGGTCTTATGGCGACGATGGGATAGGAAAGGCCTAGGAATTGGAAGGAAGCGGCCGTGGCCTTAGTTAAGGTACAGCCCCAGCATTTGCCTGGTGTGAAAATGGGAAACCACGGAAAACCATCTTCAGGGCTGCCGATAGTGGGATTCGAACCTACTATCTCCCGGATGCAAGCTCACAGCCGCGCGCCTCTACGCAGTTCTATATTTATCAATGACAATAGTAAACTGTAAAGATGAAAAGCAACGATTGTAAAAGAAACAGAGTAAAACAATAGTGTTTTAAAAATCCTATATCTTGTGCTCGGTACAATCATATTACATTTGCTTGAAAATTAAATGTAGAACTATACCTCCAATTCAATTTGTTGTAAAATTTCAAGGTATGTCCTTTTATACCGTTTTCAGGAGAATAGCAAACAACAGAAACAAATAACATTCATACATTTATACATGTACATTCATAATATTGATAACAACTGTTCAATACATAATACTTATTTGTGAAAGTGGAACCCAAATCCTGAAAAGTATATTTATAATATTCACCGTTATTATATACATTCACTATGATATTCGTTGTTATTCCCGCCTGATGTTTCTATCCTTATTATTAGGCAGACTATCATTGATTTCACTTTGAGTATTAAAACGATATCAAGTTTCAATCTTTCTTTTAGAAACATAATATATCTGTAAATGTAATATTTAATTTTTTCATTTCTTTCATCGCAATTTTTTCATTTTTGGAACGCGCTGTTTTTCACCTGTACCCTTGAGATATTAATAAGAGGACAGTAAGCAAAGAAAGGCCATTGCGGAACATCCCCTAAGGGCCATGGCCTACCAAGCGAACCAGCCTTTCAGATCCAGGTATGAATCCCTGACCTGGCCAGGAATCGAATTCTGGGCCTCCGGGTAAGAGATAGGCACGGTACCGCTACACCGTGGGGCCGATAAAAATAGTATCCAGGTTTGTATTATTTTATGGAATTATCTAGAGAATAATTTATCTCCATTCTAACCAACCGTCAAACTGATAACTCAGCGGCCATACATACAAACCTCCAAAAAATGTAATTGATTACCTATGAAGGTAGGTTATTAAGAAACTAGTTTGACTCGTGTGGTGAATCGTCCAGCCTTCGTTTTGTATCGTAGTGAGCAAGAGATCCAGAAGATGGTGAAAGGTGTAGAGCTGTCCTACTTCGATAGTGGTGTAACCGTGTACTGTCACCTCAGTGGATTGTCCAGCAGGGCAGTAGCCCAGGCCCAAATCATTCATGACATTCATCCAGCGTAGGTAGAAGGTACATGGAGATTGTGACAATGATGAAAATTTCACGTCAACTAGTGGTTGGACTATCACAACAGGATATTGGGGCCGTGGAAATTGGCTCTGTGTAGTGACTGGTAGAGGTTCGCAGTGTCCCGCTCCGATGGACGTGTGTTGGTGTGGCGAATCCCAGAGAATGCATGCTGCCAGACTGCATAATCCCCCAAAGGAATTTGGCAATGATCACATGAGGACATGACGGTGTTTTTCGTACAGCGATGTCGGACCAATGGTATTTTTCGTCGCAATATGTACTCACACTCGTACTGTAAAATTCTGAGCAATGAAATGTTGTCTTCAATGTGGCGTTTTTATGCAACAGACACCTCTTGTTTCTAAGATGACTATGCCAGATGCCATACTGTGGCAGCTACTATACAAGAGGACAATATTAACCGAATATACAGGTCTGCGCACATTCGCTAGATCAGTCCTTTCGAACTCTTTAGGAATAAGCTAGACGGGCGAGTGACGTCTCTGCAAATAAGTTGAACTTCTGTAGCTTGGACTCTGAGATTCCTCAAGAAGACTGAACTGACAGCACATTCCTGTGAACGCCGTGCACAACGTAGTCGAGAACATGGCTGTCCAAGGCTGCTTGCATCGATTTGCCTCTTTGGTGACTGAGAAATGGCGATGCTAGTAATACTGTTTCTTACGAAGCCAATTCCTGTGATGAATGTTGTGAAAGTGTGTTTTGTAGAGTCTGCTGATGTGTACATGTCAGTATGCTTGGTAGACTGATAGAAAAAGTACCTTTGAAAACAAAATGCTGCCAGTCTTTTTTCTTATGTTTCTGACATTTTCACACTTCCCAATGTGATGCTTTCCGCCCCAATCACTGGCAAAATTCATTAAATCACTCGAGGTCATTTTGGCTAATGAATCTCATTTTGTTGCTAAGTCTACAGAGAGAAATTCCATTCAGGTATAATATAATAATACAATTCCAGATTCACCACACTTTTCTAAATACTCTAACAAACCCACTGCATAATTTTAAAGATAAACATCTTTATCTTCATATGAGATCAGTTACTGGCAATAAAAGACTCTGAAAACTTTCGAATCCCTTTTTTTTTACATTGAGATTATTCTATAAATGCATTTTGCTTGTAATCCGAAGATATACGCCGCTGGCCGTTAAAATTGTAGAACCTACAAATACGCAAGCTACCAAATATGATTTATTAGATAGAATAACCATCATGAAAGATGACACGATTACTCTCGCAGCTCGGAACGACGCACAGAACGTGGGTAAATCAGGAGTGTGTGGCCTTACCAAGGGCGGGATTGAGCCTACTCCTTCAACACGACGCAATATTGAGAGGAAGAGAGTTTGGATGTCCGTCTGGTGTATACGCACCCATGCTCCTTCGATGCATACCCAAAGTTTATCCATTTTAGTGCCATGTTTTCAGTGGCAGGCCGATCGTCATCCGACCATGGACGATTCTTTTCCAATTGGCGAAAGATACGATGAACGCACTGGCCAAGTAAGCAATGCGACCTGGTGGTCCTCCAGGAACCGTCGGACGATGTGACTGCGCATTGTCCTCTTGGTATGGGGTCCCAGGCGGCCCTAAAATTAGGGGGCGACAACAGACTTCAACACTGCCATGAAGTAACGGTTGATGTTTAGCGTACCAGTGATACAGATCAGACGCCACCAGACACGGAAGTGAATATTGTGCTGCAACAAGCAGAAGCGGGACTCGTCGGAGAAGATGATATATACAATTGTTTCCTGAAGCCCGACGTTCCACACAATTTCGCCGCAGCTGGGGCGTGTAGTGAGCAGTCAGTCAGTGGCAGTCGCAGTACAATACTCGTACACCCCGCTAATGCAGACGGTGACGAAACGTTCTTGTGGACAGTGATCAATATGCCACATGTCTCAAATCCTAAGTGAGGGTGTTCGATTTGATTATACGGATCGCAATCACCATGCGCACCAGATGTCTGGTCACACGCTGTTGGTGTTACGGGACCGTTGTCTTCCTGCACGTCGCATAGTCTGCCTGACCCCATATCAATTTCGCTGTGGCTGCATTTCATTCTACGCGAGGATAATCCACCATCCAGACAGGCCACAGTCAAAAACGTAATGTTGTTCGTGTGGTTGTCGTATTCTTCGTTACGTGCAATGCTAACTCAGCGTGTGCACACGAACAGCGTGAAAACACAATATCCCTACTCCTCAGAGTCTCCTCCTCCGCTTTACCATTTATTAAGGTCGTTCAGGTGCAGGTGGTACGCCGCACGGTTGTACAACTAATTTCTTCAGTGTTCAAATCTTGTGTACGTCATTCCCTTTTATGTGGTCCATGGGATGCGTCCTTCTTGGTGTTGTAATTTCAGCGGCCAGCAGATTTCTCCTTCTGAATCATTGGGGAAGTCAACGAGAATCATACTTAATTCTCTTTTCCACTGTACACGCCGAGGTTTTCTGTGACAGCTAATGGTAAAACTGTCGGGGATCCAACTAACCTTCGGAACGTCACCTCAATAGACGCCTGTTGTATGTTGGTTATTCCACCGAAGGCTGGTTTGATCCTCTGCTGCTCCGCCAACAGCTGTCATAAATAGCCTAGGCGTCACTGAAGAGGCGCACTAGGTAAATGAGGAGTAAAGTAGTTTCCCGTTGCTTTCCTCACCGAGCCAGCCGTTGCTATTACATATCAGTCTGCCAAGCCCACTAATATGAATGCACCAACCAACCCTATGAGCGATATTTTCACACCATTCATAACAGGGACTGGCTGCATAAGGAATGGTATTACTAGCATCACTCATACCTCACTCACATTCATATTGTCAAAGCCAAGGATGCGACTGAGACAGGTCAATGAAAGTAAAAACTTTGATATAGCCCATAACAGAAGACATAGTGCACTGTAAACACTACATCTCGCCAGCAAAGGCGTAAATAGACGCCTATGTTTATTTATTTCATTATTTATTAATTTAATTAACACATTCAAAGAGATGTGCTTCCTTGGGTCTAGCTGTATGCCATATTGCCAAAATCTCCAGCCATATTTCTTGTCCAATCTCCCTTAATGAGTTGTTATGGTTCATTCCTGATTTCGTTAGTAAAATGGTGAAGAAACCTTACCTTACCATTAACTTTGCCCTTCCAAGGCTGGTCATGTTACTCATAACTACACCCTCATCTTCGAGAATTGACGGCTAGTGCTGAAGGCTGACATAGAAGTTAATGTTTCTCAAATATTAACACCAATCTGTTTTACCTTTACCATTTCTAACAACTCTTCTATTATATTTTTCGCAGTTCGAAATATAAGTCTTCTACTTAAGAGAATAATTTCCTTTTAGTATATACCAACATCTATTTTGAGAGGTTGCACTTAATATCGTAGTTGCGCCTGCGAAAAACACTATGAAATATTTCAACTTAGATGTTTGACGATATATTGATGTTGTGTATAAAATACAACCGTAGTGTTCAAATTTACAAATACATAAGTAATCAAATAACAGAAAAATAACAATAATAACAATGTATAAAAAGTTATGTAGTACAATCCTGGGCCATTGTGACATTAATGTTGATATCAATGCAAATTTTTTAACTTTTATTAAATACAAGTATTTCAACATTTTTTAACCTGTTCCAGTAATTTTATATCATGGAAACTGTATCTAAACAATCTCATATTACTTTAAATATTTTCTGTGCATTCCTGTGACCCACTGCCTGTCATTCACCTTTACGTTGTATGAATAAATTGTTGGGTCTAAGAAAATAAAATTTCACCATTTATGGGGCTGCTTAAATTACCTTTTCCGGTTAACATTCACAGTAATTATCGCTAATAGGATTGCAATACTTTAACTACCTGTACTTTCCTTCAGCGTGAATAACTTTACCCACTTACGGGCATATGAACTTTATTAATTTATGTTATTTGCTCAGTAATCTCTATGGTAAATATCTTATTCTTATACTTGACTAATATCTTCCCGTTCCTCTTTTTGTTGGAAAATTAACATAATCGTGTCTCATTATTCTCTATTTGATTTCATTTGAGAATATATCATGATTATTGTACTATGTTCGTAATTAGAATTCCGAAATTAACTGAAGTGAATTCAAATTTCTTATCGTTAAATATAGATAACATCCATTTCAAATTATGTCCGCGATATGGTGCTCCGTCGGAGGTACGAAAATACAGTAGGGTCTAGATGCTCGCAGAAGAAGCATCGTGTGTACTAAACTTCACTCTTATATTAAAATGAATGATATTTCTTTGCGTTGGTGTCAGTTTTGTTTATGTTCTGTATATAATGCAGCGGTAATCTCACTTCCTTAAATGTACAAAAGTGCATCTTAAAATAATTGATGGGATTTTGTTATTTAAAAAAAAAGTTTATTCTTAAAAACTCATAAGTTAAAGAAGTGTATACTTGTGTTCATCAATATACAAGCATTTTCGCTGGCACTAATTTTATAACGGTTCTTCTGCTATGTAATTACAATTTTTCGTAGTAAATTAAGCCATATAGTCGTGAAGGCGATATATTTAAATATGATTAAATCACCAAGCAGGAAATGCCCCGACACCGGGCAGATCGGCTGATACGGTAGATCCGTGGCTTTCTGAGCCCAAGGTAGCGGGTTCGATCCCAGTTCAGGCCTAAGGAATTTCGATGTGTTCAAATACAGTAACCTCGTGTGGATACAAGTTTAAGAAGCCTTTCTCGTGGTCAGTCGAGATTTTCTTCTGATGACGCAGAACACAGTTCTCTGCGAAACGTGATGAATTTCACCTTATTTTCTGGACATGGCATAAGCCCAAAAGCCTATAAAGTATAATGTCTATGTTATTATTATTAATATTATTATTATTGTTGTTGTTTTTGTTGTTGTTGTTGTTACCGTGATTTTGTAGATCACAGAGGTGAAAAAGTTGCGGGCATGAATGGGTCTATCTACGACAATCAAAAGATTAATTAAAAGCTTTTAAATGAGTTATATTTCTCTTTTGGCTATTTTTTATGCTAAATTTGAACAAAACAAGTCGCTCAGCGACGGAACAAGATTTCAGGTAGAGAACTAGCTCGTTACCTTAGATACAAGATAGGAGAAATCAGAAAAATCAACAAAATTGCCAATTAACAATACGAACCTAAAGCTCCCAATTTTTACAAATTGAGTAGATGGACAATAGTGCTCAATAGTCAACGAGACAGATCTCCCAATTTCCTTTACAGAGTATTTACAATGAACAATCTTCCAGGCACACATTTTGCTCCACCCAACTATCTAGGAGACCCCAACGTTACCCCCTTTCGAAAGGCACCATTTACCGGGCGAGTTGGCCGTGCGCGTAGAGGCGCGCGGCTGTGAGCTTGCATCCGGGAGATAGTAGGTTCGAATCCCACTATCGGCAGCCGTGAAGATGGTTTTCCGTGGTTTCCCATTTTCACACCAGGCAAATGCTGGCGCTGTACCTTAATTAAGGCCACGGCCGCTTCCTTCCAACTCCTAGGCCTTTCCTATCCCATCGTCGCCATAAGACCTATCTGTGTCGGTGCGACGTAAAGCCCCTAGCAAAAAAAGGGGAACCATTTAACCATCACAAGGAAAAGAGCGTCTTTACTCTATTAAAATTTTGCACTTGGAAACCTAGTTCTAGAAAGGTCAAGGCCTATCAAACGGCACAACCTAGATCTTACAATTCAAACAGTATTCGCTGTCTTAGACACTCAACAGTCTAACTTCTTAACATAAAAGAATGAAATTGAATTTACTAGGGTATCGAATACCCATTCAACCGGGCCTTTGTAGGAAACAAGCACAGGTTAGAGTTACTGGCCCAAAATCAAAATGATGCGGAGGCGGACATTTTCACTCCTTGAAATTTAAAATTAGAAGTTTAAACCCCTAATTGGCATCATGGCCCGACGTTACAGAGGCTAATCCTATGCTACAGAGGTGACTAGATGGAGAAAATTTAAGTTAGAAAGCTACAGACAGATAACGGTTACAAAGTCATAGTCACCTCGAAGTTAAGTTGATAGGGAACTCGAGAGGGTTTCACATTCTCTATTCCCGGCTTGTTTGAAATTTACATCCGAAGTAGAAATTTACATTTTAGAAGATTGAAAATTTAAGGTTTCATTATTAAAGGTAGGAAACCTTCCCCTAGAGCTAGCTTTCAGAGGATATCACATAGTTATTAAATGGCTGCCATTACCTTAATCTGCTGGAAAACTCGATGAAGGGCGGGACGCCCCCGCCTCCTCTATTAGCACACAATCAGTAAACTGGACGATCAATAAGACAAAGTAGTTCGAAAGTGCCAGTTTTTATACCCGAGAGGAAGGTTCTAGAGATATACAAAATTTTCTATTGGCCATCAACCAAAGTTGGCGGGAAAAGGTCAAAAGTATTGAAAACAATAACATGCCAAAAACTAAGGATAATCAACTCAGTGTAGTAAACCTGAAAATAGAAAATTACTTTAGGATTTTAATAGTTCCTCTTCACACTAGAGGGCATAACATAAGTTAGGTAGAGACATCTGTGAAGAATAGTCCAAACTTCTTACACAGGTTGTTGCAAGTTTTATGTTGAAGGAGGCATTCTTCAAGAGCCGCTTCATTTGAATGAACGGGGAGGGTGTACCTCGCGGTACTGTTATTATTATTATTATTATTATTATTATTATTATTATTATTATTATTATTATTATTATTATTATTATACCGGAGGTACACCCACTCCGTTCATTTAAAGTGAGCGCCTTTTAGAAGGCCATCTGTTATATGAACAGTGCAACTTATTTCAGAAGAAGTTTCGAACTTTGTCTTCAGATGTCTCTACTGCCGTGGAAAGAATAACAAATAATTTTCAAAGGAATTTGTAGTTTCTATTTTTGCAAAACTGTAATAATTGTAGATTCCTTTCTCTGTTCTCAGGTTACTAGCAATGCCATCTCTTCCTTCTTCTTCAAAATTTTCGCCAAATCAGGAATTTAGGATCTTTATTAAATTAACCAATATAAATTGTGGATGTGTACAGGGCTTCGGCCCAGATAGTTCTGGAAGCTGACTCTCCGCTACAAAAGCTGGGAATTTTGGCCATGTTGTCTTTTCCATCGCTCCAGTCACGAGATTTAGAGTGTGTCGGAAGAAGGGGGCAAGCCTCACCCATGGTCGGAAGGCCCCCAGCTCAAGGTAATGGCAGACATCTTTTAATCCCGTAATAGTAGTAGAAAGCTAACTTGAGGGGAAGGTTTCAAAATTATTTCATAATGTAAATTTCTATCCTTCATTGTAACATTTCAAACAAGTCGAAAAACCTTATTCTAACTTAGGGAATGAAGAGTGTGAACCCTACTTCAATTCCCATTCAACTTCGTATTGGGGTGACTAGGATTTCGTAAACTTTAAAATTTATCTTTTCTTTTGTAATTTAACATTTTTTCTCCATCTAGTCACCTATGTAGGACATGCTTAGCCTCTGCAACCTCGGGCCATAAGCCCACATAGGATTTTAAGAATTTTCTTGTGAACTTCAAAGGAGTACAAGAGTTCGCTTCCTAACATTTTGGTTTACGGGCGACATATTAAATCTTTTCTTTTTTTCACTAAGGCCAGGTAGAATTGGCACTTATTGCCTCTGTTAATGTTTAACTATTCTTATTTAACTGTAATTGTCGAGCGAATAAGACAGTGAAAATTGTTTGCATTTGACCTAATCTAAACGTTAGATTGTGCCTTGGACAGGCTTGAATCTTGTAACTTTTGCATAGTAATCTCCTAGTTAGTTGTGTGGTGCAAATAGGCTCTTTCAAATGTGGTAAATTTTGGAGCCCCGCCTCCTTACTTGTAACTGATTGGCGCGGTAGTGCTCTTTGTAAGTATAACATTTGAGCTATCTAACTCATCTCTTTGAAAATCATTATGTCTATTGTACCTGATCGCTTTTAGGTTTCAAATAACTATTGTTAAAAGAGCTGAATAGCTCCCCTTCTATATATCCAACTGTTTTTTTGTTATTGTTTAACAAAGTTTAAACTCTAAAAAGACAATGAAAGGAAAGAAATAAAATGTCAAATTATTATTTGATCTTTTCTCAGTCCTCACATTCATGCCCGCACCTTCTTACACCTCTGTGCTCCACGGAAAGACGGTAACAATTATTATTATTATTATTATTATTATTATTATTATTATTATTATTATTATTATGATTATTATTATTATTATTATAAGAATCTCCCATATACAAGATGAATTGAAGCACCTCTAACTATTGATGGTCCTAAGTAAAGTCAGAATATCAATAAAATGCCCTCTAATCGTTGCTTTTAACTCGTCATTTTTTACAAAGGACACTAGGAAAGTTTTGCAATATGCAAAACGGTTGGTTGTACACCCCTTTTATGGTGAGGGATGAAAACAGGGGTGAAAACTGGTCTAGAAGACAGCAAGGCGCGACCTTCACACCAGTTGTTACCAAGCAGTGAGATTGAAAGCAAGTTAAGATATCAGTATGGTCTAAAGGTGATTATCGCGCAATTATCAGCTACAGTTTCGCTCGTGGATTAACTCTTGACCAGTGTCTCGAGGAAATGACTCCTGTGCTGGGAAAAGACTGTCCACATCGCACAACTATTTTTCGCTGGTACAGAGAGCTCCAGAGGGGTAATTTTTGGGTTGAAGACGATCCTCGTTCTGGGCGACCGTCTGAATCAGTGACTGAGGAAATCACTGAAGCTGTGAGGAAAATGTTGTAGCAAGAGAGACAGTTGACATATCGGCAGGTAGAAGATACCCTCCACATCCCTGCACCAGCTATTCATTCAGTTCTACACGACCATCTCCATAATAGAAAGGTTTGTTCCCTCTGGGTGCCCCATTCACTTTCAGAGGAACAAAGGGCACATCGAGTGAAATGGTGCCTTAAACAGTTTGAAAATGGAACTTCGCGTAACGTCAATAGCATCGTTACATGTGATGAATCTTGGCTTTATTATTACGATGTCCCAACAAAATCCCTGAACAAGATGTGGCTGTTTGAAGATGAGGGTACACCAGTGACTGTGCGAAAGTCAAGGTCAGTGAAGAAAAGGATGATTGCACTATTCTTCACTAAACGGAGCATTCTGACTCGGGTTGTGCTAGAAACAAAAAGGACAGTTATTGCTAAGTGGTATAGTGAGACTTGTCTGCCTCAGGTCATCCAGGGTCTCAAACAGCTCCGTCCAAGGTCACGGCTCAACACTTGGCTCTTGCATCACGACAATGCTCCAGCACATCGTACTAATGTAACAATGGATTTTCTTGCCAGATCAGGTTTGACTGTGCTTGATCACCCTCCATACAGTCCTGATCTTGCCCCATGTGACTTCGCACTCTTCCCAGAAGTGAAGATGAAGCTGAAAGAGCGGCGTTTTGCATCCGACGAGGAGCTTCTGGCAGCATAGGCTCAAGATCGTGAAAATTTAACCGAAGAAAAGTGGCAGAGTTGGTTCAGTGACTGGTTTCGACATGTGGAGAAGTGTATTGAGTGTGGTGGAAATTATTTGGAAAAAGTCTAAAGCGTTCACTCACATTGCAAAACTTTCCTAGTGCTATTTGTATTTTTTAACAATTGCCTTTTACTTCGCACCGTCACAGATAGGCCTTACGGCGCCGATGGGAGAGGAAAGGCCTTAGAGTGGGAAGGAAGAGTCCGTGGCCTTAATTAATGTACAGCAACAGCATTTGCCTGATGTGAAAATGGGAAAAAATGGAGAAACATCTTTAGGACTGCCGACAGTGGGGCTTGAACCCACTATCTCCCGAATGCAAGTTCACAGCTGCGCGCCCCTACCAGCACGGCCAACTTGTTTGGTTAAATCGTCAGTACATCTGCTGATGTTGATACATTCCATTCCATCCCATAGCATTGGACATTGGAAACAAGCTCTTAACCACCTGCTTTACCTTTTTATTGGTGCATTCAAGTACATGAATATACTTCCACGTTCCTTGGAAAAGGTTTAAAATTTATTTTGGTAAAGTCCACATCAACTCAGTAAAGTATGGAATGTAGCGATCAATCGCCGTTGCACCTAGGGCGGACAAGAAAGCTTCTGTAATGTAAGATTCAGTATTGCATGAACTGTATCAACGAATTTTCTTTCTAAGTGACATGTGCTGCGGGCCAGTATTTCTCCCCTCAGCATTGTCACATAACGGTATTTTGAGGCACAACGACGAAACGCTGTATTTTAGGCCATTGCTATTTCTTTATTTTCTACTGTACATCAGACCATCGCAGTTCAAATTCATATTAAGGAATATAGACAGTGCTTCAATTCTGTGATCCTGTAGTTTTTAATTAAAAGGACGACGGCGGTGCACGTCGTCGCTTGCCATCGGGCGAGATATTGGCCGACGACACGGATCACGTTTATACACTTCTTGTCTTAGACAAAATGTGTACCGTGCATGTCAATTATATGTAGTGTAGTAGCACAGACTAAATACAGAGAAGAAAGGGAAGATGGATGACATGCTATCAAAGTAGTTCGCCACTGGTTTGAATGTCGTAGTTCAGCAGGTAGTAGTAATGAGCATCAAGCATAAATATCGTCGTAGCCGGGACAAAACCTCCTATTTGAATTTTTTTAGAGATATACTGACCTGCAGCACACACGTTATGAAGAGCGAGAATGTCTTGAAAATATGTACACAATATTGCACCTTAGCTGACAGAACCTTACCGGACAAAGTTCTAAGCTAAAATATTTCACATAGGAGGTTTTGTCCCGGCAGCAAACGATATGCAACATAGAATTGAATTACATCCTACAAATTTCAATAAGTATTTAAGACATTGCAGTGATGAACTACAACAGTTGGTAGGCCTGCTAGCGTGCCGTAACGTAGTAGAGTAATGGCGCAGTAAATAAATACACAGCTAGTATGTTTCGCAGAGAGAAGGTGATGGGCCCCAGAGGATAAATGGTTAAAATAGAAAGAAACAGAATAATAACAGAACAGATAAATGTACTTGAGCGTCAACAAGAAATATAAGTTTTCTTTAAACTAGGACACCAACATAAAGAATCCAGCAATGAAAATACTTCTTTTTTTTTTCTAGTTGCTTTACGTCGCACTGACACAGATAGGTCTTATGGCGGCGATGGGACAGGAAAGGGCTAGGAGTGGGAAGGAAGCGGCCGTGGCCTTAATTAAGGTACAGCCCCAGCATTTGCCTGGTGTGAATGAAAATACTAAGAACGCCTCTGAATCAGTACTTACGAAGCAAGAATATGCCAATTTATAAAATTCAATTAGGTAGTAGGAATACATCCGATAGGTAAATATAAAGTTTGTAATGACGCAGATATAATTACAGGATCGTGAAAATACAAAGTGATGAAGTAACTCCAAAAAAATGTTAGAAAAGAGCTGAATGATATAAAATGTGAGGAAAGGGAGGAGAGGGGAGTAAAAGACGAATGCTAGGAGGAAGATATTCTTCGAGGGGTAGCTTATTTGTAGATAAATACTAGTGTTCAACAACCAGTGGGTATCACAAGCACGTACAAAAGTGTATATAGTTGACATTCGCCAGTCATGAGTACATGTCCAGTTGTAAACTTGAGTTAAAAAGGAGAAATCTTGTTTCTAGATAATTAACACTGACCCTAGCTAGCTGAATGAAAATGTACATAAGAAGCCAGGTCTTAAAAAAGGGAAATAAAGTCAGACGGGCCAAGGAAAAGTTTCTAGTCAAAATAGTATAGCGATTTTCTTGTTCACCAAGTTGCACGTTGTAAAAGACCAAGATAGTAATGGCCAAATAATAAGACGCCACACAGGTCCTCGGTGCTCTACCTCTCCGTAACGATGAGAGACTGACTTGTGAGGGGTGAAAATCTGGAAACATTGGTAAGAGAGAGCCAGTGTTTTCCGCAACAATGACGTTACAGCCACATATCCAAGGGTAGAGGTTGCAGCAGGCAAGCAAGTCAGTACGTAGCGTAGGCATCAGCACAGCGAGTCGGCAGCAGAAGGTAGGAATGTAGAACTACGATGAAACTTGCATAGTTGTGGAGAGAGAATGGAACGGGTGGGTTGGCCGTGCGGTTCGGGGCGCGCGGCTGTGAGTTTGCATTCGGGAGATAGTGGGTTCGCAACCCACTGTCGGCAGCCCTAAAGATGGTTTTCAGTGGTTTCCCATTTTCACACCAGGCAAATGCTGGGGTTGTACCTTAATTAAGGCCACGGCCCCCATCCCATCGTTACCATAAGATCTATCTGTGTCGGTGCGACGTAAGGCCACTAGCAAAAAAGGAGAGAGAATGTTACAGTGGAAATACAATTGCAGAAGAAAGGAACATCTCTACTTTTCCAATAAATATAAATGAAATACTGTGATGAAATCTCAGAGGAATACAGAGCATTTATTTTTTATTTATGTATTTTAATAGTAATAATAATAATAGTAATGTGAATAATAAAAATGAATGTATAACATATTGCATAGAAATGAGCAGCGGATCAATTTATAAATTGCAATAATTCATAAATTGCAAATAAAAAAACTATACCTAGAAGGGAGGTAAACTCAGTGATTAAAACCAAAAATGAATAATATAATGAGTCATTGAGTACAATCGAGGAGGAACCAATTACGTTATCTGGTGAGTAAGCTGATCACTTTGATGGTAAAAACTCTGGAAAGACCTTTACCAGAAGGTTGTAACTAAACTTTGACCAGGATTCATGCAACGTGATCCCAAAAACCCACAATTAAAATGTATAAAATGTTGCTTCATTCTCACAATTTGGTGGATATCTTTCAACAAAGAAGTTAGACGAGTTAGGTATTTAGTGAAGCAGATATTCGAAAATTTTCAGAAAACTTATTTTGACCACCTTTATTTGAAAAGTCCACAGCCTGTTTCCAGTAATTTGACCGAGAATGAATGAAGTCCACATCTAGCGGCGAGTATAGAAATTGTGCCGGCTGCCGAAGCCTGTTGAACTACTCTGGGTCAGTGATTAATGACTGACAGAAGAAATGATATTGGAGAGTGTTGCTGGAATGAAATATGACAGGTAAAACCGGAGAACCCGGGGAAAAAACCTGTCCCGCCTCCGCATAGTCCAGCAGAAATCTCACATGGAATGACCGGGATGTGAACCACGAAACCCAGTGGTGAGAGGCCGGCACGCTGTCGCCTAAGCCACGGAGGATTCGACTACCTTTTCACCGAAGTAAAACTTTCGAAGGATACAGGGAAAGAATTGGGTAGAATTTTAAAACTCCATAACAGATATATACTTCGTATGTGACTCCAAAATGGACTCAGAAGCAGCCTGATGCACTTGTTGAAATACTTCTGTTACTTAGTTCATGAAATTTTCATTATAAATAATGTTTGAAAAGGAATAAGTTATGTGATGATCTCTGATGTTTAGAAATTCGTATTTCTGTTACATTATCGAGCGCGCCATATTCTGAGAAGTTTAGTTTTCTGCGGAATGGTCCAGGTCCGATTAAGTCAGCTATTGCTAATTGACTTAGTAAAAAGAGGATTTATTATCCTACGGCGAATTATTTCAAAAATGTTTACAACCTCTTAGACGTTACCGTTATAAACTTCTGGTAGGATGCCGGGGAACTATTCCGAGATACTTTTGTTACATTTGCGCCTACATCAGTATAGTAAAGAATTAGTTCAGAATGTCGCTACATTGGCACTTAACCGGGTGAGTTGGCCGTGCGGTTAGGGGCACGCTGGTGTGAGCTTGCATGCGGGAGATTGTGAGTTCAAACCCCACTGTCGGCAGCCCTGATGATGGATTTTCTAGGTTTCCCATTTTCACATCTGGCAAATGCTGCGCTGGACTTTAATTAAGGCCACGGCCGCTTCCTTCCCATTCCTAGGCCTTTCCTATCCCACCGCCGCAATTAAACCTCTCTGTGTCAGTGCGACGTAAAGCAAACTGCAAAATAACATGTATTGGCACTAACAAAAAAGTAATTCGTGTCCACGTCCTATGGTAGTGCATCTCTTTTTAGGCTCACCCCGACTGGAGCTGAGCTAAATGTACATATTTAACCATATACCAGCCCTCCTGCCAATCTTCATTTTTGTCAGTAGGCCTATCGGGACTCGACCCGGGCCCCTCAGGATAGCAAGTAATACTGCTAACCGTTATGCTACGGGGGCGGACATATTGGCACTGAAATATTCTCTTCAAATTCTGAGAAAGCGTTTGCGCATTAGTGGACCATATTTCCTCATTAACTGTATTCTTGTAGTTTGATAGAAAGTATTTTTGGCGGTATGCTTTGTAGTAATGGTAACTCATGTGTATGTTGTTGTATGTTGGGTTTTCAGCCCGAAGGCTGGTTTGATCCTCTACAGCTCCATCAACAGCTGTCATAGATAGCCTAGGTGTCACTGAAGAGGCAAACTAGGGAAGTGAGGAGTTAGGTAGTTTCCCGTTGCTTTCCTCACTGAGCCAGAAGTTGCTATTGCATATCATTCTGCCAAGCCCACTGAAATGCATGTAGCAACCGACCCTATGAGCGATATTTTCACACCGTTCAGAACAGGGACTGGCTGCATAAGGAATGGCATTACTGGCATCGCTCATACCTCGGTCACTTTCATATTGTCAACGCCAAGGATGAGACTGAGACAGGTCATAAATCAGAAATTAATTTATATGCGGCATAGTAATTAAATAATTAATTACAATTTGTCTGCGTGATACTTTTTTTTTTTTTTGCGCAACATTGTACGGTGATTATCTTAAACCAGGAACTGACAGGTTTTATGGCGGTTTTCGAACCTACTATCTCCCTATCAGAAGCTCTAGGTTTGCTATCCCCTCGAAGATATATGGAAATGCTACGCAATTACATTATTTACTTGAAAACCCCACATAACTCTAAAGCTGTTTAATGTGACCAGCATTATTTTCTCGTTTTCCAGCGGCCGTAAGTAGTTCTAAATTAATTACCCTGGTGTATATCAAGGAATGGTACGTATACTTTGGTAGCAGGTGGATAATGAAGGCTCATATTTTAAAAATACATATCACGGAGTGTTTGGTTCATTAGTGTACAGCAACGTGTCTCCTCCTTGATGAACTCGAAGTACATGTGCGAGGGCGATTGGATTGCTACACTTGTTCTGAAGTTGATAAATTGCCATGTTACAGTACATGGCTGCACCTTCTTAGTGAACGGAATTGTAATAGGTCCAAGCTGAGTGCACTTACCTCTCCCCTAATTTATCGTGCACTGAGCTGCTTTATTGTAGATTATCTCTACGGACTACGGAAATAGTTTCCAACGTTCTTCGTATAAAGAGAGTCGCCTCAGGCAGTGTTTATCAGGTCAGGGTGTGCTTCAGATGGCAGAGCCTGGATTTCTGATCCCAAGTTGCGGTTGGGATCCTGGCCCATAACGATGGTATTTTAAGGTCCTGAAATACGAAAGCACCGAGCTCGATAGCTGCAGTCGCTTAAGTGCGGCCAATATCTAGTATTCTGGAGATAGTGGTTTCGAACCCCACTGTCGGCAGCTCTGAAGGTGGTTTTCCGTGTTTTCCCACTTTCACACCAGGCAAATGCTGAGGTTGTACATTAATTAAAGCCACGGCCGCTTCCTCCCCACTCCTAGCCCTTTCCTATCCCATCGTCGCCATAAGACCTATCTGTGTCGGTGCGACGTAAAGCAGCTCGTAAAAAAAGAGATACGAAAGCGTCGTACTGGTAGATTTACCGGTACGTAAAATAAATCCTGTGAGTCAACATTGTGACACTTTGGCATCTTCGTAAACCATAACATTTTGTTTTACCGGGAAAGTGACTGCGCTGTTATGTCACGTAGCTGTCAGCTTGCATTCGTGAGATAGTGGATTCGAACCCCACTGTCGGCAGCCCTGAAGATGATTTTCCGTGTTTTCCCATTTTCACACCAGGAAAATGCTGGGGCTGTACCATAACTAAGGCCGTGGTCACATCCTTCCCACTCCTAGCGCTTTCCTATTCCTTCGTCGCCCAAAGACGTATCTACATTTTTGTCGGTGCGACGTAAAGCAAAATTTAGTGTTGTAGAAAATGTACAGTAGTTTCTGGGGCGTAAAGCCAATAACATTCGTAGGAGTTATGTTAGACCGAACAAAATATCCATGGTTAACCCTAATAGTCGGTAGATTCCCAATCGGGTGATCTGGGTTCGATTCCTTGTTCTGTCATGAATAGAAGATTAGTTTAAGGACGGCAAGGGGGCTGCCTTGCCGAAGGAGTAAAGGTACTGACCTGGAAGGAAGTGCTTTCGATTTTCCGTCAGGAAGTTGAAACATTTAGAATCGAGACTTGTGCTTGTGGAGAGGCACATCACCTTAGGATTCACACAGTTCCGCCAGAAACAAGCAGCAGGTAAACTCCTGGGTGCATACAGCTAGCTGCTCGATTTAACAGGGTGCAGTGGTTCACTCAGCTTCCACCAGAACACCAAGGTAATTCCTTGGAGCTTATAACTAACTACTCGATCACAGTTACTGCCCAGGTTACGGAAAAGGGAAGCCTTTACTTGCCACTCATCCAAGAGCTCTGTTTGACGGACGGTTCGGAGACAATTCCGCTTCGAGAACTGCAGCGGTGTTACCTGAATCTTAATTAACACAACTGGGTAGAGAAGCGAGCTAAAATCCTACTCTTAGTGATCCTAGAAGTAGTTTTCCTTTTCAAATCCTGGCGGATATTGAGTTAAAACTATATTGGCCACAGCCACCTGCTTCCTGTTTCTCGCCCCAGTTAATAATATGAGTCGGCTATTTATGAAAGGGCCTGAGCCAAAAAATGTTAACAGCTCTGAAATGACAAGAAACTTAATAAATATTCGCGATCATCATTGATGGAAAACTAAGTCCGTAAACTTTATCCTAATTGGTTTGGCGAGTTTACGCGATGAAATTTTGATCCTTAACAATATATTTAATAACTCATACAAATAAACTTTTCTGAAGAATACTTCACTTGCAGAGCCTTCGTGGATCAGATAGTAGCGCGCCGGCCCGTTACCACTGGGTTCCATGGTTCAAATCCCGGTCACTCCATGTGAGAAGTGTGCTGGAAAAAGCGGACGTGAGACTGGTTTCATTCCGGGTACTCCGGTTTTCCCGATTATCTTTCAATCCAGCATTACTCTCCACTATCATTTCATTTCATTTCATCTGCCAGTCATTAATCATCGCCACAGAGGACTACGACAGGCTTCGGTAGCCGGCACAATTCCTATCTTCGCCACTAGATGGGGGCTTTATTCATTCTATTCCTGACCCAGTCGAATGACTGGAAACAGGCTGTGGATTTTCAATTTTTCACTTGACTTGCGTCTCATCATAAATGAATCTGTATTTTTTTATTTATAATTATTGAAACGATATAATATAGTCACTGAACCGGCAAAACGTCGTATTCCACGATGATCTTCGTATCCATTATTCTCCTTAAGACTGGTCACGCCTCCCAGCCACATATGGATATGTAGTCCATCAGAACTTTCACATTTACGTTGTGTTCTTTTCCCTATGCAGGCGGGTAAACGAAAATGAACCTTAAATGCGTTATACTGTAGGAGTGCGCAAATAGGTCATGCAAACATACATTCCTACAGTATGGTTCATTTTCCTTTACACTTCGACATACGAAAATGGTCACAACAAAAATTGCTCTGCTGGACTGGGAGGCGTGACCATTCTTAAGGAGAATAATGAATTAGAAGGACATTGTGGGATACGAGGTTAGCCGGTGCAGCGACGATATTTATTATCATTCAAATGTTTTCACTTTCTGGACGGGTTTTAACACCTCAAGTTTGTACCTCAACAAAGAAGTTTAACTACAGAAACATACAAACATTTTTTAAGTATACTTGACTTTCGCCTTTTCATATAAACCTGTTAGTTTGATATCATCAGTGGAATCCATACTTCTGCATAGTCAGAAAACTTAATAATGTTTCTCTCCACATTGCGAAGTCCAGCTCCATGGCTAAATGGTTAGCGTGCTGGCCTTTTGTCACAGGGGTCCCGGGTTCTATTCCCGGCCGAGTCGTAGATTTGAAACTTAAATGATTAATTCCCTCTTCTCGGGGACTGGGTGTTTCTGCTGTCCCCAACATCCCTGCGACTCGCACACCACACAAAACACTAGCATCCACCACAATAACACGCAGTTACCTTCACATGGCAGATGCCACCCACCATCATCGGAGGATCTGCCTTACAAGGGCTACACCCGGCTAGAAAAATTCTCACGAAATTATTATTATTATTATTATTATTATTATTATTATTATTATTATTATTATTATTATTATTATCCCACTGCAAAAATGTAACAGCACCTTCAACTGCGAAACGGAAAAGTAATCGACTGAAGAATGAGCACAGAAATGCGTTTAGTGAAGAAATGCCGCTGACTGAAGTCGTTGCGTAAATAAGCGGTAAAACGCGTGTCGATGGGGGAGGGGGGTTGTTTCATTCTTTTCCTTAGGGTCACGCTTACATCCCTCCGTAACTAAAATTGCGTTTACACCCACAGAATGGTTTACCGCTGTGAGAGCCCTGGCGAGAAATCAGCATCAAACACAAACACACCGCTGTTTCAGCCAGTGTCATTGTTGTGTACTTGCTTCGGCGCGATCCTGTCAGCTCGGAGATCTTACTCAAACCCCTCTCCTGGCGAAATGTTCTTCTTTGATTGGTACTCTGAAGCCGGTCTCAAGCCAGGTACAGATTTAGCTACAGCGCTTCGCAAAGCCCATTTGAAATCACCCGCGAAATGATCTGATTGGCTAACTCCAGCAGCTGATAAAATGACAACTGTGGGTACGAGCTGTGATGGGAGAATCGATTACTTTTAATAATCGAATAACCTCCATTCGATTATTTTTCGATTATTTAAATAATCGAATATATAATGTAATGAGTTTCAAATATTAATTTGTAGTGATGCCATAATAGGATATTTTAATAATCGAATAACCTTCATCTTATTATTTAAATAATCGAATAAATAATCGGTTGCAATAATCGAATGAGTTTCAGATATCATTCAGTTGTATCGCATACAATATTCGGATGTGTCATGAATCAATTCTTCGGTTTAAGTGTGTCGGGTGGATAATCGATTGAAACAATCGAATAAATGTACTGTCATGAAAAATAGAAATACGCCTTTTTCTAAACGTATCTCCAAATGTTGAAACTAAATGAGTGAATTAACTGTTTTAATAATATCGATTATTTCAAAAGCATCGATTATTAAGTTGCTTCACGTCCGTAGGTCAAACCTTAAAAAGCCCTACACGTGACCCCTGGGTGGTGCTAAGGAAGCAACAACATTGGCTGCTGGACCTATCTTCTAAAGATCTCCCAGCAAATATGCAAACTGTACAAAGTAATTCACTCAACGGCTCTTTTAAGAGCCAATTTAACTCGAAAGCTTGGACATGGTATTAAAATTTGCCAATTGAGTATTGAAGGTAACAGTAGATCTAAGTGTGATGTTTTGTCAAAATTGCTACGTAATAATGACATTGCTCTGTACTCATTCAAGAAACACATGTTGCTACAGAAGATGAGCTAAGCAAGAGAGGGAAGATTTATGGTTATAGTATTATTGGTGCTACCTTTGACAATGTATATGGTATTGCTACATATGCCCGAAACAACTTGGAGCAGGTTGAATTCATATCATCTAGTACAATTAATAATATTCATACTGTAACAATAAACCTGCAAGTTGTAACCATCGTAAATATCTACAAACCTCCAGCTGTCTGCTGGCCAACCCCAGCTCTTCCAGATGCAAGTCATCCAACTATCTATGCTGGCGACTTCAACAGCCATCATGAAACTTGGAAATATGCAAGAAACGATGATTGCGGCATAGCTTTAGCAGAATGGTCAGAAGACCAAAACGTACATCTTATATTTGATGCAAAAGAAAAAAGCACGTTTAGATCTGCTGCTTGGAAGCGAGAGTCCAACCCAGACCTCTGTTTCGTCACATGTGACTCTGCTGGCAACCCTCTACCCATGATGAGAGGAGTTTTGGGGGACTTCCCAAATAGTCAACACAGACCAATCTTCCTTGAGATGGGCATCTCTGTTCCCTTAATTAGATCTTTCCCACGCCCACGCTGGAACTTTAAATAGGGAAACTGGACGAAATTCTCTGCAGAGCTGGACAAATGCATCAGATGGATTCCGGCAACCAGCGATAATTATCAGAGGTTTGTAGGGTTTGTGAAATCTGTAGCCAAAAAGCACATCCCAAGAGGCTACAGGAAAGAATACGTTCCTGGATGGAGTGAACAGAGCGATGCCCTATACAAAGATTTTCTTGAAACAGTTGCCCATACGACTGGTGAGGAGCTATTACGGAGTCTGGATGAAAATCGTAGACAGAAATGGACAGAAACAGTTAGTAACTTGGATTTCTCTCATTCCAGTAGAGAAGCCTGGAGCCTACTGAGAAAACTTGGAGGAAGCTCAACAGGAGGTAGAGAGAAGTCAACTATCTCACCAAACAAAATAGCCTCCCATATTGTTTTAACTTGAAGGGTTACTAAAGATAAAAAACATACAAAATCTGTGAAAAGGAACCTAAGGATGCTTAAACGTACCTCTCCAACCTCTTCCGAGTACTCTGAAGCCTTCACGATTGATGAGGTTGATACAGCATTAAAGGACATGAAAGTTGGTAAGGCACCAGGTTTTGATGGAATACATCCTTAATTTATCGTAAATATGGGACGGAATGCGAGAAGGTGGTTGACGTGCTTCTTTACCCACATACTTCAGACAGGTGTTCTTCCCAAGGAGTTTAAGATGACTAAAATCCTTGCCACATTGAAACCTGGCAAACCAAAAGATATACCACAAAGCTACAGACCAATCGCTCTCCTCAGTTGTTGCTATAAACCCCTTGAAAGGCTACTATACAACAGAATCATCATTCTAATTAATCAACATATTCCTATTGACCAAGCTGGTTTTAGGCAGAATCGTAGCTGTTGTGACTAAGCCCTTGCACTCACAACATGCATTGACGCAGGATTTCAGCAACAGTTGAAAACCTCTGCTGTTTTTCTGGATCTTTCTGCTGCTTATGACACTGTTTGGAGAGAAGGGCTGCTGTATAAACTTCTTCAGGTATTACCATGCAAAACCACGGTACAATTAATTGGAAATATACTGAATAATAGACTCTTTCAGGTTGTTCTAGGGAATAGGACTAGCAAGCTGAGAAGATTGAACAATGGTCTCCCTCAAGGATCAGTCTTGGCTCCTCTCCTGTTCAATCTGTATATATCAGATTTGCCACCAATGAAATGTAGAAAATTTTGCTATGCTGATGACTTAGCTTTAGCTACAAGTCATAGTAACCTGAAAGAAACGGAGAACATTTTAACTGATGACCTTTCCATTCTTAGTGACCATTTTCGGAAATGGAGACTGCAACCAAACACCAGCAAAACTGAGGTGTCCTGTTTTCATCTAAATAACAAAATGACAAACTGTACTCTCCAAGTGTCTCTTAACGGTAAGGTCCTCAGACACAATAATTACCCAAGGTACTTAGGTATAACATTAGATCGGACACTCTCCTTCAGGCAACATCTAGTAAATACAGCAGCAAAGATTAGGAGTCGTACCAACATTCTGCAGAAGTTGTGTGCTTCTGGAAACATCATATACATCCGACGGGTTTATAAATTGAACCTGCATCAACTGGATTGGAAATTATTAAAATAACGCCTATATTTCTAGTTTCATGGCATAATGCTTCATGTAATTCATAGTTATGAAATGAGAACATCTTAGTTCCATGGAATTGCTTGTTGGACTCCTGTTGTTGTAGTTGTTTTTGGGTATTTATGTTTTAAGTTTACTTTATTACCACTTGAAAAGTTAAGCTAGCAGTATGCTCAACCTATAGTATTGTAAGCCGTAGTGTTAAGCACTGGAAATACGTTGCGTGTGAAATTTTACATGATGATGCTGGATTTAGAACGTTAATCTAGTAGTATTTCTCGTTGTATTTTCTTTCCATGGAATTGCTTGTTGTACTCTAGTTGTTGTAGAGGTGTTATTGGGTAGTTAGGTTTTAACATTATTATCACTTGTAATGTTAAGCTAGTAGTAAGCTCAACTTGTAGCCGTAATGTTAATCACTGGATATACTTAAGAATGTTAAACTAGTAATAGCCTATTTCTTGTAATGCTTTCTTTATAATACCAATATAATGGTCCGTTATTGGACATTATAAATTTTCCAGCTAACTCGTTCTTGGTTGCCTGCGTTTCTCCCTCGTGTGCTAAGTTAATAAATGATTGACTGCATGAATGAATGAATTAATACACCGATATGGATAATAATTACCCTAAATCGATGTTTGCATATATTATTATTATTATTATTATTATTATTATTATTATTATTATTATCATCAAACTACTGTGAGTGTCCATTGCCAACGCGATGCATTTGTTAACAATAGGCCTAAATAATAATAATTATATAATAGTTCTCTAACGCCTGTATTGCCAACGTGTTAGACCAAAAATGTAGAGCTTTCCAGATGGCTTGAATTCCTTTCATCTATTAATTTACCTTGTCGTAAAATATTGATCTAGAGGAAGTGTGGGATGGATAAGAAGCCTTGCACACACAGAATTTATTAATAGCAATTTATAATTTCAACTGTCCTACATAAATGGTTTCAGAGCTCCCGAGCATTGGTAACAGTTCTCTCACTTGGTGTGAATAAACGATTGGAGAGAATAGGGGTAGCTGGGAGCGGACGGAGCGAGAGAGAATTTTGTTACAACGCCCAGGCTTGGAACAGATGTTTGATGTACGGGCATGCTTGCAATAACGCATGGGTTCGCTCATTTGGTTTTTCCATGCAATGCATGAGGAACGGTGGGCATGCACAGGTGGGCTGGTGTGGACGGCTGTGGACATCGGACATTGGTCTTGGTAACAGCTGGCACCACACAGGCTCCAGCTCGCTCACTCGCACATTTTCCCTCCATTCCACCCCCACACGTTCGACCCGCTATCCTCCCCTGTCCCTTCCCTTCCCATTGCATTCGCCCACCAATCAGCCGGTCTGCAGCAGTAGCTTGTCGTTCGCCTTACAGGGAGCTGGGGTGTCACTAGACAAATGGAGGGAGGCAAATTTTTCGACTTTTGCTTTATGATACTGGCGCTCTAAATAAAAATGAACTAAATTCCCCTCTATCAAGTTTAATTTTGCGAGAAGCTAACGGTTTGTTTTTCGACTTGTTTTACAATACATCATTGGAAATGGTTCTTTATGGTGTTGCACTTTTGTGAAAATACCTGAACAACTGATATCGATACAAGATCTCTCCACCACCTGGCGAGGTGGCTGCCTGGCACGTGCCTCGTAGCTGGTGAGCTCGCATCCGAAACAATGTGGGTTCGAAGATGATATTCCGTTGTTTCCCACTTTTCCCGCTGGATGAATGTTCGGGCGTAACATTTTATAAAACCACGAGCGTTTCATTCTCAGTCCTAGCCCTTTCCTACTCGATCGTTGCCGAAGTTACACCAGTAACAAACAATGAAGAACAGATCCCACCAGTGGGATATCATGTGTTGAGAAGACCCTGTCATCAATTACCTTCAATTACTTTTACAGCCGAAGAAGTCATTAGGCTAACCACGTGACACTGCAATACCTGCACGCCACCTCGCTCTGTAGCAGTCATTGGGACAGTATATGCCACGTCCGACTCCATGGCTAAATGGTTAGCGTGCCTGCCTTTGATCACAGAGGTCGCGGGTACTATCCTCGGTCGGGTGGGACATTTCAACTTTAAATGGTTAATCCCTTGGCTCGGGGACTGGATGTTAAGGCTGTCCCCAACATCCCTGCAACTCACACACCACACATAGCACTATCCTCCACCACAATAACACGCAGTTACCTACACATGGTGATGCCGCCCACCCTCATCGGAGGGTGTGCCTTACAAGGGCTGCACCCGGCTATAAATAGCCACACGACGTTATAGTATATGCCAAGGGTTTGTTTTAGACCTGGTGTCTATCAATTAGTATTCTTAATGTAGTTGACGTGCCATGTAAGATAATTGAAAATCCACAGCCTGTTTCCAGTCATTCGACCGGATAAGGAATGGAATGAATGAAGCCACTCTATTGGCGAGGATAGGAATTGTGCCGGCTACTGAAGCCTGTCCCACTCCTCTGGAGCAATGATTAAAGATTGACAGATGAAATGAAATGAAATGAAATGAAATGAAATGAAATGAAATGAAATGAAATGAAATGAAATGAAAAGAAAAGAAATGATATTGGAGAGTGTTGCTCCAATGAAAGTTGAGGGGGAGTACCCGGAGGAAAACCTCTCCCACCTCCACTTTGTCCACCACAAATCTCTCATGAATGGACCTGGATTTGAACCACTGGACCACTGAACCCAGCGATGAAAGGCTTGCTCGCTGCCGCCCTAGCCACGGAGGCTCCAACATGTAAGACAATTACATCAAACAAATTAATTACCGTTCAACGCACGAAGAGGAGTTTGAATTTTTATAGAGGAACCCAACTTGGCAGGTTCGATCCTGGCTCAGTCCAGTCGTATTTGAAGGCGCTCAAATACGTCAGCCTCGTGACAGTAGATTTACTGGTAAGTAAAATAACTCTTGCGGGACTAAATTCCGGCGCCTCGGTGTCTCCGAAAACCGCAAAAGTAGTTAGTGTTACGTAAAGCCAATAACATTAAATTATTATTAAATTCACTTTATACAACTTCCAGAAATAACTGCATTAAATCACGGTCAAGACTAGAACCTGGTAGATTTAAAAAAATCAGCTATCCGAGCTATGAATCTCGGACCGAGCTCGATAGCTGCAGTCGCTTAAGTGCGGCCAGTATCCAGTATTCGGGAGATAGTGTGTTCGAACACCACTGTCGGCAGCCCTGAAGATGGTTTTCCGTGGGTTCCCACTTTCACACCAGGCAAATGCTGGGGCTGTATCTTAAATAAGGCTACGGTCGCTTCCCCGTTCCTAGCCCTTTCCTGTCCCATCGTCGCCATAAGTCCTATCTGTGTCCGTGCGTCTTAAAGCCGAAAGCAAAAAAAGTGAATCTCGGGTCTGGTAACATTTTTGTGTGTTACAGGTACGCTCCGATTTTCTCTACTCTCATTACAGTGATAAGCCATAATAGTAGGCCTACTGCATAGCATACTTATAAAGCAATCCGTTCCCGGGCCTATCTTTGGTATTTCATTGCAATCTATCTTATTGAAACAGTCATAGTAACGTCAACAATCACCAAATGCTATTTCAGATATTCTCAGACATCATGTTTACGTAGTGTCGACGATACAATCGGCTCGATGAAACACCAATGACATTGCCACTCGTATATCACGCTCCGATGTGTATTTCAACTCCGTAGATAAGTAAGTCAATCTTTCCTCTTTTGTCCATGGTCCAGACTGATTTATCGCTTAATATCTTCCCAATAGTGAACACTACAATAACAAAGACTGTCAGGAAGATGTCCGTCACAAAACGAAACGAAACGAAACGAAACGAAACGAAACGAAACGAAACCACACCAAACCCCATGGCGCAAGGGCCTGGGAGGGCCACGGCCTGCCAAGTGACCGCTGCTCAGGCCAAAGGCTTGTTGATTACGAGGTGTCGCGTGGTCAGCACGACGAATTCTCGGTCATTATTCTTGGCTCTCTAGACCAGTCACGAAATGAAGTCACTTAAAATAAATTATCTAAATCACAAAAGAAAACAACACGCTGACGAGTATTACGACAATCAAGCGAGTTGGCTACGTGCTACCTGTTCTGTAGTTGATAGTTTGCTTTCGAGAGATGGTGGTTTGGAGCTAGCCCATTGGCAACGCTGAACGTGGTTTTTTAATATTTTGCTTAATTAAGAGGAAAGCTGCTACCTTCCCATCCCAGCGTTGCCGAAATCCTGTCTCTGTAAGCACGTCAAACGGGCATCGAATTAAAATAATAACAATGACAATGTAAAATACTTTATGACCATGATTGTTATTGTTGTTGTTGTAAGAAGCCTAACATCCAGGCCCTAGGTCCCTAAGCAAAAGTACAATAGAAACTACAATAAGAATATTAACAGCAACGAAGCGGTTTCGTGATGCATTGGAGAAGCACAACGAAATAGCATACAATACTTTACGCCATAATTATTATAAGTTCTACAACTAAAAAAAGAGAGATTACAGTAAAACAAATAAACACCAAAAGAGTTCAAAGTTCACAGATATAACGCTAGCCAATCAACTTCGCACTACCTTCCCCCGGCACATACCGGCCACCTTCCAGAAGACTGGCAAGGTGTACCGACCTGGTAGATTGTCCTCCAGAATTAATACAATGTCTCTGACCTGAGGTTTAACAGATCATTTCCGTACGCAGCTGACTTTGTGAAAGTATCCAAGCTCCAAAAGTGATTTCTTCGTGCATCGCTTCGAGAAGCTTTCCGCTAACATCTGCTGCCTTCATGTATCCTTGGTCAGAAGTACTTTCAGGTTGAGGATGTGGTTCCGTCGGGGAGGTCGTCAGTCTTTTTCTACGGGGAAAATGATGTTTTTTTTTCCACCTTGGGCTGTGAGCCTCGAAATAAAGGCAGCTCCGATATTAATAAGAGTCGTGTTCAATTCCCCTTTAGTTAACTGGGAATTTCAAAGTATCTTACGTAAACGGCGCTTCACGGTCACAATCATTCGTACTCATCAGCACCAAATGTAATGTATAGGAGAGGCACAATAAAATGCCATATTTACTCTAATCTCTACAACTACAAGGAGATTAAGTTACACTTAAACAAATGAACACCAAAATATTTCAAAATATTCAGATATAACATTAATCAGTCTCACACAAGTTTTCAGGGTTGGACTTAATCCTTCCCGCGATCTCCGCTGACCAGAAAGTCTTCATAAGTTACAAAGTTTCTGACAGGAATAATAAGCTCATTGGATAAAAAATGAGTCACCCTTTGAGAAATCATTCTAAGCATCATTTCATACCGCGTAACTCCGCCTCTGGACCTGATAACCGCCTGGATTCGGTTAGGAAGTGAATCCACAAGGTTCAGCAGGCAAGTCGCATCCAGGTTAAACCACTCGCTGAGGATTTTATCGCGCAATTCCACCAAATAGCGGGAATGCTGATGTCGGTGTTTTACCCGCTGCTCCAATATGTCCCATAGATTTCCAATGGGGTTCAAGTCAGGTGATTTTGCAGGCCAATCGAGATGCAATAGGCTTGAGGAGTGTTCATAAAACTAGTCACAGCCAGTCTAGCCCTATGAACTTTGCTGTTGTCATCTTCAAAATTGGGGTATCAATGGCATACTCATCATATGGATTTTGACTGAAAGGCAACACTTTATTATCCAGAAAGTTTAAATAAACATGCTGGTTCATGTTAGTGATGATCTCAGTGAGCAGGGCCAATCCACGATACGAAAAACACCCCCAAAACATCACAGACCCACCTCCGGCTTGAACCTGACCTTGCACACATCCAGGATGAAATGCTTCATTTGGCCTTCGGTGTACTCGACGACGTGCTTCAATGGAATACAGGCCAAAACGCGATTCCCCAGACCACATTCCGTTACGCCAGTCACCTTCTGTTCACGATCGAAGACTTCTAGCCCATTGAAGACGCGCAGGTTTATGTGCCTGTGTGACCAATGGCCTCTTGCGAGATGACTGACTCCAAATGTTCCTTGCATGCAGTTACCGTCCCAATAATTTCTCACCAACAGGTTGTGATGGACCGTCATTCATTGACTGCAGCAATTCCTGTCGGATTTGGAAGCGATTTTGCCTCACAAGCTGTGAAACGCGTATCCGGTCCTTCTCAATCAGAATTCTGACGTCGTGTTTCGTAGCCTTGTTTAGTACACCACTGCTTATAGACACGTTAAAAAGTCCGCTGGGAAACACCAACAAATACAGCAACTTCACGCACCGTATGGCCATGGGCACGGCCAAACACGATGGCCCCTTTTTGCCACTCTCTTACGTCCTTACATCTACTTATGTTGACGTACACTGTCCGCTTGAAACGGATCCATACCGCCTCATACTAATGTAGAGGCAGTGCGCGTGCGGTTAAGCACGGGATTCGTTCGCTGCGCCATCTGTACAGGCTTAACGATCCATCTGTGCGTGCGCACTAGGGTGACTAATTTTTTGTCCGGTAAACTTATCTCGGAATTTATAACTGTAAGAGAAGGAACAGGTACCATGGGAAATATAGTTTTCGAAATATTAACCTAACATCTAAAATTTGTTATTTTTCATGATTAAACGTACAAGTTCATTTTTCGTTCCACGCTAGAGGAGTTCAGTTATTAGCAAGCACAGAAATGATAGCAAGTCATCAACTTTTGACCATTCAGCTGACACAATACTCTACCTATAACCGTAACACGTTTAAATAAATATTACGTGGAATTAATTACATAATTCATGCTTTAGATCTTTCCAAGGACACGATAATATACAACTCTTACGGTTCCGCTTCCGGATGGAGTCATGTAATACTGACAATATCTTGTACTAACACCAAATACATTGTGAAACAATTCGAAAATACAGGCCGTTAGGTCCTCATAAAATTAAACTTATTTTAGAAAAAAATTGTTCATTTTTTATTTGAAGCTCCGGTATCATAAAGCAAAAGCCGAAAATGTTGCCGCCCTAAATCTGTCTAGTAAGGCGGATGACTAGCAACTGCTGCATTTCTTCTGAGAATCAATCAATCAATCAATCAATCAATCAATCAATCAATCAATCAATGATATGTATTTAGGGCTGCCACCAAGCTGACAGATTCCTTATCAGTTGATTACATAGTGTTTTCTTAAATGAATTCCAAGAACTTGGAAACATATCTAATACTTTCCATGGTAAATTATCCCAGTTCCTTTTTCCTATAAATAAATATTTGCCCAGTTTTCCTCTTCTATTCCAAGTTTATCATCATATTATACTCGTTCCTAACTTCAAAAGCTCCACTCAAGTTTATTCGTCTACTGATGGCATTCTATGCCTACCTCATAATCGAGCAGCTCGTCCCACTTTCTTAAATGCTATTTGTTCGGGGCGTCGAGCTATAGAGATATTTTGTCCTACTTGCACCATATGATATGTACCTGCGTGTAATTGGAATTGCGGAAGTGTAGTGTTGAATGTGAGGAAAGGAACATTACGCACGACACAAACACCCAGTCCCCAGGCCAGGGATATTAATCATTTACAATGAAAAAAGCACTGACCCGGCCGGGAATCGAACTCGAGGCCGCCGGGCAACAGGCGGACGCGTTGTCCCCTACAACGCGGGGCCGGACAGCTCGTCTCCTTACTCCAAATTCTTTCCAGCCCAAAATTGCAGTATTTTCATAACACTATACTCTTGTTTGAAATCAGACACCAAATTCTTGCTGTTTCCCTTTGAATTTTTCCAGTTCTCTTATCAAGAATGCGTGGTGTGGGTGTCCGTACAGTGGAACCATAATCTAATTGGGGTTTTACGAGGGAATCATCCTCTCCTTTATGTCCTTATGCAAACTCTAAAACCCTCCTAAACATAGGAAGTGATCTGTAATCTATATTTACAACCTCATTAATGTGATTTTCTCAAAGATGATGTTTAGAGTGATGCCCGTGAGGTACTTTAACCACATAAACACAATATGCGAGGGGACTTGCAGTCCATATCGCAACATTTTTGTAGTCACTCACAATCGTGTAACTTATTCACTACTGCATACACTGTAACACCATTGGCGTAATGCCTTATCTATGATTCCAGTTCTTCACTAGTTGGTACAAATTGGGAGTAGTTATATTTATTTGAATTTTATAACAAATTGTTCAGTTGGTGTTCAGCAGATTACGTTTCCTATGTTAAGTAGGCTAGCTAGGTGTACCTTGATTCGAATTTACGTTTAGGAAATTTCTTTAGGTAATAATACCAAGTTTAATTTTTTTAATATCTATAGGTTTCTTGGTATAATACTTACAGAGGCAGATTATCATAAGGAGTTGTAACTTCCGCAGCTTTTCCGGTATTTCGTATAGATATCCGCTCAAATTATCAAGAAGGTAATAATTTATTCAATTAAATAACACGATACGCCTGTAAACTTCGATTTAAAAGAAGTTAAAGGTAATACACGGTACTTCACTGGATAATTCCGGTACTCAACAGTCTTTGGATTGTTGACGATTGTTGCTGCATTCGAACAAGATCATAGAGTAGATGCACATGATAGTTGTGTAAATAAATACAAAAATCAGCTGATTACTGTATTCTCGGCATATTTTGTACTTTGCACCTTCGTTTATTCATCGGGTAAAAGTTAATAATCAAATTCCTATATCCCAATAATATTGCAGGTCAAGACCCCGGCGTAGTTTTGACAGAAACAATTATAGACAAACCCTTATATTTCAGCATTTAAGGAGACTTTTATCCTCAGTTCCGCGTGGTAGGAAAATAATAGTAATCCACCAGCTGTAAAAATTATATAACCACATTTCAGTTGATAATTTTAGTGTAGATGCGGTACCTAGGCCTATATTTAGATAGCACAATCTTGCCTGCTATATCCTTATGTATCTTTGTGTGTTTGTATCTTTCGTCTGTATTTATTAGAGCATAGTAAGATAAAATAGAGCTAATAATAATATGTCTCAGCATTTAGCTTTGTTGGTAATCTTTGAGTAGTTCTGGCAAGAAAGTTCAAACATTTTATTTTCATTTCTGTATGTGCTTAGTAGTAACATACGGTACTGTAATTAGGATACGTCTGAACGTAGTTTAAGATTGCAGTGCACTATAGTAGAGAGTAATATCTACTAGAATTGAGCGCGCTTATTCTATTATTATAAAATATTTGTGTAGGAGGCCTATAGTAGTTATATCCGTAGAAACACTCTTACCAGAATTCTGTTGTAGTAAATAGTGTACCGGCTGGTACTCCTCTACGCCGCACATTTGAATTTTTCGCCTCGGGTACTCCTCTGCCGGAGAAACTCTGAACTTTAAAAACTGGATCAATTCTTAAGTTTCTCAGAAGATGTCACTTCCGTAAATTTTGTGATTACGAAGTTGTCAATACCGTGTGGATTTCAACTTGTTTTGTTTTCCATTGATCAAGAAGTGCGGACATTCTCTTATAGATGTCTCTACTAAAAAACAATGACCATGCACCCTGACGCGAAGTGGAAGAACTTTATTTCCAGAAATTTTGTATTCATAAGTTTGTTCTTTACTAAATTTTGTTCTTTCATTTGTGGGTTGTCAATATTAATCTTTTCTTTCCGCCAGTTTTGAACTTAGCCAATCCATAATTTCTGTTATTAATTTTTCAACAATCGTGTCCTTCTTTTTCTTCGATTTAAGCTACCCATTAAACGCCTGAGGGTGTGTCTTAATTATTCATGAAAGGTCTCGAATCTTCCCCGAGAGTATAAAAACGGCTGATTTTCCTGTCTCTCGGCCACTCGAACAACATCTAGCATAGTGTATAGAAGTGTAGCAGGAGGCGGGTAGCGCCTCTTTCATCCGGCAGCAGCTCTTCAACAAGGTAATGGCCACTTAACATCTTTATTTCTTGCTAGCTCAGCAGTTTAATCCGCGGGGAAAGGTCCGAAACCTTTGCTATGTAATAAACATGTAATCTCCCATCGTTTTGTAAAACTTCAAATATCTTTAACTGTAATTCGGGGATAGAGAGTGCTTTACCCTCTCGAGCTCCCCTTCATACTATTTTGAGGTGACTACGTTTTATAACTGGTTTTCTTCCTTTCTGTAATGTCTTAATTTTTTTATACCAGTCACCTCCATAGTTTGTGAATAGCCCCTGTTTCATCGGCCTAGTGCATCTTAGGTCTTAAAAGGCTTCATGTAGGAGTGCATGCAACGCCTCCATTCATCTTGGTATTTTGGGCCATTTACTTAATCTGTTCTTTTCCACTGAGGCCCAGTAGGTTGGGTACGAGATACCCCCGTTTCATTTGATGTAAACTGTGCTTTGATGGCAATTTAGTATAAAGCCGGGTATTACCTTTAATAGACTTGGGAAACTGAAAGCGGGTCAGCTCTTTGGTATTGGAAATGTGCCTCAGAAAGGCTTGACATTGCTAGATGGGAGCTAGTGCTCTATGTTATTAGGGGATTTCTGTCCTTTTGTAAATATGTGGTTGTGAGCTGTGAGCTCAAAAATTGTAAAACTTGGGCTTGAAGCCCAGATTGTAAATTTTCTCTAGATCTTGGCTTTTCCTGATCTTGTACCTGATTTGTTAACTTCTTGTTATTGGTAACAATTAGGATGGGCTTTACTGCTGTTTAGAATTGTGTAATTCTTGTGTATTCTTTTCGGTATTCTGTAATAAACGGCAGTTTTTATCCTGTTAGGATGTTGTAGGATAAAAATAGAGTACAAATAATTAGAATTGTAGGAAAGTAATATATTAATTACCTTATTGTCGTGTAATCTCTGTTTACTATCCTAGACAATATTTCTTTCCTTTCATTCTTTACACATAATAATTAATTTTCCTCATCATTTCATGTTCTCGTAAATAATGGCTAAGGAGTGCAAGTGTAGGAACTGTGGGTGTGGCCAGGCATTAAGGAGTATGAGGGAGGAGTTGGAGAGTTTGGAGGAGATAATTAGGATTCTCTCAGAAGACAGGAAGGAAGGTAGGCCTCCTTCAAACAATGTACAGGATACAGTAGGTGTAAAAGAGGGATGGGAAGGAAAGGGGGTATTGTAGAGAACCGTTGGTCTAATGTTCTAAGGGGGAGGAGATTGTAGGCTAAGGGCTCTATTCAGGATCAGAATTCATGACAGGTGTCTGTGAGAAATCGGTACGAGTCACTGCAGGTAGAACAACAGAGGGAAGATGAGGAACAGGGAAATGTTGTTGAGAAGTGTGGAAGTAGGAGGACGGGAAATGGTAGGAAAGAGGAATGCAGGCTAGAGGATAGGAAAAGTCAGGTGAAGCATGGTCATGGGAGGGATAGAAGGGAGGAGGAAGTAGCTTCTGCAGCTGTCAGTAAAGATAGGTTTGACCAGGAGGGGAGGGTATCAGTTGAGGTGGGTCTGGTCATGGGGGATTCCATTGTAAGACATGTGAGGAAAGTGTGTGGAGGAAATGGAACCAGGGTAGAGTCTGTCTGTCTGTCTGTCTGTCTGTCTGTCTGTCTGTCTGTCTGTCTGTCTGTCTGTCTGTCTGTCTGTCTGTCTGTCTGTCTGTCTGTCTGTCTGTCTGTCTGTCTGTCTGTCTGTCTGTTAGGTCATCAGCCCAGAGGCTGGTTGGATCCTCAAATATCATCACCAAAGGCTATGCAGTTATATGGAATCCACAAAAACCAATGGCAGTACCAAAATGAGGCGTACTAGGCAAGATGAGGAGTTAGGTAGTTTACCATTGCTTTCCTCACTGGGCCAGACAGTGCAATTGTAGCACAACTAACCCTATGAGCAACACCTTTCATGACACTCAGACACACTGGTTGTGCTCTGAATGTCATCAATCAGCACCACCCATACCCCAGCAGCTTCCATATTGTCACAGCCATGGATGAAACTGGGACTTAAGTGGAAGCTGCACTCTGCTCTGGCCTGTGCCAAGAGATGGATGCAAAAGTTCTGTATCCATCAAGAAATGACACCAGGCAGCAGGGTAGAGTGTTATCCAGGAATTAGGTGTTCGCAGATGTTGAGGAAAGTAGAAGATAAGGAAGAGGGGAAGGAGAAGGTGATAGTGTTTCACGTTGGTACCGACATCTTAAGGCAAGCAGGTATAAGTACCATCATATTTGGAAATGTGTGGGATCTGGTAAATGCGGTACGGATGAAGTTTAAGGAAGCTGAGATTGTTATCAGTGGAATGCTGTGCAGGAGGGATACTGACTGGAGGGTGATTGGGGATTGAAACGAGACTATAGAGTGGGTATGTGGGAAACTAGGAGTGAGATTTCTAGATCCTAATGGGTGGTTAGGAGATAGGGATCTGCGCTCAGATGGCCTTCATATAAACTGCAGTGGTACATATAAGTTAGGAAAATTGTTTGGAAGGGTTATAGGGAGGTAAATTCAGGGAAACAGGGAGGTCTAGGGAGCGGTAATAAAGGTACAGGGATCTGGAAGTCATGTAGGGATGACATAAAATGTTGGTGTTGAACTGTAGAAGTAATAGTAGGAATAGAATAGAAGGAAGTAATTTAATAGATATATACCAAACCAAACAAAACCCCATGGCACTACAGTCCTTGACGAGACTTGGCCTACCAAGCGACCGCTGCTAAGACCGAAGGCCTGCAGATTACGAGGTGTCGTATGGTCAGCACGACGAATCCTCTCGGCCATTATCCTTGGCCGCTATCTCACAGTCAGACAGCTCCTCAATTCTCATCACGTAGTCTGAGTGGACCTCGAACCAGCCCTCATGTCCAGGTAAATGTCCCTAACCTGGTCGGGAATCGAACCCCGGGCCTCCGGGTAAGAGGTAGGCACGCTACTCCTACGCCATGGGCACGGAGTAATAGATATATACTTACCAGATATTGTAATAGTAGTTTAATCATGGTGAGAATTGATATAATGGGTGCAGAAATATTCTCACGGAACTGGAGTGTGTATAGTAGAGGTAGGATAGGAATGATAGGAGGGGGAGTATTCATTCTGGTGAAAGAAGAATTTGTAAGCTACGAAAACGTTAAAGATGGCAAACATGAAATTCTAGGTGTAAGGCTCATTTCTAAAGATAACAGGCAACTAGATGTCTTTGAAGTGTACAGACCGGGAAAGGGTACCGCTGACGCCGATTCAGAATTATTTGATAAGGTAATCAGCTATGTGGGAAACGACGTGGGAAGGAATGTGATTGTAGCGGGAGTTCTCAATTTATCAAATGCCAACTGGGAAGGTAATGCGAACGACAGGAATCATGAGCAACCAATGGCAAATAAGTTAATATGGGAAGGACAGCCGATTCAGGTGATGGAACCAACTAGAGGGACAAATATCCTGGAAGTGGTGCTACTAAAACCAGATGAGCTCTATAGAGAAACAGAAATAATCGATGGTATTAGTGATCATGAAGCTGTTTTTGTCGTTGTTAAAAATAAATGTGGTAGAAAGGAAGGTCTTAGAAATAGGACTCTTAAGCAGTACTATATGGCTGATAAAGCAGGCATGAGGAAGTTTCAAAAAAAGTAAATATGATCGGTGGAAAATGGTAAATAAAAATGTAAACAGACTCTGGGATGGGTTCAAAGCAATTGTTGAGGAATGTAAAAACAGGGTTGTACCTCTAAAGGTGGTAAGGAATGGTAAAGACCCACCTTATTATAATAGAGAAATAAAGAGACTAAGAATGAGATGCAGATTGGAAAGAAATAGAGTTAGAAATGGCTGTAGAAGTAAGGAGAAATTGAAGGTACTTGCTAGGAAGCTGAATCTAGCAAAGACGTCAGCTAAGGATAACATGATGGCAATCATAACTGTCGGTCATACAAATTTTAGTAAAAATTGATGGGTACGTATAGGTACTTTAGGGCAGAAACAGGCTCCAAGAAAGACATTCCAGGAATCATTAATGAACAAGGGGAGCGTGTATGTGAGGATCTTCAAAAAGCATAAGTATTCAGTCAGCAGTATGTAAAGATTGTTTGTTACAACGATAATGTCCAGATAGAGGAGAAGACTAATGCTAAAGAGGTATTAAGATTTACATATTATAACAATGACATTTACAATAAGATACAAAAGTTGAAAACCAGAAAAGCGTCTGGAATTGATAAGATTACTAGGGGTAATCCTAAAGACAATGGGTTGGGATATAGTAACATATCTGAAGTACTTATTTCGTTATTGTTTGCATGAAGGAGCTATACCAAATGAATGAATGAGAGAGACAAAAGAGTGACTGAATGGGATGCTATACTTCTAGAAAATAGATCTCAGAGAATTAGAGTAGGCGAAGCTTTATCTGACCCTGTAATAATTAAGAGTGGAATTCCTCAAGGCAGTATTATTGGACCTTTATGTTATCTTATACAGTATATACATATAAATGATATGAGTAAAGTATTGAAATCAGAGTTAAGGCTTTTTGCGGATTATGTCATTCTGTATAGAGTAATAAATAAGTTACAAGTTTGTGAGCAAGTGCAAAATGAATTCGATAATGTTGTGAGATGGACAGCAGGCAATAGTATGATGATAAACGGGATTAAAATTCAGGTTGTGAGTTTCACAAATAGAAAACGTCCTCTCAGTTTTAATTACTGCGTTGATGGGGTGAAAATATTCATTGCGGAGATCACTGTAAGTAGCTAGGTGTTAATATAAGGAAAGATCTTCATTGGCGTAATCACATAAATGGGATTGTAAATAAAGGGTTGAGATCTTTGCACATGGTTATGGGGGTGTTTATGGGTTGTAGTAAAGATGTAAAGGATAGGGCATAATTTCCAACAAAAGAGTAGTGTTAAACAAATGTTGCAAAAGATTGGGCTGGGAAGACTTGGGAGGAGAAAGAAGACGAGCTGCTCTTCTAAGTGGTATGTTCCGGGCTGTCAGTGGAGATGTGGCGTGGAATGTGATTAGTAGACGAATCAGTTTGAATTGTGTCTTTAAAAGTAGGAAAGATCACAATATGGAGATAAAGCTGGAATTCAAGAGGACAAATTGGGGCAAATATTCGTTTATAGCAAGGGGAGTTAGGGATTGGGACAACTTACCAAGGGAGATGTTCAATAAATATCCAATTTCTTTGAAATCATTTAAGAAAAGGCTAGGAAGACAACAGATAGGGAATCTGCCATCTAGGCGATTGCTCTAAATGCAGATCAGTAGTGACTGATTGATATATATACACAATGCAATATCAAGGTCCAATCACACTGCCTTGCGGTACTCCCATCTGCCTTAATTGTAAAGGATCAGATAACGCTTCACCTACTGGAATTCTCTGAGTTCTATTTTCTAGAAATGTAGCCACACTTTCCAAGCATTCTTTTGTCTAGTCCAATAGCCCTACTTTTCGTCAGCAGTCTTCCATGATTTCCCATATCAAAAGCCTTGAATAACGTTAGAACAATGATGACGGTGAAGCAACGACGAAGTTGTCGGACTAAAAGACCAGCAAACCTACGGCAATGGAACAAGAACTATTTTTATGAACGTACCAGAGTCCACGGATTTAGTTTTACGACAACAACTAAGATGACAATCATAATAACTAAACCGACAACTGCAATAACATGAAGAACGCAGAAATCACTAGTTCCTGAAGGTAATATAGACACTCGATAAAGGTGAATGCCAGGATTTGTCTTACAGTTTGAGAAGTGTATTCAGATTCCGGCTACCGCGTCTAGAACACATCCCTCTCTGTTGGGAGGAGGGCAAGTAGCATCGTCGACCTACTGTTCGCTCCGACGAGATGTTAGGCCGGCACGGGGGATTCCCCCCACTCATGACGGCTGGCCATCAATCTACTATAAGCCGTTATCGATTACGAAAGTTCGACTCTGGCAAATTGGTCTTTCTCCCTACACGGGAAACTACGGTGATTTCGTTTCTGTCATTAAGGGATCTATAGAATAGACATGTACCAACGTTACTGGTGGAAATTAATTGAACCAATTGGAAACACTATTCATTTACGTTGAAAAAAATCAGCACATGACTCAGTGCAGTTCAAATGGACGGTAAAGCCTTGCTCTGCTATCCTAAAACACTAAATTACTTCTAACCCAAAAATGTCAACACTCTCTAGCACAATTTCCAAGATAGGAATAAAAGTGACCGTCACCTTCATTAAAAATCTACCCGTATACAAATCAGGCCGCCGCCAGTGGAATTCGAAACCCATATTTCCCGAACGCGGGTATAGCCACACGACACGTACTTTATAGTCAATTCAGTAAGTATGTTTAAATGTAAGTTTGGCTCCAATCTCTGTTATTACATTCGTATTTAAATTAATTTGCATTCTATTTTTGGTAATTTTAGTGTATTTTTTTGTAAGACTGTCACTGTATCATTTTTATTGTTATTATATAGTATCCTCCAGTCGAAAGGAAAGAAGCTTCGCGGTATCTCGATAACCTAGATATTCAAGGCCTGATCTTTGCGGCTGATATTCTTTTACAAGCATTTAGTTCTATTAAGAAGCAAAATCATATGACTGAGAGAGAAAATGATTGAAGAAGTGGAATTTCAAAATATTAACCCGTAGGAAATTAGAATAACAGTGTGTAAAACGGGTGGCGTACTTCCAAAGAGTTAACAGTGGTGGATTACAAAGCCAGACGATAAGAAGTAGCAATGGCAGATCTACAGAGCGTATAAAAAGAGCTAAAGTGAAAAGAGTAATTATTTTAGCTAATAATATTGGATATAAAGATACCGAAAATTGAATACAAAGTTGAGGAAGGGATTTTTAATCGAGTAGTTATATCAAATTCATCGTATGGAACATAAATCTCTGGAGTAGTACTCGTAGATGTTGGAATAGTAGCAATGGATGTAGTCATAAGTAAATTTACTAAAATAATAATGAAATTGTCACGTTCTAATGCAAACAGTGAAGTGAGAATGATGTGCGAAGAAATGGGGAGATATTTTTAAACGAATAGTTAAGAATCCGTTGAGGCTAAAATTGGGGACAAGGAGTGAAATTCTCAGGACAGTGTATCAGCACCAAAGTAAATATCAAATGAGGGTTAGTGGGTGTACGAGGGGAAGAAACTACTATATGACATAGGAATGTGGTACTATTGGAAAAAAATACCACGGGTTGAGGGGAGATGTGTAAAATGTTAGTGAAAAAAGTACGAAACATAAAAATACCAACGACGAAGACAGAAAGTAACTGCAAGAAATCAGTAGTGGAATTCTATAAAATAAGTTAATATTTCAGTCCGTATTGACATATTTTAACTTCAAGGGAAATGGAGGTAAAATTCAGTGGTTAATAGTAGAATACAAGAATAAATCCATGACATGAAAGTAAGGAAAATCATTGCACTTGTATAAGGAATATGGAGGTGGCAAAACAAGGACTGATGCAGACAGGAAATTGTACGTAGTTGAAAGGAACAGAGCGAAACAAGTAATTGTTGAATTCAAGAAGAATTATTGGAAAGGTTTTGTTAATAACCTGGAATGACTAGGCCAAGCAGCGGGGAAACCTCTCTGGACAGTAATAAAGAACCTGAGAAAGGGAGGTAAAACGGAGATTAATGCTGTTTTGTGTAAAACACTTGAACTCATACTAGATTCCAGGCAATCACTGGACAGGCGGAAGAAAAATTTTGAAAATATTCTCAGCATGAAAGGACTTCAAATACCACCAGACTGAGGCAGGATCGAACCTGTCAAGTTCGGGTCATAAGGCCAGCGCCTCAACCGTCTGAGCCACTCAGACCGGCAGGGAAGAATGAGTTCTTTGTTCAAGTTACTTAAAAGGAGTTAGAAAAGCCTGCAATTTTCCACCTATAGTATACACGGATCATTTGCTGAAAAGTAAAAAGTGGCAAGGAGGGATTCAGTTAGATGGAAATGAGGTAAGCAGTTTGGCCTATGCAGACGTCTTGATATTAATGGCAGACTGCGTTGAAAGACTGGAATCTAATGTCTTTGAACCTGAAAAGGGTTGCAACTTCTAATTTACCAGTAATATATGTTATTACTTGTAAATTAGAAGTAACAGACATGAATATTTTGAGAATTATCGCTGGTAGAAACAAGTGGGAACTCTGACAGGGGCGTTTTCAGAATAACTTTGCATATTTATTTATTTATTTATTTATTTACTTATTTATTTATGACACATGTCTATAACAGAGTTTCACTCCAGTTAGAACAGACATTACAATGCATAGTACTATGATATATAATGTAAAACAGAAAAAGATCACGAAAATATAATAACAGATTTTGAATTATTATTATTATTATAAACAAATGTAGAAGAAAAAATGACAAAAACATCAATAGATTTATAAGTTGTTATATACAGATCATTATTAGATGGTGCTACAATTACTGGCTCCTGATTACGTATGTAGGAAGAACTAAATATTTATGTGCAGGCACACACACATGCAAAAAGGTCAGGTGCATGACTAACAGTGTAAAAATTATATCCCGAAGTCTATAGACAACTGAATTCCATCTGTATTATTGACAAAGAAATAATGTAATGAATTCTATTTTTTTATGAGATGCTATTTGTGAAGATAGTTTAAGTATAATCACTAAAGGAAATCATTAGACATTTTTAGAAGTCAGTTAGGGACATGGAGGGATCTATGTCGTGGTTTCTGAATATTCTAAGTCATTAAACGTACTACACATCGTTACTAATGGCGACTTTTTATGAATGAATGTTTGGATAAGGAATTGTAAAAGTACGTCCGGCTACGCAAGTTTGATTTGCTTACTTTAAAATGTATTCTGGATAGTAGATCACCACTATCTATAATGATATTTGTAATTTTATGTAGAAACAGTTGTTGATATAATTCTCAGCGAGCGTTTAATGAATTGTACCTAAATTATTCTAAGTGGCTATATGAATTTCTCAACCTATATTCTGACTGATTATACTTCTTGTAATAATTAAACAGCAAGAATCTCTTTTGAAATTTTCAATTTTGTTTTGTATGATTTGTAATTTGGCATCAATATAACGGATGAATATTATAAATTTGACCTCACGAATGAGTTATAGAGAACACATAAAGTTTTAATGTTATTTATGTCCTTCCCGTTTCGTATGATAAAACCTAGTCGTTTGAGTGCTGCATTTACTATTATTTCAATATGTGCAGTGAATGATAAGTTACTACTCATTGTAACTCCTAAGTCATTTACGGACTTGACTCGTTTTAGATTCTGTCCGTTCATTAAGAATAATTTAGGTACAATTAAGTGTTCAAACTGAAAAGGATCATTCACCGTAGAATAAGTCATCACGAAGCATTTTCTGATATTAAATGCGATTTTATTCTTGACGCTCCACATGTAGATATTCTCAAGGTCCCTGCTTAGAAAAATGCAGTCACTATCATGTGATACCTCCTTGTACAACTTAAGATCGTCAGCAAACATGAGGCATTTGGAATTTACAACATCTGGCAAATCATTTATAAATAACATAAACAATAGTGCTCCTAAATTTGAACATTGAGGAAGACCTGAATTAACATTGAACACAAAATATTTGGTCTGATGATAGGTAACAAACGGATATATGTTATGTAAATAGGAGGAGATAAGTTTTAGCATAGGTCTGTCAAATTCAAATCCCGATAGCTTTCTACGAAGCACACTGATCAATCTTGTAAAATGCTTTTACGAAGTCCGTATAAATTACATCAAGGGATTTATGACTGTTTAAAGCATTAGCCACATCTTGAACTAGATTTGATAGGTTCGTGTCATTGACCTTCAAGGATAGATTCCATGGTGATAGGGTGAAAGGTAGCTTTTAACATGATTAAAAATCCGGAAATATATAATTGTTTCGAAAACTTTTACGAAGGCACATATTATGGAAATGGGTCTATATATTTTTACATCTGAATTTATATATCGGGCATACCCTTGACGTTTTCCACATTTCGGGGAACACACCTGTATCTATTATGAGATTAAATATGTAACATAGTGGTTGCATTAATGTATCTGAACAGCCCTTTACTATGTAAGGAGGAATCCTATTTGGCCCACTTGACTTAGTAGATTTAAGTTTCGTTATAGTCTGATAATATTATTTTTCACCTACATGCGACACTGGCAGTAAAGAGTTCGTTTTCATGTGAGTTCCTACCTCATTATTACCTCTGTAACTGTCACTTACATATACCTTGCTGAAATATGTGGCAAAGCCATCGGATATTTGCTTAGTGGTTTGCAAAGGTTCACCTTTTGAAGTTATGACCCCGAGGTTTGATGTTTTTTTTTCATTTATTCTTAATAAAATTCCAAAACGATGATGGGTGTAAATATATAAGTTCTTCGGAACTTCTTTTTAACGTTTTATATACATTTTCTATCAATTATTTCCCAAGCTTTCTCGTCTCCTTAACCATGATCTTATTGTATTCCCAATTCGTCATACGTTTTCGATAATATTCCTTTAATTTTACTGTTTCATTACTTTCCTTCGTAAATCAAGGTGGATATATCTTCCCGGTTTTTATTTTCATTTTTGGAATAGTTTTGTCCAATATCTTGTTAAAACATTACAAAAGTATTTTTAAGCTTCATTAGGATCTTAAATGATTTTTAGATGCTCCCAGTTTTCCCTTTCTAGTATTTTGTAAAGACTATGAAAGTCTGCTTATGAGAAACTGGGCATAGTTCTTTCAGGGTTAACAATTTTATTCCTTTTATAACGAGCTTGAAACTCAATAAAGAGAAAAGAATGATGTATATCTACACTAACTAACGGAAAATTATTTTTAGTAACGTTAAAGTTAGGCATATTGTTCAACATTAAGTCAAGTGTCCTTCCATTACGGTTCCTAACACAGTTCATTTATTTATGGTCGTGATAGGAGAGAAAGTTTGCTAGAGCCTGGTAAGAGGAACCTGCCTGCGTCAGGTCATATTGATTAACACTTACTGCTGGTAGACTAAAATCTCCAGCTATTATTCTACTATACTGAATATCTGGACATTCGTAAAAGAGTTCGTAAGAAGATAATTATGTTTCCAAATTAGAATTATGCGGAAAATAAACTGTACTGATATAGTAAGTAAAGCCCCTATGTACAATTATTTTATGACAATATATTCACTTCTATTCACGGCTAAATAATCCTTCACGGCAATTAAAACTCCACCTGGTCTAGCGAATTTTCGATCCTATCTGTACACAGTATAAGGAGATAAAGTCCAAGTTAGGAAAGAACTTGATGGATGAAGCGGTACGAACATACCATCTTCGGTGGTGGTGGTGGTGGTGGTGGTGATGGTGTCATATGAGGTCCTTGAAGGTGGATAAGTTACGAGGTACAGGGGATAATAATGTTAGAGTCAGTCTTGGAGGGTAAGAGAAGTAGAGGAAGACAAAGTGATGATGGTTAGACTTGGTTTATAATGACCTAATGATAGGACGTAAGCGACCGAGCTAGTTACAGATAGAGGATTGTGGAGGCATTCAATAAATCCACTGAGGGATGCATACTCAACGCTGAACGGCATAATAATCTAAAATGATGATGTAATTTTTATTATTATTATTTTATTGAATTTACGTCCCACTTACTCCTTTTGTCTGTTTTCGGAGGTGTCAGAATTTTGTCCCGCAAGAGTACTTTTACGTGTCAGTATATTTACCGACACGACGCTGAGGTATTTGAGCTCCTTCAAATACCACCTGCCAAGTTAGGGCCAGAAGGTCAGCGCCTCAACCATCTGAAGCACTCACCCCGGAATTATTATCATCATTATTATTATTATTATTATTATTATTATTATTATTATTATTATTATTATTATTATCCTCATCAGATATCTTGTGAACCGCTATCTCTTTTAATGAATTTCTATGAGACAGGAACTGAATGGGGGAGCTCACCTGTACCAAGGGTGAACCTTTTACCTGGCTCCTTTTGTCTGGCCCAGCCCTTACCCTGTAATCGATTACCATAGCCATCAACGAGCTCATTCAACATAACAGGATTTCTTCCCTTTGTCTCAGAGCGTTCTGAAAGCATAATGTGCTGGATCCCTTCCAATAATGTGTGTGCTCTTGTTCTTATCTCCTGCCTTTGTATAATTACTGCGCCTAAGCTACAAGCTAGAAGCTAACGATTCTCGTATGTGAAGAGTTCGCTAATCCATTTACCTTCCATTCTTTCGTGATGAGTCGCCTCCGTGCGCAGTTGGTTAACACTCTTCCTCTACGTACGAGGTCTGGTGATCGAATCTCGGAATAGTTGGTTGGTGCAGTGTGAGATCCATGCTCACGGATTTACTGGGACATTAAACACCCCCCTTTCAGTTCCTTTTACTGACCTGAATCTTACCTTGAGAGGGGAGGTATATCATTCGCTAGCTTAAATGACTTTTTTTTTTTTTTTTTTTTTTTTTTTTTGCATTCGGGACGAAGCCCACTCAGCCAGTGAATTATGGAAAGAAAGTATTTATAGGAATTTATTTATTTATTTATTTATTTATTTATTTATTTATTTATTTATTTATTTATTTATTTTATCTGTTGCTCGTGTACAGGCGAGATGGATTCACCTTCACATCATAAGGGCCTTTATGACTTCCAGTGGTACACATGAGTAGGCAATGGAGCAGAAGGAGGTAGGAAGCTTAATTGTTTAAAGGTCAGTAGTGAAATTGCTACTTGAACAAAATGTTGCATGCTTAAGGAACGTCGGCCGATCCCGGTTACGCTACTGTTTTTTTTCTTCTTGAAATGTCTTAAACATATCAACTACAATCAGTAGAATCTCCCAGATATTTCTTGAGCAATATAATATTTTCTTTAATATCGTTATTCTTTTAAAAAAGGTGCAGTCTGCCCCGCGGTGTAGGGATAGCGTGCCTCCGTCTTACTCGGAGGCACCGGTTTCGATTCCCGGCAAGGTAAGGAACTTTTACCTGGACCTGAGAGCCGGTTCGAGGTCCACTCAGCCTACGTGATTACAATTCAGGAGCTATCTAACTGTGAGATGGCGGCCCCGGTCTAGAGACGATTCGTTGTGCTGACCACACGACACCTCGTAATCTGCAGGCCTTCGGGCTGAGCAGCGGTCGCTTGGTAGGCCAAGACCTTCGGGGCTGTTGCGTCATGGGGTTTGGTTTTGGTTTGTTTTAAAAACATTTGCACTACTACTCAATTTTTAAAGCTGAATTACGTAGGTCAAAGAAAATAGTTTATTGCTTGTTGTTTATATAAATAATATTTAGTTCTATACAAAATTTCATACCAGTCTCTTCAATAGCTTTGAATTATGATGAAATCCGCGTGTAAAAAACAAATTTACGGAAAGTGACCAAAAATATAATATGACAGTGGAATGTAGTAGGTGTATTTCGTGGGCTTTTATGAACTCACATTTTGAAGTAATGGAGGCAATTATTTTTATTTCACCACATTAACTACGGAAGCACATTCTAATTAATAATGTTCTTTTTACGTCCCAGGGAGTAAATACTGTACAGAAAAATAAATTAATTGAAAACTGCAATTCCTCCACCTGTAAGTTTAACCCTCCCACCCCCCACCCCCTCCTACCCTCTTTCAATAGCAGTTGAGCGAGAGATCTTTCTCACCATATTCCGCGGGTACGATGTGTGTCGTACAAGTAGACCTGGCCCAGTGTCAATGCTGGATATCCTTTCTGACGCCAAACATATGTGGGGGTTGTATTAACTCTTGCGTTTCTCTTTCTTGGATGTCAGTGTGGTGTGTTGTGTGTGAATGAAGAGAACTGCATTGGGACGAACACAAATACCTAGTCCGAACCATAGGAATGTACAAGAAACGGCTAAAATCTCCGACCGGGCCGGGAAACGAATCGGAGATCATCTGAAACGAAGGCTTCTATGCTGATAACTCATGCAAATAAGTTGACAGTGGAGAGAAGTAATATACTCGTAGAAATATTGGACAATATCAATTCATTTAATATATAACAATATGGCAGCGCAAACATTATTATTATTATTATTATTATTATTATTATTATTATTATTATTATTATTATTATTATTATTTCAATGTGGAGATACCCCAGTGGCAATACTTACTTACAGTAGTATGACAACGAAGTAAAATTAAAACAAATTACATGACGACAACAACAACAAAACAGGACAAAAGTGCAACAAAAATTACAGGAAAAAAATATTACAAGAAATTATACAGAAATTGAAAATTTCACGATAACAAAAGAAGGATAAAAAGGAAGTAGGTTAAAAAGGGAAACCAAAAAGAAAGGCTTGACAGTTAAAAATGACACACGAGTACTGTAAAATAAGTAAAAGCAATCGCAAAAATATGAATACGAAATTCGCGGAAAATAACTTAAAATATAGCCTTACGTATAGCGTAATAGAATTATAATTATTGACACTTGGAAGTTCACCTACATTTTCACAAATATTCCATTACAATTAAAGAAATGAAAATCCACAACCTGTTTCCAGTCGTTCGACCGAGTCAGGAATGGGATGAATGAAGCCTCATCTAGCGGCAAGGAAAGGAATTGTGCCGGCTGCCGAAGCCTGTCGCACTCATCTGAGGCAATGATCACTGACTAACAGGTAAAATGAAATGGTATTGAAGAGTGTTGCTAGAATGAAAGTTGACAGGGGAAACCGGAATACGCGGAGAAAATCCTGTCCACCCTCCACTTTGTCCAGCACAAATCTCACATGGAGAGACCGGAAATTGGACCACAGAACCCAGCGTTGAGAGGCCGGCGCACAGCCGCCTGAGCCACGGAGGCTTCTTCTCCATTAAAATTAATATAACACAATAATAAATTTATACAACACACAAGTAAAAAACTTCCAAAATCGTAACACTGAGACTTACAGTAAATCAAGCATTATATTATAAATACACTACGACGTAAAAATTCACACATGATTTAAATATTGCCAATTCCTCGGTTATTGCTAACATTAACGAAATTTCAAATTCAGAAACTCATGTAATATAGTTTTTTTGCTATTTGATTTACGTCGCTTCAACTTAGACAGGTCTTATGGTGACGAAGGGAAAGAACGGTGCTAGAACAGGGAAGGAAGCGATTGAGGCCATAACTAAGGTATGGCCCCGGTACTTGCCTGGTGTGAAAATGGGGAACCATGGAAAACCATACTGGCTGCTGCTGAACGTGGGATTCGGACCGACTAACTCCCGAATCGCGTAGCCACCTCACTCGGTTTGTGATTGACAGTATTATGCCATTCGCTAAATTTGGGGATGTACTTTACAGAATAGTCTACTTATTTTGTACTCTATGTTTTAAAGTACTGTACTATTGAAGTATACATAGCGAAGGCCGTAGCTGATTCTGTAAAGATGTGCTACATTCATCCGAAAAGTCGTTGGTTCGATTTCTTATGAAGGAGAAAAAGTATTGAAAGGTGCTTGATGATGCTTGTTGTTTAATGGGGTCTAACATCTAAGGTTATCGGCCCCACTATTGAAAGGATATCTCCAATTGTCTGCAGACACTTGACCGTGAGGTTAACTGACGCAACGTCAGAAATGAGTACGAGGTTAATTCCTACGGGCAAAGCCACTATGTCCCATTTATTACTTAGGTTAGGAATATTAGAAGCCTTCACATTCTACTCCTCCAGGGGCCTACATGGCGCATGCGGGAAAAGGTTTTATTGTTGTAGGTTATTTGTACTGAATTTTACAAGTGCAATCGTTGATGCATATTATGTTGTGAATACGACCATACTCAGTATCTGACTGCAGGAGAGGAACTTTTGATATATATATTGAGAAACTTAACGACTTTAGACATTTTGAATTGCCACAAGGAATAGTTTAAGTACATTTTAAAAAATTGAACAGATTTAACATCGTATAATAAATAACTCTGAGAGAAAAAAATACGTATATATTACAATATATAGCCCACGGCATGAAAACATACAGAAACTAAAGATTATTTCATTCGGTTTTGGGTGACTAATGGGGACATTGAGAATGTAAGTGTGATTTTTAAAATAGACACTGATCCTCGTAAAGTGGGGAGTACCAAAATATGGATTCTGGATTTTTAAAGCCGAATTTGTTCCAGAAATTCGTAAAACACCTAGGTCTACTTATAGTGCCACGTTCCCCAACCACCCCTTTTAAATTATACTTCGCCCTCTAAAATTCGATTGACGGTGTATAGAAGTTCCTTTTTTTAAACGTGAACCTCCTCAGGCCAGCCGGTGTGATGCTCCATTCTGACTGTGAGATCGATTATGTAACCTTTCTTCCTGTCGTGTTTAAAGGCTATCGTGTCGATTCTTCCCTTTGTTGACACGCCTTGAACCCTTTTGTAAACTGTATAACCCTTTCCACGAAGCCTTTCGGCAATGAATGATTTCATTTTATGATGGCGGACGATTCGCAATGTATCACCATAAGGGCGGTTTCCCAAGACGTGACCCGGTGCTTCATTCTCTCTGCCACATTTGCGACAGACTGCCATCTTCAGATCTTCCGGGGATAATTCTAACTGAATAAACATTAGTTGCCATTTTCATTGCCTCGCGCCACGTTAGACTGTGATGGTACTTCACCCAGGTGTTGGCAGGAGTATATTCTTTGTACAGCTCTACCCCTAGTTCCTTTTGAAGTAATTCACACCATTTAACAAATTCTCTTTCACAAAGTTCACTGCGTATTTAAATTGAATCAGGAAGTCTGCTTTTCTGGTTTAACATCGGGATGGGATTCAGGATGCCGAGAATATTCGAGCAATCTATAGTCTTCGCCGCGGAATCCCGAGTAATTGGTACGTAATAATTAGCAGTACTAGTGAATGTGTAGCAGGAATTTTCTATATGTGCTGTAGGCTGACTTCCCATTCTGCGTTAAAATGTCCAAGGCCTTTATACTTCTTTCTTGTGTACAATGCATAGTCTAGAAAATCTGTTGGTTACTGGAGTATTCCTCTCAACGCGCATCTATTAATTTTGTCAGAATACCTCGCAAGAATCCTGGGTATTGTACTTTCCTCAGCAGTTTGAAATGGGTAAATTAAAGAGGGACAAAATGCTGTAAAAAGGACAGTAAATTTCTGAAGAGATTTTAACAGTGGCGAGGTTATAAACGAATCTATATTATTGTGATGGTTATTTATGGCAAGAAATGAGTTAAAAGTAAAGGTATCTGTGAAAGGCACACCAAGGGTATTCGACTTCTGCGCCTTGTTTTTAAACAGAGAATTACAGCATTTTCTTCCATCATCGAATCGTTCTCAATTCACAGGCCAGTTTTCTGAATTAGTTATGTTGTCTTCCCCGTCACTTCAAGTGCTGCCACCGAGCTCGATAGCTGCAGTCGCTTATGTGCGGCCAGTATCCAGTAACCGGGTGATAGTGGGTTCGAGTCCCACTGTCGGCAGCCCTGAAGATGGTTTTCCGTGGTTTCCCATTTTCACACCAGGCAAATGCCGGGGCTGTACTTTAATTAAGGCCACGGCCGCTTCCTTCCACTTCCTAGACCTTTCCTATCCCACCGTTGCCGTAAGACTATCTGTGTCAATGCGACGTAAAGCAACCAGCAAAAAAAAAAAAAAAAAAAAAGCAAGTACTGCCTCCTTATTCTTTCGTAAAATGAGTGTGTCGTCGGCAATATTTGTTTGTGTGTAATATAATGCCATTAATGCTATTATTATAATTATTATTAACAAATACATCGCAATTGGGAAATATCACGGTGGCAATGGTCATTTACAGAAGTGTGATAAGAAAGTAAAGTTAAAATATAATTACACAACAACAACAGAATAGAACAAGCAATTCCATGGTAAGAAAATATTACAAGAAATATTGATAGTTTAATATTCTAAATCCAGCATCATCATATAAAGAATTCACACACAACTAAATTATTTCCAGTGCTTAACACTACGGCTTACAATACTATAGGTAGGACGAAGCTGATACAGTTTTATTTGACTGGTGTAGCATGCACCAACCATCCTGTCAAATACAGAATACGAACACACAGGAAGGAGGAATATGGAAATTTTTCTCATCAAACACAACGTAAGGGGCACATTGTTGAAAAGGTATCTTGGCTTTTTAATGCATACATATTTATCTACATAATATATATGTTGATTCCCATAGGGAACCTGAAACATTTGTTCCGAATGAGTCAATTTATAATACCAATATAAATTTATTGGACATTATAAATTGTACAGCTAACTCATTCCTGGTTGTCAGCGTTTCTCCCCCCCCCCCCCCCGTGTGCTAGGCTGGGCTCATCAGTTGGTACCTAGCACACCTACCAAGACGCATGGCTAGTGCATACCGTGAAGGGGAATCAACATATATATCATCTGATGGCCAAGCAGGCATCAATCATTGGTAATGAGACAAAGTCTGTCATAGTGCATTGGCACTGCCGGTGGCTACAATTAGCCTACGCAGTGGCCTTCAGGGTATGCACTAGCAATGCGTCTTGGTAGGTGTGCTAGGTACCAACTGATGAGCCCAGCCTAGCACACGTGGGGGGAGAAACGCTGGCAACCAGGAATGAGTTAGCTGGAAAATTTATAATGTCCAATAACGGACCATTTATATTGGTATTATTTATCTACACCCCCCCCGCTCCCTAAAACCGGGCGCACTTTTTCGCATTTGGAACAAGTCTGAATGTTGAGCTGCAAAAGAAATTTTCCTAAATGGTTAATATTACTGTGCATTAACTACTTTTACTGTTTTCGAGGACGCCGAAGTACTCGAAATTTTTGTCTCGCAGTTCCTTTGCGTCCCGGTACATCTACTGGCACGAAGCCGGCGTGTTTAAATTTCAAACACTACTGAACTGAGCGGGCATCGCACACATCACCTGGGGCTCAGAAAGCCAGCGCTCTGCCATATGTGCCACTTAGCCCAGCTACCACAAGAGAACTACATACAGTACATGTACGTATTGGAAAACTGTGCAGCCTATCGGAAAAATGTATAATAAAGAGTAATACAAGAAATATCTTCTCACTGAAGACTATAGAATCGGACAGATTATACAAAGTTTTTCCCTGATTCTTCCGTACAAGAATCTGCCCGGCTTTCTCTGTCAGAAAGTGGACTATAAATTCCCAGCACCGTGCGGAACGCATTCTGCTTTCTCTACGGATACGACTTTTTCCAGAATGGAGACTATTTATGATTCGTACTCATAGGAATGTAAAAGTAATTTGAGGAGTAAAATACCTTCTATGAAAATTGGAAGTGAAAGGTAAACAGAGGGAGCATGGAATATCGACATTACTCATGACACTGCTGCAGAATTGGCCGTGCGCCACCATATTATTTGCTGGCAGCGTTTTGTTAAAGCGTGCTTGCATTCGCCCTGCCGTTATTTTCCGCACCAACTGAATAGACTGCGATGGAGTCGTCATGAAGAAGACTCTACAATGGACAATTCATGAAAGCAAATGAACACTGAATTCAGGCCAGTACTTATTTAGCTAACCTCCTTCATGCAGTTACACTCGTCGCCATTATGTTCGTAAGAAACCACACATACACAACTGTTTAACGCGCTAAAAACATCACAATTCTTAGAGTTGTTCGGTTGTTGTGTAGCATAGTTGGTTTGGCGCTCGCCAAATATGCGCAAGGTTAGTGGTTTTATTCTAGGTACAGTCTGTTGGCATGTAGCTATGCTTGTTGATGAATTTACTGGTAGGTCGAAGAACCTATTAATGTGGAATCCTGGCAATCAGGCATCTGTCCATATAATTTTAAATTTTGTTCAAAGTCATAACTTTTTTTGTTATTTGCTTTACGTCGCACCGACACAGATAGGTCTTACGGCGACGATGAGGGAGGAAGGGGCTAGGAGTGGGAAGGAAGTAGCCGTGGCCTTAATTAAGGTACATCCCCAGCATGGAAAACCATCTTCAGGGCTGCCGACAGTGGGATTCGAACCCACGATCTTCCGAATACTGGATACTGGCTGCACTTAAGCGACTGCAGCTATCGAGCTCGGTTAACTTTATTATTATTATTATTATAATTATTATTATAATTATTATAATAATTATTATTATATGTTGGGAATTCAGCCCGAAATTGGTTGGATCCTCAACAGATCCCAGTGGAGGGATGGGAAGATTGGAAGGGATAGGCAAGGAAGAGGGAAGGAAGCGGCCGTGGCCTTATGTTAGGTACCATCCCGGCATTCGCCTGGAGGAGAAGTGGGAAACCACGGCAAACCACTTCCAGGTTGGGTGAGGTGGGAATAGAACTCACCTCTACTCAGTTGACCTCCCGAGGCTGAGTGGACCCCGTTCCAGCCCTCATACCACTTTTCAAATTTCGTGGCAGAGACGGGAATCGAACCCGGGCTTCCGGGGGTGGCAGCTAATCACGCTAACCACTACACCAGAGAGGCGGACATTATTATTATTATTATTATTATTATTATTATTATTATTATTATTATTATTATTATTATTTGACCCGTATCCATCACAAAAAATAATAAGCAAAACATTAAGACAATTAATGATGTTTCCAGAGAAGTACCAGTAGCTATTGTGGTCATTCGTGAATAATGGAGACCGTTTTCGCGACACTCCGGCATCATTTGATGGAAATTGAAGGGATGTTGTAAACAAAACATTCTTTATCATTATTACCATCATCATCAGTCTGATCATCATAATCATTATCAAAGCATACACAGTGCAGCTTATTACAGTATGTCACATCTAACTCAGAGCCATGATGACTAATGCACATCATTAGAAGGCTGGGAATCCAAATATGGGTCGTTAAATCTTGGGCCCCAGTGTCATTTGCGGTATACTCTTACTGCAGCTTTTCTCTTTTCAATGCACGTAAACTATTTTACAGTATGCCATTTAAAGTCCTACGGCAAACTTTCTCGGCACAACATTTTCTTTTCGATTCCCACAGCAGTACAGGTGGTGAAGTATGTAATGCTCATCTGTCTCAGTCACGAATGACCGGTGAGTTTATTCCAAGACTTGCTGGTATATTGGTTCAGTTATTATTCATTCAAAATTCAAAAATAAAACCTATGCGGAACAAAATGTATATTATAGAAATAAATAATTATACTTGTATATCTCCGATGAACGTTTAGTGAAAGTGTCTTGTAATATATCATCATACAGCAACAGTACATTTCTTTCACACTGTTCCAAAACTGGAACGTGTATCAGAGAGAGAGAGAGAGAGAGAGTGGGTTCTAACCCCACTGTCAGCAGCCCTGAAGATGGTTTCCGTGGTTTCCCATTTTCACATCAGGCGAATGCTGGTGCTGTACCTTAAATAAGGCCACGTCCGTTTCCTTTCCACTCTCAGGCCTTTCCTATCCCATCGCCGCCAGAAGACCTATCTGTGTCGGTTTGACGTAAAGCAAATTGTACAAAAAGAGGAACACTCCAAAAACATTTAGGAACTGTTATTTTCAATAGTTGTCAGACATCTGAGTATGGAAACGTTAGGTTGATATACTTGCTCAACGGATAGAATAATTTTTAATTATTGTAATCTCATTTCCATGAAGTATAGTACGCGAAACTTTTAGTGATACTTCGGCTCCCTAGTGCTGAATCGGTAGACCTCTGTTATCTTCGAGATTTTTTCGGCACCTCTGACACAAAAAATATGAAACCATTATGCATCGCCGTGACACATATGGTGGTATAATTGCAACACTTTAAATACTGTCGTTATTTACACAGCAAAGTCAAAATATAGGTTAAGCTTGAACATGAGGAAAATCAAGGTACATCACAGGGACAACCTAGAACTCCTACATGGAAACGACGGTTTAGAAAATTCATGTCGATCGATCATACTATTGATTCAATTCAGATTTCATTTCCATTCAGTTGGCAGTATTACCGAAACGGGAGTAGCTCCATCCTTACTCCTCACCCCCGAAAAAATAAGTATCACTAAAAGTTTCGAGGACTGTAGTGATAATATTATTTTTTCTTACTTACTTTACTCGTTTTCATTCCCCACCCTGAAGGGGTGGGGCGGGCCACCTAGAGGGTGACGCCCTCGCTCTGGCAAAGAGTTGCGGTCGGGTTGGGGAGGTTTGATGGATGAGGGATGTCTGTAGGAGGATGTGAGAAATAGAGGGGATGGTAGTGGGTTCGGCCTCTTTACTGAGCTTTATTGAATGTGCTTTTCGAAAAGTTACAGAGAAGAATTTATAAACATAAACAATATTTTTCATTATTAGATAATTTTAAAGAGTTTTAAGGGGTGTTTTTCTTTATATTTTGGTGTCTATTTTTTTCTTTTTGTTTCCGCTTTTTTTCCTTTTTTCTTTTTTTTTCCATCCTTCGCCTGATGCTAGACAAAATATTATGCTATAAATACATCTAAGAAGAAGGACATTTGCAATACAAGAATCTGGTTGTTCTAATAGCATGCCGTTCTGAAGTGATTCTAGATCTTGGGCATTACAATGTGTCATTAAGATATGATGCTATTGTCCATTTCTTGATGCTGAGAGGAGGTTGAGGGGATTTATACGAGAGTTTCTAAGGGTGTGAAGTTAAAATCAGTATTTAAGCCTGAATGGGTAGTGAGAAAATGGAGATTGAGGGTCTGATTAGCTGCAGCTTGAAGGTGTGTGAGAAGCAGGTGTCTATTGTATGGATGGATATTTAACAAGGAGATTGTAACAAATCTGACAAGATCTTCAATAGGGTGGGGAAAAGTGAACGGGTGGGCGTGGTTGGTGGGTCAATAGTCCGAATCAGGGCTATGAATTCTGGGTGATTTGAGGGAGGTGTCGGACGTCCTCGACAGCGGCGAGAATAGACTGGATGGCTGTCCCCGCAAGTGTTACAGCGGGCGAGGTGTAGGGTGTTAGGGCACTTGGTAGTGACGTGATGCTGAGTGCAATGACCACAGATTGGATGATTTGCTTTGCACTGGGCCGTTGTGTGATTGTTATAGAGGAGGCATCTTTCACATCTGATTGACTGTGGACGTGGAGCACGAGAAGGTTCGACTTTGTGATGGTGGCGATGTATCGATACACCACTGGCAAGCAGTCTGTCCACATCAGCTGCTGTTCGCAGAAGAATCCGCACCAGGAATGTTGGAACCTCCGCATTCCGGATGCGAAAGGCCTTCCGAGCAGGCACTCCCTTCGCACTGAGCTCGGCGAGAATCGTCTCTTCTGAAAGTGAAGGATCCACACCACGGATGACACAACTTAGTAGATTATAACGCGATGGTGGAGGTGGTGGTGGATTGGGTGGTGGAGAGCGGGGTTGAAGAGGAATAGTTGATCCGAACGGAGTTGATCCTATTGTAGTAGCGAGTTGGTGTGCTGCTACTTCCCCGTTGATTTGAATGATGATTCCTTTTGAAGTCTTCCTGATATCAGAGATGTCCTCTCGGCGCATGTTGTAGCGAAGAAGCGTGCAGAAGATGGCTTGAGGTGTCCGAAATTCTGGAGAAGGGTTAAGGAGAAGAAATGCATGTGTGCCGGAATACGTTTGCTGGAGAAATCGGAGATGGTTGATGGGTCGTCTAGTGCCAGACGTGGAGGAATAATCAAGTCGAGAGGAGGTGGGTGTAGTGATGGTAGTAGATGGGGATATATGCTGTATGGTGGTGTCCATTGGAAGAGATGTAGCGGCTGCTGTAGGAGTCCGTGGGGCAGGTGCCGAGTCCACTGCCAGGTAATGCGGAGCATGCACTACCTCGGGGGCCGGTTGATGCGCCATCCTCTGGTACTGAGTTCGCGGGTTGTCTGGATGCGTAGCTGGATTTGCTGGCAGAAGGCGTGCGGCGTAATTCGGAGTTGCATAGCTGGACAGGAGAGTCGTGTGGAAGGCTACGACGGCGGTGTCTACGGCGAATTGTCGGAAGCTGGATGTGGAAGTGGTGGTGCAGGTGGCAGCTGTGGTATTAGCAGGATAATATGGCTTGTAGGGGTACATGGTTGTGATTTGCTTCAGATCCCGGAGCGGCGTAACTAACCAAGCCTTGGTAGACACGGATCAGGGCTAAGCTGCTGATGATTCTCCTATTGTGCAGTGCTACCGATGGGCACGTCCTGAGGTGAGACCTCACTGGTTTGCGTTCGTCCACCTGGCTAGTCCACAATTTTTAAGAAGCAATAAACCTCCGTGGCTGCTTTCGGTGTTGCAAATAGTCGGACGGCGAAGGATCCGGTATTTTTTCTCAACACTGACAGCAAGTATGTAAAATGTATTTTGAAATGAAGTGTTAATTCTTGCCGTGCTACATAGTCAATACTGTCACCTTTTTATATGGCTGTATATGAATGGTAAAACATCCATTTTACATTACTACAGCATGTTACTGAAATGAGTTTTACAACAACGGAACAGTAGGCACAAAAAGGCACATCAAGATTGTATAGTCGCTCAAAAATGAATGAGCGCATGATATTGTATGTTCCTCTCATTTCATATTTGTACGACTCGCTGGCTGAACGGTCGGCGTACTGGCCTTCGGTTCGGAGGGTTCCGGGTTCGATTCCCGGCCGGGTTGGGGATTTTAACCTTATTTTGTTCATTTCAATGGCCCGGGGGCTGGCTGTATGTGTTGTCTTCATCATCATTTCATCCTCATCACGACGCGCAGGTCGCCTACAGGAGTCAAATAGAAAGACCTGAACTTGGCGAGCCCGAACCCGTCCTGGGATATCCCGGCACTAAAAGCCATACGACATTTCATTTCATTTCATTTCGTATTTAAAATTTTTTTTTGTTTAATATCGAAATAGAATTCGGTTCCCCTCTAGATACAAATCCTGTAGATGCTCATAACACACATTATATATATAGGCTTAATTGTCTCATGCTCACATTTAGCCATGTTGCGTAATTGTAAGGCAGGCGGCAGCTGACTAACGTTTGGTGCGCGCACCGACGAATTTCATTGGTTGCGATAGGCGAAGAGTAGCAAGAAAGATACGTCGATTTCCATCTACTAACCAGTGGCTAAACGTGAGCATGACTTTTGTACAGAAGCACTCAAGGAGGGTAAAGTGATACGTCACCGTACGAGGAAGTGTAGCTTTAAACATAGTGTTTTCGGCAGGGCAAGTGTACTCTAAATAGCAGTAGCGAAGGGGAGGAACTGCCGTACTCTGTAATCGAGCGTGTTGATGCGTAGTACAGACCATGAAGATATAAGCTTGCATTCTGGAGATCCTGGGTTTGAGCTACGCCAAATTGAGCAGTAGTTTAGATTTGATCCCAGTACCGGTTTCGCTTTAACGATCCTCACCTGGGCTGTTTGGGAATAATAAATATTAATGTTAGTGATAATAACAATAATAATAATAATAATAATAATAATAATAATAATAATAATAATAATAATAATAATATATGTTCATTGAAAAGTGGCATTCGTGTGAGTAGTCTGTTTATAAATGTTAATTTGCCATGATTGAACTCGCCGTATGTTTCACCGTATCCGTTTTTAATAAACTGTGTTTCAGCGGGAGGTGGTAGACCTGAATGGTGGTCACCCATCCGGGTACTGACCATGCCCAATGTTACCTAACTGCAGGAGTAGCGGTGTCAGGATCAGTGGGCCCTGTCGCTGTTTTTACATGAGAACCTTATTAATTCTCGCGTGCCGGCTGTTATTGGCACTATACATTTTGGAAAAACCGTACATCATATATTTTGCAGCACGTGTGGGCGTCCCGCCTCGGCGTCCTGTCCGTTTGGAGTGCTTCTGTAAATGTATTGGTGGTTTCTCTTTGGGTGGGTTTGGCGATTTGGTTGAAGGGGGTATTTCTGTTTGGGACTTGTTGAAGTGCAGGGTATTTGGGGTCGGGAGTGGGAGGGCATGGTCCTTCAGGGAAGGGGCGCCCGAAGCGGGAACGATATGCCTACCACATGCTCCGGATAGCGACGCATCGGCCGTAACACAGGCAGGACGGGGCACGCTCCCGAATGTAGACTATCCCATCCTTTCGGGGTTCCATGAATTTGGGTGGAGGTCGCAGGTACTTGGTATTTCCCCTTGACATAGTGAGGGAGAATACACTTTGCAGGGCACACTGCAATAATGGGGACCTGAGATCAGGTTCCATGGGTACTGGGTGTTTCCCAATGAGGCCTGGAATGGGACGCTTGAAACACCAGAAACGCCTGAGTGGTCAAACGCACTTGGCGGACCGTCCAAGTGGCAACCCATTGCCTGCCTCGTGACAGGGCTAGTAATTTTAAGTGGCTAACGCCACTGACAAGCCACGAACACAGGTCACCGGGCCACCCTGACAAATTGTTATTCCAGCGTACTGGAATTACGATGTTTGTAGTAAGCCAGTTGTAGTTGTAAACGCCGAGCCTGGCATGGCTTCTCTACGCTGCGGAAACAGGCTTCGCAGGGTGTAGTAGCAGCGTAAAGTCTTGATTTAGGCTCCGCGACGACGTCTCTTGTGGCTGGCAGTCTGTGACTAGTGATTGGTCGCTTGGTCGGTTGGTGGCTTCCTATAGGTCGGATGGCTTGACGGGCCAGCTCGGGGGTGCTGGCTCGGCTGAGGTGGCCATGAGAGCTGGCGAGCTCCCGTACTTGGCGGCCATCTTGTCTTGAATCTTGGCTGGACGGGCTAGCTTCCTTGGCTGCTAGCACCTGGTATGACGGTGAGAGCTGGTGGGCTCTCGGTGATCTCGTTCCTTCTACATGCTTCTCGTGCTGTTAACACCACGAGCACTGGGCTGGGAATGTTCGTGTTTGAGGGTTTGAGCTCTACCATTGGCATCCCTTACAACGGTTCACCGCAGCTTCCCCATTTCTACACCAGACAAAATACTGAGGCTATTATTGAGACCACAGCCTCTTCCTTCCCAGTCCTTGCCTTGTCCTTCCCGATCGCTGCCGAAAATCTATTGAGTTATTGAGACGATAATCTGCAAAGAAAGAAAACACACATACACAGCCTACTTTCTAGTGTTGCTATAGAGTCGGCCCAAAATTTATTGTAACACCACCATATTCGTGGCTGGTGGGTAAACGAGCCATATAACTTCCTATAAACTACATTTAAGTGCTTCCTTACGTAACATAATGTACTATGCTGTCCAAGGTATCTGCCCATACCATCAAAATACCGTCTTTCAACAGTTAATGTCTCTCTCCTAAGGACAAACCGGTATTGGCGCAGAGAGCGGAATCTCAGAATAGTGGTGCTTATGTGTTACACACAACGCCATCTGCTAATGTGATGTACAGTGAGTGTTGGTGACACACCACTTGTTAATCTGCAGCGATATTATGCACCTGTTCTCACCAAGAGTCCTAAGACAAAGGAACATGCAGTGTGTTACTTGATAGAGCAATCTTGTTCCATTCACAAGGGAAAATCTGTCGACAGATTGGTGAGCTACACAACAGTAAGGACCATGTTAATAAATACAATGACACCGGTACAACAGTAAATGCGTGTCGATCTGTACGTCCGAAAGAACAACCGGAGAGCGTAAACAAATAATCAGCCTCGCTCAGAGAAACCCGTGTAAAAGTTCAAGAACTATTGCTGCAGATATCCGAATAAACGCCCAACAAGCGAGTGAGTCATTAAACTATATGCAATGTTTTGAATGGGATTAGTAGTCATGGTAGATGTCCCATAAAGAAGCTATATATTTCGGAAATGAACCATAATAAACGCATGCATTTTGCGAGGGAATAAAGCAGCAAGCCGCTCGAATTTTTGAACATGATTATGTTTTCGGACGAATTGAAGTTCAATGTGTTTGGATTCTATGGAAGGAAGAAAACACGGCCCAAGCCCAAGATCTCCATGGCGGAGGAGATTTCCTGGCACGGGGATGTATGTCGGGGCCCGGCTTTGTAAATCTAGCTATAATCCACGATACAATGGATCATATGAAATTCATCGACGTGTTGCGAGGTAGTTTACACTTCAGTGCGCAGAAATTGTGATTTGATGAGGCGTTTCATTTCCAGCAAAAAAGCTATCCAAACTATACCACCACGAAAACCTGTGAGTGGCTGCTCTCCGTAGGGCGATTACCCAACCGCAGAATCCCGATCAACCCTGTCGAGAACCTGTGGACTCATCTCGTCACATAAATCCGACAAAGGCGATCGTCCAGAAAACAGCACTTTGAGGGAAGACTTCTGGAGGAATGGTCAAAAATTACCCCTGGTGTGGCGCGGAATTTAATAAGTAGCATACCTAGGCGTTTACGGGCTGTCAAAGCTAACGAGATGCACACTGTCTGTTAGAATGTGCCTTATATCGAAAGAAATGAACACCCCAGTCAGTGTCATGAGTGTGCCAATTGATTGTTTTCTGCAGAAGAGAGATGTTTATGTTTTAACATTGTTGGTATGAGCAGGTACTTTGGACTGCTAGGTAATGTATGTTCTGTAAGATAGCAATTGCATGTGTTTTTTACTGACGTATCTGTCCTTCTCTACCCACCGTCCCCTAATATGTAGGAGTGTTAATACTTTTTGAGCCGACTGTGTGTGTACGTAATTGGCAGCCAATGTAATGCGTTATAATCCCTCCCAGTTTATGTATGTGGCAGACATATGATAAGCGGGGCATGTTATTCTGATATAGATGAAATCGTTGAAACATTATAATTTCAAGGAATTATCAGAAAAAAAATGAAATTTGTCGGTTATCAAAAATCGTAGTCAGGTTGACATGACTGTCCTTGTGTCTTGGTCAAGAAAAAAGTCTCTTATTATATTTTAAAACCGAAATTGTAATTTGAAGTATACTTCCCAACGAACTGTTGCGATCTCACAGCAGACGTCCTACCTTTCTCCCCGGCATCGTCACAACGTAGCAATACAAATTACATGTTTCATAGTACAGTACATAAGCTCCGATTGTGATTTGCTCCTAAAGTAAATAGTTTCCTTGGCGGTGTTCAAACATCGCCTGTGAAACAAAAGCTTTACGCAGTGTCTAAGTGATACATAACGTCTTTGCAATGCGGCAGCAATATTCAAGTACTGTATAAGACTGAACATCGTCTATATACCGTTTCTGGAATCGCTCCAGGGAATCAAGGATGTTGATTGGGTCATCAGTTTACGAATTGGTTTGATGTAGCTGGTAACCTATCCCCTGTGCTAACTCTTATCATTTCTACCTATCTACTGCACCATATCTGTACTCAAATCTGTTTCTCTTGCTCTACCACTACCATTCAACTTCTTAACCTTCCGTCAGAAACTAACTGATTAAAGCCTGGATGTTTCAGGGTATGTCCTATCAACCTCCCCCGTCTTCCTGTTCTCTTTGGTACTGCCATACTTGTTGTCCATGTTTCACTTCACTACAACAGGACGCTCATCAAAGTATTTTAAACATCTGTCTAATACGGATACTACTTTATAACTAGTAGGTTTTTCAGTGTGTCGAATTTAATTCCTGAATAAATCAAATTAAGAAAATACTTGAAAAACTATAATAACAGATTATACTTGAAGAATAATCAGCTTAATTAAAAGTTGTTTAAATTTTAGGTATAAACGTTGTCTCTTAATATATGTTTACTCTTTTACAAATTCTCTAAAGTTTTTTCATTTAAAAATTAGTTATTATTTCATTACTTCTTCTTTGTCCGATAGGGTCTTCTTGGGGAAACGTGACAATTTCAATTATTTAACCTTTGTTGTTCTTTTTCCTTCCAGCAGTACTCATTCATCTGATCCCTATGCCTCTTTTCCCTCTCCTCGGAAAATTTTGAGCCTGTTTTCTTTCACTCCCGACCTTGGAACTCTTCCATTTTTAACACTTTCTTTCTAAATCTCTCTCTCTCTCTGTATGTGTGTGTGTTTCTTCTCCTTCCCTTATTTCGTTTCTTTTCAAATTTTTCTTGACTTCATGAGTCAGGTTGTTGTTCACACCTTGTTCCAAAGATATTTGATTATTGGTTTGGTTAACCTGTTGTCATCCATTCTGTATAAATGTCCAAAATACACTGACTGACAGAGCAAATGCAACACCAAGGAGGAGTGGTTCGAAAGGGATGAAAGTTGGGGAAAAAACAGAGTCGGCGCGGAAGAATAATTGATGTTTATTTCAAACCGATGTGCAGGTTACACAATGCGCACGGCATCGACTCAGTAGGATGTAGGACCACCGCGAGCGGCGATGCACGCAGAAACACGTCGAGGTACAGAGTCAATAAGAGTGCGGATGGTGTCCTGAGGGATGGTTCTCCATTCTCTGTCAACCATTTGCCACAGTTGGTCGTCCGTACGAGGCTGGGGCAGAGTTTGCAAACGGCGTCCAATGAGATCCCATACGTGTTCGATTGGTGAGAGATCCGGAGAGTACGCTGGCCACGGAAGCATCTGTACACCTCGTAGAGCCTGTTGGGAGATGCGAGCAGTGTGTGGGCGGGCATTATCCTGCTGAAACAGAGCATTGGGCAGCCCCTGAAGGTACGGGAGTGCCACCGGCCGCAGCACATGCTGCACTTAGCGGTGGGCATTTAACGTGCCTTGAATACGCACTAGAGGTGACGTGGAATCATACGCAATAGCGCCCCAAACCATGATGCCGCGTTGTCTAGCGGTAGGGCGCTCCACAGTTACTGCCGGATTTGACCTTTCTCCACGCCGACGCCACACTCGTCTGCGGTGACTATCACTGACAGAACAGAAGCGTGACTCATCGGAGAACACGACGTTCCGCCATTCCCTCCCTCATCCAAGTCGCTTTAGCCCGGCACCATGCCAGGCGTGCACGTCTATGCTGTGGAGTCAATGGTAGTCTTCTGAGCGGACGCCGGGAGTGCAGGCCTCCTTCAACCAATCGACGGGAAATTGTTCTGGTCGATATTGGAACAGCCAGGGTGTCTTGCACATGCTGAAGAATGGCGGTTGACGTGGCGTGCGGGGCTGCCACCGCTTGGCGGCGGATGCGCCGATCCTCGCGTGCTGACGTCACTCGGGCTGCGCCTGGACCCCTCGCACGTGCCACATGTCCCTGCGCCAACCATCTTCGCCACAGGCGCTGCACCTTGGACACATCCCTATGGGTATCGGCTGCGATTTGACGAAGCGACCAACCTGCCCTTCTCAGCCCGATCACCATACCCCTCGTAAAGTCGTCTGTCTGCTGGAAATGCCTCCGTTGACGGCGGCCTGGCATTCTTAGCTATACACGTGTCCTGTGGCACACGACAACACGTTCTACAATGACTGTCGGCTGAGAAATCACGGTACGAAGTGGGCCATTCGCCAACGCCGTGTCCCATTTATCGTTCGCTACGTGCGCAGCACAGCGGCGCATTTCACATCATGAGCATACCTCAGTGACGTCAGTCTACCCTGCAATTGGCATAAAGTTCTGACCACTCCTTCTTGGTGTTGCATTTGCTCTGTCAGTCAGTGTATATCAATCCCCCTCTTCAGCATTGTATCTGTTATGTTTATTTGTTCCGGTGTATTTCATCATTACTTCTTGATTTCCAGAGTTCTGTTGTTCTGATCGGGTCGAGTATTTCCCGCACAATTTTTCTTTCCAGCACTTCTAATTTATTCAGCTTGTAATTAAGTACTAGACATTCACTCGCGTATAGGCATTCCGGTTTGACTACTGTGTTGTAGTGTTGTGTTTTGTCGTTTTTAAAAACACATTTTGTTGTAGATATTCGTAGTTATACCGTATGCTCTTTCCATCTTGTGTATTCTTTCTTTTACAGCGGATTTTTCAAAGCATTTTCTTGAACTGTTTCTACAAAGTATTTTCATTTCTTTACACTTCCTTATTCGACCAATTTCTGTTATTATATAATTCTAGTGCATTTTTTATATTTCTCATCAATTGGTTTACTCCTACAGAAATTCTTACATTTGTTCGGTTGCCTATTTCTTCCAAGGGACTGACTTGTATTGCTGCATTTGTCAGGTTTTCTGAAAGTATGGCAAATTCATCTGCAAATGGTTGACAGTTTATTTCAGCACCTCTGCTCTTTCTTCCCAGTGTTATTGGTGATAGCTTGTGTTCTTTCAGTTTTTCATTCCAAATCTTACTATGTTCTCCAGGGCGCAATCGAATAGGAGTGGAGATAAACCATCACCTTGTCTTACACCCGTATTATTCCGAATGATTCAGATATTTCACCCATAAATGTTACTTTTGATATGGGTTCGTGAAGATTATTATTATTATTATTATTATTATTATTATTATTATTATTATTATTATTATTATTATTATTATTATTATTATTATTTGCAATCCTATTAATTGCTATTATGGTTTCAGAAGCCGTCGAGGTGCCAGAATGTTTTTCCCGCAGTGTTTCTTCTACGTGTCGGTAAATCTACGCTCATAAGGTTGACGTATTTGAGCACCTTCAAATACCAGTGGACTATTATTGTTTTAGTTTTAAAAATGTATTATTTACTCAGGAATATAACAGCAAATATAATTGCAAGTTGTAAATGATCATATTAAACTAAGCTTATTCACGTGATGTTGGAACGGAAGCATCGCCCTGTGCAAGACCTGTGAATAGAAAATATGAACTTTGTCAAATAATACACATTAAATTTTGAAAAAGTTCCACACAAATTTTAAATAAATTAAGCACATCCAAGAGATTCATTATACCTTACTTCCATTTCTTTTTCACGTTCACACTGTAATTCTGCAGCATTCATTTTGTGAAACCGCACTTGCACATGGTTAACATAGGCCAGCCAGTTCGATGGCATAGTCTATATTCCGAGGCAATTCTTCTTCTTGGGACACGTTAGAATTTTCCGTACTCAGACACTGCTTTCCAAGAACTCTTCTTCACTTCCAGGCTTTATAGCGTGTAACACGCTGTACACATAACACCCCTCGAAATACCGTTATGTGACAATGGTGAAAGGAGAAATGCTGACCCGCAACACATGCATCACTCCGAATGAAAATTCGTTGATATAGTTCATGCAAATGCCTTTGCTGGCGGGACCTAGTGTTTACACTGCACTAAGTCTTCTGGTATGGGCTAGAGCAATTTTGTTGCTTTCATTGATCCGTCTCTGTCTTATCCTTGGCTTTGACAATATGAAAGTGACTAAGGTATGAGCGATGCTAGTAATGCCATTCCTTACGCAGCCAGTCCCTGCTATGAATGGTGTGAAACTGTTGCTCATAGGGTCGGCTGGTGCATGCATTTCATTTTGCTTGGCAGACTGATATGTTATAGCAACTTCTGGCTCAGCGAGGAAAGCAACGGGAAACTACCTCACTCCTCATTTCCCTAGTACGCCTCTTCAGTGATGCCTAGGCCATCTATGACAGCTCATGGTGGAACTGTTGAGGATCCAACCAGCCTTCGGGCTGATGACTAAACAAAAAAAGTTCATGCAATACTGAGCCTAAGATGACAGAACCTTTCTGGTTAGAGTTCTAAGCTGAAATATTACCACATAGCGGTTTTATAGGCGCAACGACGGTATGCTATAACTGTATTTGAAGTGTGAGTTTTCTTGAGGAAGGACTCCTTGCTTGTGCTGGTCTCCATTTTACGCCCTCTCTACTTCCACAATCGTTAATTATTCCACTAACCAAGTAACAAACAATATTCATTTACTTCCCTCAAAACTTCATTTTATAATCAGGAGATAGTGGGTTCGAACCCCACTGTCGGCAGCCCTGAAGATGGTTTTCCGTAGTTTCTCTTTGTCACACCAGGCAAATGGTGGGGCTGTACCTTAATTAAGGCCACGGCCGCTTCCTTCCCATTCCTAGGCCTTTCCCATCCCATCGTCGCCATAAGACATATCTGTGTCGGTGCGACGTAAAGCAAATAGAAAAAAAAAGCAAGACTTCATTTTGTGAACTAGACCTATGTGTGTTACCTGCATTACTTCATATTATTGGACTTCATTCAAATCCCTTGCCTGTCGTAAGAGGCGACTAAAGTGGCCGCAGGAGCTCTTAACTTGGGAGCGTGGGTTGGTGATCAAAGGTCCCTTAATCCAGTCCGGACTTTGCTTCCACTTACTTGTCTGGCCTCCCTTGGTCGACACTTGTTCTTTTCCGACCCCGACGGTAGGGAGTCTTATTTTCACGCCCTTGATGGTTCTTGTCTTTCTTTCGCCAATACCTTCATTTATTGGCGTGTTGGATCTCTTCTATTATTTCCACTTTGATTAGTATTAATAGAGGATGGTTGCCCAATTGTACTTTCTCTTAAAATAATAATAATCATCACCACCACCTCCACCACCATTACTTTTTATTTTGTTTTATTTGTAGTCATCTTGTACTCTTACCTCTATGACTCAGTCTTACCCTTTAGCAGTGCCTCCAGATCTTCTGCAAACTCGGTTAAAATGACGTATCTTGGCCAAAACTCAGACCTCTCATTTACTCTCCTTAGCTGTGATTCACTTTCCAAATTCTTCTTTGGTTATATTTATCGCCTGCTCTATATAAAATTTGAAAAATTATGGGGTCAAACTGTTGACTTCCCTCACTCTATTTTCGAGGGTTTCATCTTTCTTTCCTTTTGTATTTGTTTGACGTCGCACTGATACAGACAGGTCTTATACCAACGATGCGTCGGGGAAGGTCCAGACCGGGAAGGATGCGACTGAGGCCTTAATTAAGGTACAGCCTGGTTGTGAAAACTGGAAACCATGGAAAACCATCTTTAGGCCTGTCGACAGTTAGGACCGAAACCACTATCTCCCAAATGCAAGCTGACGTTTAAGCAAACCAAACCACGGAGCCAACTCGTTCGGTTTGGTTCCTTCTCGTAGCCCTCCATTCTTATCATCGCTATCTAGGATATTCCTCATACATATCCCCATAATTTCCTAAGCGTATTATCTTGCTCTTCATATTATTTCTATTTAGTATCCAACGTTCATCTAATGATATTACAAAATCTTCCTGTTCTCTTTGTTTGGCTCATTGTTTAATAGCTTAAGAGGTACTTAAAATTGCAGATCATTTTCAATTATTATATCACCTTCATTTCATTTTTATCCATTCATAGCCAGTTATTAGGATAACACGAGATTTCACGTAATTTATTGAATTAAAGGTAAATGCTTCTTTTTAGAATGATGGTAGAGAACAACATTTGAAATATTGAGAACAACACTTTTAACACGTATGTTATTGCTATTCTATGCATCTCATATGAGAGAGATTTTTGTTCGGGGCAGGACTCAATAAAAAAATTATTCCTTTGACAGGTCTCATTCCGTTTTGTGGAATTCAAATGACGCTGAAAACGGGTGCGTATTGGAAGTAGAACAATCCTGGGATAATATATAAAATTCCACCGTACCATCAAAAATATTATTCTTCTGTTACAAATGGCACATACCACTTTTTTAGCGTCGTGCTTAAATCAGAAAGAAACACGGTGTGGATATCGCGTATTGGTTAAATTCCAAGAATATTTATAGGCATCTCATTAGTAAATATTCGCACTATCGCTGTTACTGATTTACGTTGACGGTATTTATGACTGAGGTCACCGCTTCCTCTATTCATTACTTCACGTGATCACTGATCTGAAATGATTCGTATCAAAGTCAATGATCGAAACAAGTCCAACTAGTTGAGCAGCATCTAATTCTCTCGCAGACCAAGGCAGTGGACCTGAACTGACTATGCCATTGTGAGTTAGCTTCCAATGATGAGACAGGCATTGTGCATACGGAGTCCACAGTCGGGCCCAGCATTCCTCCAAATTATTTCTGCCAGGTTTCTAATTTCACATTTCTTTTTGTGCGTTGAATCTCCATTGTTCAACACATTTCCTTTCCGTCATCAAAGTCATTAGCTTATCGGTGGCTTACATTATTTTCATCTTCCATGATCCTGCTATTTCCTTAGCTGACACAGACACAGCGATTAGACCACTTCTTAATTTCCTCTTCCTGCGTGTTGATTGAGAGTTTGTCTCCACCTCCACTCTCCATCTCGGTCGTATGATGCAAGCTGAGTACTGTTGTCTGCCCCGATGTAGTTCACTCAGGATTAAAGAATAGAAAACTACATATAGAGGGCTCATGATGGGGAATACCATTTGGTTTCCGAGTTCGGTTTCTTTCTTCATTTCTACGGATCTTTTGATGAATAGGCTTCGTAGTTGCCTTCCGTTCAGAGGGCTCCATGGCGCTTGTGTTTTATTCGGCTACCTCAGGGGCTGGGTCTGAATTCACATCTCAATTTACGGATGAAACTCATCACACTACCAACCACCACATATTTTATTTTCTTTGCTATTTGCTTTACGTAGCACCGACACAGATAGATCTTATGGCGACGATGGGATAGGAAAGGCCTAGGAGTTAGAAGGAAGCAGCCGTGGAATTAATTAAAGTACAGCATTTGACTGGTGTGAAATTGGGAAACCACGGAAAAACCATCTTCAGGGCTGCCGACAGTGGGATTCAAACCCACTACCTCCCGGATGCAAGCTCACAGCTGCGCGACCCTAACCGCACGGCCAACTCGTCCGGTAAACAGCACAGAAACAACCAATAGTGAGTAAGTCGCTGTACATAAGTTGGCGTCAGGAAGGGCATCTGGCTGTAAAATTGGGGAATACTCGCATTATTGCCTACCACAGAAAAACTGGGGAAAGGGCCGGGAATGAAGAAATAATTTACGCTCTCAGTGGCGTAGTAGCTAACTGATATCGTAACCAGCTTATCATGTAGATGGCCTCAGTTCGGATCTCAGCTAAAGCGTATGGGACCTGGCTAGTTGGCCGTACGTTTAGGGGCGCGCAGCTCTGAGCTTGCATCCGGGAGATAGTGGGTTCGAATCTCACTGTCGGCAGCTCTGAACACGGTTTTCCGTGGTTTCCCCCATTTTCATACCAGGCAAATCCTGGGACTGTACCTTAATGAAGGCCACGGCCGCTTCCTTCCAACTCCTAGGCCACTAGCAAAGAAAAAGCGTGAGGGACATTTTAAAATGAAAAGTCTTGTCCCAGTGATTCGTATTCCGCGTAAAACTGAAAGTCGCATGGTTATGACTATGATAGCAACTGTAACATAAAAACTACAAGCTTGCTTGCTTCTCCCTTTCTTGTGGGACTTACCTGGTATTTCATCACTTAAACTTGTCTAAATACTGCTTTCTGGAGAGCTGAGTACATTCCTTTTTCCCAGTCTAAGTTTGTATGGCTAGTTCCTATTTCGTGCATCAAGAGACCGGTCATGGAGCTGTCTTATGTGAGACACGGAAATCCATGTCATTAAAATTAGAAAATGCATGTGAAGTAGTCGTCAAGAAGACCACCTAACAATTCAGCATTCATTGGCCATTTGCTTGGGTAAAAATCATCTTGGATTAGTTCGATAAAGGACATTGAATTTCTTTACATGACATATTTCCTTTGTTTGGTATTTGGCTTAAATTATTGCCGTGTCCAAGGTCTTCCATACAGCCAACTACGTTGTTAGGTCCCTGAAGACTAACTACAGACAGACAGACAGACAGACAGACAGACAGACAGACAGACAGACAGACAGACAGACAGACAGACAGACAGACAGACAGACAGACAGACAGACATATATACATACATACATACAAGTTTTCCATCACCTCGAACCAAAGAGTTTACGACTCTTTATAATAAAGTTAAAGAGAGACATGTAGAGGTAGCATATCAGCATTATTTATTGGACAGCAAAACAAATGGCAGCCTCTGCACAACAATGTTGCTCTGCATTCTCAATTTGAATGAATGAATACAGCACGCACTAGTATATTTAATACTTGGTCACACATCTTCTTTATTGATGCATGCCTGGATTCGTCTTGGCAAACTGTTCATTAATTCACCAAGGTCACTTTGGTCCATATTGCCCCACTCCTCAATGGTGATTCGGCGTAGATCTCGCAGGCATGTTTGATGGTGTTCATGTCCGGGTAACACGGAGGCCACTCTAGTTGAGCGATATCGTGATAATGGAGGGAATCAGTAAGGAGTATTGCGCGTTGGTTGCACCGATTAGCGTCCATTAAGACAAATTTTCCATCTCTAAATGTTACCGATACAGTGGCACCATGGATCTGGAGATAGCGTCTCTGTATCCTACAGCCGTAACATTGCCCTGCATGGCTAGAAGTGGCGTATGGTGGCCCCACACAATGCCACACCAGGACATCGGAGAACACTCACTTTGCTGCACGTGCTAGACAGTGCGTCTGCGAAGTGAAGCTTTATCAGATTGCCTCAAAACAAGTTGCGGACGATCATCTGGAACAAGGCGGATGTGATACTCTTCGGAAAAATTTACTTTTTCCAATTTTTAGGAGACCATTCAGCATAATGCTGGGCCCATCCGCACAGCAGTCCATACGATCTAGCATTGAGAACTGGGTCTCGCCATCGGCGTCGAGAGTGAGGTTGTGCCTCGAGCAACCTTTTCATCACAGTTTGAGTTGAAATGCGGTGACGTGTGCTGTCAGAAGATCATTATTTAGCATGATGCCTCAGGGATCCTCTGAGCTGAAACTCGAAGGTAACGGTCATCGAATGCACTCGTAGCCCTTGGATGACCTGCGGAAAGAAAGTCATCAGTAAATCCTGTCTCCCTGTACCGCATCCATGTTATAACCACATAACTTCGACTACGGTCCTCACTTTGAACAACTGCCCTTTATTACCATTCCTCTTGACATAATGTGGTTATGCGTACACGTTCGCATGTCAACATTGCGCGTCCTGCTTAGAAAATACCTCTAATGCTTCAACAGTAGTTCTACAACTTCAACTGGAGTACTGCAACCCATTAGAGATTGACGTTCCGTCTGTGGGTTGGGGTAAGTGCAATTGTATGTTTACAATCATCCTAACGGTCGACTTTCCAGTCTTCGTAGGACAGGCCAAGGTAGAACACAGTTAAATGACAAAAAAGATGATGCAAACCTTTTCATCGATATGTATATATACGTATATGCAAGACAGAGTCGTTCATAAACTGGTTTAGACTCGGTTAGACTTCGCCAGGTCAACGAACATAATGCACAGTTGTACTTGGCCAATCATTTCATAGCAGACCGTCTTGCCCCTACGTATATAATTTCTTAAGAAACAACACCATTTAGCTGGGAGAATACAGCAAAACACAGCAATTCAATATAGCGTAACTAGCATTGACAAATATGTGGAGAAATTATTTTTTTCTCCTACTTAAAAATTAGTTGAGCTCTTTCATTGTAAGAGGGCAGTTGCTAAGGCTTCTGGTCCATTTGTACAGATTTATATGCGTCTTTCTTTAGGAATTTGTCACTCCTAACTCATTATTTAAAGATTAATTTTATAACCGGGAGGATCCATTCTGGTTCTAAATGATTCAAATAATGCATTTCTTGTATTCTGTCTGCGTTAACAAAAATAATGAATATAAATTAATGTCTAGGGCATAATAATGGAAACAATATTATTTCTCGCTGATAATAGAAATTGAAACAGATAAAAAAACACCCCGTATGACTATGGTAGTGGTGGTGTACTATTGTACGGTAAAGAAAGGAATTACCTCAAGGGACAGGCAAGAAGGCAAGAAGGACTGAACATGAACAGACTGGGATCTAGTATACAATACTGCTTCACAGAAACGTTTGGTGGTTTGCCTACATAGCCGTGCATCAGAAAATCTCATTTCAACTAATTGGACATGTAGGGATCTAACGTAGGCCTATACATACATACATACATACATACATACATACATACATTTCGATTGGAAACGGTTCATATCTTCTGACATGCAAAACCCTGAGAATGAATTAATCATCTCCATAAGCCTTTATTTGGAGTCAACTCTTGGTCTTTGCCTCCTCCTAACTCAGCTCGAAAATTATTGAATGTCTATCTAACTTCAATATGTCCAGCTGCATAGAGCAGAGTACCCCTTCTCTTCTCTTCTCTTCTCTTCTCTTCTCTTCTCTTCTCTTCTCTTCTCTTCTCTTCTCTTTGCGAAGTTGCAAGATCGAGTCCTGTCATATTCCATTGGCATTTATGAGCACTAACTCTGAAATTCGCAACATTACATGTGTAAAATGTATAACTTTCTTCATTTTCTACCGTTTTTCACATACGTGTGGGGTCGCGTGTGCGAACTGCGACGCACATGTGGATTTGGCACTTTTTTATGGCCGGATGCAGGGAACTAATCACTATTGCGTGTTTCTGTGGTGGTTGGTAGTGTAGCGTGTTGTCTTCATATGAAGAGTAAAGTGTTAGGACAAACACAAACACCCAGTCTTCGCGCCAGAAGAATTAATCAGAGGCGATTAAAATCTCCGACCCGGACGGGAATCAAACGCAGGAACCTCTGAACCGAAGGACTCATCGCTGATCATTCAGTCAATGAGTCGGACTAAAGGAGAACTTTTTTGCTGGCTATACATTCTCCTAGGCATCTGATTATTATTAAAAGAAAGTAAAATCCAAAAAGTGGTATTTTCTATATTGTTGATATAGGATAACTGTTATAAATACTTGGATTTTACATACAAAAGGAAATGATTAGAAGCAAGCAAATAGTCATACATCAAACTAGAAATAAATTCACACTGATCTTTCACAACCCCTGTGTCACATTGTAGAGGGGTATTCCAGGAGAGGGAGACCAATTTCATACATCATTGATAAAAGAAGAATGCACATTTTAGGATCAACAATCCCTCCAACTGACGCGAGGAAGTATTCTAGAAACAATTGTTAACTATGAAGTTGAATCCGCACAACGTGAAAGTTGCCCTTGTGTAAGAAATACACCTTCATCACATTCGAGAAATGTATAGTTAACCCCTGTCTCAATAGAGAAAAAGTTGTTGAACGCTCATCTTGCTAATTAGCTGGAATGAAGTGTAAACGTTAAAAGTGACTGTAATGTAATCTCTGAGCATTCATAATCGTGAACATCCCCTAACACTGAAGTGTGGCAGTAGTCTGTGTAGCTAACCGCTCAATTTCTCAAAACCTTGAGTAGACAGTTTTCAAATTAGGTTTCGGATGGTTGTACATTACTTTCTGAATAAAACAATATTATTTCAAAGAAATAATAAAGTGTTCTTTTAATAATAACATTTATGCTATTGTTTATACATTTCACCAACTACTTTGACGGTTTTCGTAGACGCCGAGGTACTGGAATTTTATTCCGCAGGAGTTCTTTTACATGTCAGTAAATCTGCCAACACGAGGCTGATGTGTTTAAGCACCTTCAAATTCCACCGGACTGAGCCAGGATCGAACATGCCAAGTTGAGTCCAAAAGGCGTGCGCCTCAACCGTCTGAGCCACTCAGCCCTGAAAATTGTTCTTTTAATAGTGACTTATCTCTCTTAAAATGTTTACCAATCGAAGAGGCATTAAAAATAATGGTAACTGTCATTAATAGTATTATTTGTCTTGTAGTTTAACGTCATTTTAACACAGACAGGTTATCGGCATCTCTGGGCTGGGAAAGGGAGAGGATTACATAAGAACAATTGTGGCCCCGGTATTTACCAATGGTGAAGATGGAATACTACCTGCACAGTGGGGCTTGAAACCAACATCCTTCGAGTGCAACCTTACTGCTACACGCCTCGTACCACATAGCGAACTCGCACGCCATACTATATTTATTTATTTATGTATGTATGTATTTATTTATTTATTTGTTTATTTTTTATTGATTGATTGATTGATTGATTGATTGATTGATTGATTGATTGATTGATTGATTGATTGATTGATTGATTGATTGATTGATTGATTGATTGATTTATTTATTTATTTATTTATTTATTTATTTATTTATTTATTTATTTATTTATTTATTTATTTATTTATTTATCTATTTATTTATTTATTTATTTATTTATTTATTTATTTATTTATTTATTTATTACAATTTGCTTTACATCGCACCGACACATACCGTTCAATAACTGTCACTAACAAGGAAATACTGGAAGCTTTCCGAGATCTTGCCTTTGAATTTAACTTTGAAATGTGTGTCAGTCCAGGATTGTACAAAGGGAGTTAAGTATATAATCCAACACAATTTGTCTAAAAGCAGGTGACGACGGGCTAGAAGGGGAAAGAAAGTGACCATGGCCTTAAATGACGTGCAACCCAAGTATTTGCCTGGTGTGAAAATGGGAAACGACGGAAAGCCGTCGTCAGGGCTTCCAACAGTGGGGTTCGAACCCACTATCTCCCGAATGTAAGCTCACATCTGTGCGACCGTAACCAAAATACCAACTCGCACGGTATTTATTTATTTATTTATTTATTTATTTATGTATGTATTTATTTATTTATTTATTTATTGGTATGTACTTGATAGTGTAACCAGCATTGTCGCATCTTCTCTCGGTGTTCTCTTTTTCTGTTATCCAGAGTGGTACTGACTTTCTTGTTTCCCCAGAAAGGGAACAGGTGGTTCATCAGTCTGTTGAGAGACCATTTTTCCACTTGACTATAGACGGCTATTCTTGTTTTCCTCGCATTGCCAGACACCCTCTCTATCTGTGAGTACAGCTTTGAATTGTGACGTCTCTCGCATTCTCCACCTTCCACTATTCGGCCTAGGATCTTTATGAGAATTATATTCACTGGCTGACTTCCAGTTTGCCAATCAAGCCTTTTCTCTTTAGTGACAGGCACTCCGTGGCATACATGACTTCCGGACAGATGACAAGAGAAAGCAGCCCCTCCCCGAGAGTTAATAAGCTGGAACTGACTTATCGACTGACTCAAAACATCTACAACAAGCGATGCCTGTTACACAATCTGAAGCTGAGACACCACACTACAGTCATCCGGCCGGAAGCCTTGTATACTATTCAGCAGCTGTCACTAACAAGAAAAGACTCGAAGCTTTCCGATATCTCGCCTCTGAATTTAACTTTGGAATGTGTGTCAACCTGGGATTGCACTGTACGAAGAAACTGAAATATATAATGAAACACGTTCTTCTAAAAACAGGTTGGTTTCATTGAAGATTCAAATACACCATGTTATTCTCCAATCCTTTGACTACAGTACCCTATTTTTCAACATAATCTTCGTTCAACGTTACGGCCTTACGCCACGGTAATGCGATGGCCTGTATGCCTCCATGGTACCACTCGTCTGGTCGGAGTCAAAGCCAACGCCGTGCTGCATCGATAACTTCCCCATCATAAACGCGTAGTGCTTGCCGTGTAGTGCATCCTTCACTGGGCCAAACAAATGGAAGTCGGAAGGCACGAGATCCGGGCAGTAGGGTGGATGAGGGAGAACAGTCCTCTGAAGTTTTCTGAGCTCCTGTCTGGTGTGCACACTTGTGTGAGATCTTGCGTTGTTGTGGAGAAGGATCACCGTCCACTGTCATGTCTCCGTAGACATTCTTCCAGCATCTATGAGTAACTGTGATACCCTGGTTTTCCGCCAAAAAGCTCAATAACTGCTCTCTGTTTGGTACTCAGATCCGTTACAGACACTATTTTGAAGGCTAGTTATAGTGATGCCACCATCGGAAATTAATGAGATTCTACGAGACGAAGCGGGGATATTCAAAGATGTCCGAAAGAAAATTCCTTTTTTTAAGCCAAAATTGGACAGGAAAAAATGCGTTGCGTTATATATTGAACGCCCCTCGTAAACGAGTCTCCGGGATTTCATTTTCTAGTCCTATTTCTTCGAGGATTTTTCTATGATTTTGCCTTTCCAGTAGTATCCCTTCCCGAAATAACAAATTTGAATACTAACATGAGGCTTCTGATATTACAGTAGGCCTGTACTGTTTTGAGTGTGAGGATTTGTTCAGTATCGGATAGACTCTTCCTGAAGCTTTCCTGGTATTCCCCCAGTTGGTTGTCCTTGTCTGTCCTTGTCCGTAAGGTCTTAGAGAAAACCTTGCATGTTACTAGGAGGAGGAAAATCCCTTGGTAAGTTCTTCAAGTCTGTAAGATCTCCTATCTTAAGAAAGGGGTGGATGAAAGCTCAGGTAACATGTTTAGGATTAGTAATGCAGAGGTAAACAACTACTATCACTTCGCTACATTTCACTGTCAGTCACAAGGTGTTAGTGGTTAGCGCATGCATAATATAATTAAATGAGTTACACTGACAATATTATCAGTTTATTTTTTCAAAATAATGGTACTAGAATGTAAAAGACTGTAATAACGTGGGTTGGTATAAGTAAAAATTTAGAAAACATAACACCAACTTACTAATTGATTGTCATATTTGTCAGAGCAAAACGCCAAAACTGAGTTATTTCCTGGGGGGAAGTTGGGCAGCCATAGAGCTAACAACTCTATCCCACATAGTTAAGAATAGTGAAAGGCTATAACTTCCAGACTTCCATATTCCTTCGTGTCCTGCATGGAGATGGATTCGCTTGTTTTTAATCGGCACTTTTATGGCTTTAATATGAGGAATTTTAGGTTCGAAATCACTATTTCATAAATTCAAAGCTCTAGCTACGCGAACCACACCAAACAGGCAGCTTTCTCGATTATTATTATTATTATTATTATTATTATTATTATTATTATTAAATAACTGTGGAGCTGCTGATGATAACGGCTTAAAACGCTAATATTAGTATCAGCATCAAAGGCAATCACAGTAATTTATTTCAATATTTAATTAGCATTTGTCCTTATCATTCCTTATATCCACATAATTTGTGGTAAAGGTTTCTTCATTCATGTAGTAATTGTGCTACTTTCTTCACTATCCTTTCAGTTTTCAGAGATATTGGAATTTCCGAATTCTTACGCTAGGGGTCCTTTAACTTTTTAGATTTAAATATTACCTATCTGTGTCGGTGCGACGTAAAGCAACTAGCAAAAAAAAAATAATTAAACATTCTCAAATATTTTCGACCTAAACCGGAATGAAACCCAGTATCTAGAAAAATTAAATATACATATTAACAAACGGTGCCACTGCAATAGGAACTTATTATTTAAATTGACCAGACGGTCACTGATATACATCCCCCAAACCACTCATACCAGGGAATAACAAGACAAGTCAAAATATTTAAGTCCTCAAGGGAAGAATTTTTTGTTCTTAAGAAAGAAGAAATCACCAATTCACCAAATGTTGTCAAACCATCCTGCGGTAAATGAAACAGCTTTTAAAATAACGGTTTTGTTTGGATTTTGTTTAATTCAAAAATTCATGAATTATCCGCTTTTGATCGTGAGTGAAACTAACTTGCCCTATACTTCCCGGGCCTAATTTCCTTATGTGAACCAAAAACAAAAGCGTATTTATCGCAGTTTTTTACGTGTAGCTAGTAAGATTTAATAGTTCTCGTTAACAGAAGCAGCGGTGTAAATTCACTGCCAATAATTCATTTACAAGATAATGATGTCCATGTTCACAATGACCACGGATAATATATAACACATATTATAAAGTGATTTATCTGGTTGATGCCTCTTTTATTATCAATATTCAGAATATTAATAATATAACTCAACTTATCTGGTTCTTACCGGCGACTGTTTTGTATTCTTGAATATTCTGGACGTAAAATTTGGCTACGAAATGAGTAATGATGTTAGTGTCAAATTACAGAGAGCATTGACCTACATAGGTTACTGCAAAAATTAAAAAAAGGAATAAAATGACATCTGGTTTTTCCGCGGGATGAGTGAAATACATTAAAGTTTATCTCTTAAGAGCAACATGGTAGGCCTACTCCATTTCATTTCAAGGACTTAAAGAGGCTACTGAGGTTGGAACATGGCACGATATTGACGATCCCATAATTGCTCATTGATTTTGGCGGAGAGCGTCCTCCTCACTCCAAAAGTAACACTAGGTGTCAGACAGCCTCATAATAATGGACTCGGGATCGTTCCAACTTTCATACATATTTATTAGGGCCATAAGAGCTGGAGGCTACGTCAGAAAATGGTTAGCACACGACCTTCTTGGTAAGAACGTCTCGTGTGATCCATAATATATCAGGGATTTTTCACGCGAGGAAACTTCTACTGGTCCCATAACAACTCCCTGATGGTTATTCAGGACTCATACTGGCAAATGTTAGCTCAAATGTTGCGCTCTGTCCTGAATAGGACGCTGTATTTTCAGACAAGTGAGCACTCTCTTCGTGTTGCTTTGTATGGATTATGCCTTAAAATCTCATTGGGGATTGAATACGGTGAGGTGGTTCTCTAAAATAGAATCCAATCAAATACTGTATAACGTGAAGAGTAATTTTTACAATTTAGGAATTTTTAGGATTTCTTATTTGTTCATTCAAATATTAGCACTATCAAAATAATGATCTTGTCCGCCTCTGTGGTGTAGTGGTTAGCGTGATTAGCTGCCACCCCCAGAGGCCCGGGTTCGATTCCCGACTCTGCCACGAAATTTGAAAAGTGGTACGAGGGCTGGAACGGGGTCCACTCAGCCTCGGGAGGTCAACTGAGTAGAGTTGGGTTCGATTCCCACCTCAGCCATCCTGGAAGTGGTTTTCCGTGGTTTCCCACTTCTCCTCCAGGCGAATGCCGGGATGGTACCTAACTTAAGGCCACGGCCGCTTCCTTCCCTCTTCCTTGCCTATCCCTTCCAATCTTCCCATCCTTCCACAAGGCCCCTGTTCAGCATAGCAGGTGAGGCCGCCTGGGCGAGGTACTGGTCATTCTCCCCAGTTGTATCCCGCGACCAAGAGTCTGAAGCTCCAGGACACTGCCCTTGAGGTGGTAGAGGTGGGATCCCCCGCTGAGTCCGAGGGAAAAACCGAACCTGGAGGGTAAACAGATGATGATGATGATGAAAATAATGATCTTATTCATTTAATGTCCCTCCAACTCATAACGGTCTTAACTGACGCCAGAGAGTCGGAAAATGTTACAGCAGGTGTTATATAATGTACTTAACAACAACGATGCAGTGATGTCTCACGTAAAATCTCTAGAATGCCAACGGCCTCAGCCGGCATCGAACATGATATCATGGGATCAGAAGACCAACGATTAACCGACTACAACACTAAAGTCAGCTAAACAGGGTTTAAGGTTTCAATAACTTCCTTCGTGAATTGTGTTACTTAGAGGCAGACTGGTCATATAATTTACACCTTTAATTGAATTGAATTCTTCATATTTTACGTGGTCACATTAAGTTCCTTATACCCAAGACTACATTATATTTTATTCATTAAAAATATGCGATGAACAGTTTATTTTAAACTGCACCTGAAAAAGAATATTTGTTTTCAATAACTGTCTGATTTTCAGATTTTTAAACTACTTCTCTTAGTTTGTAAATACACTACTCACTCTGTTTAGATTTTCATGTATATCGCTTCAGCACGCCTTTTTATAAGGCTTTCAGTAATGAATGTAAAATTCATTATTGCAAATTTTCCGAAATATTGCTCTATTATATTGTTGCTCTTATACGAACCCTACAGATCGTTCTGTTGAGATCTCGTAACAAAGTACCCAATAGAATTGCGTAAAAAGAAGAAAAATCCCAATTTTATACGCCGTATATTTTGATACTTGTCTACCAGAGCCCTGTGAGTGAAAAATGCAAATTAAAATGCATTTATTAATACGAGTTTCATAAACATTAATTCATAACTTGTATTGGCACAATTTTTTGTCCATTTTCAATCATAGGAAAGTTTGTTCGCTTTAATCTAAAATCAGGTTTGACCGGCCGAGTTGGCCGTGCTGTTAGGGGTGCGCAGCTGTGCGCTTGCTTGCAGGAGATAGTGGGTACGAATCCCACTGTCGGCAGCCCTGAGGATGGTTTTTCATGGTTTCCCATTTTCAAACCTGGCAAATGCTGGGGCTGTACTTAATTAAGGACACGGCCGCTTCCTTCAAACTCCCAGGCCTTTCCTACCCCATCCTCACCATAAGACCTATCTGTGTCGGTGCGACGTAAAGCAAATAGAAAAAAAATCAGGTTTACGTTACATACGCGTTTCTAATCAACACGGAACGGTCCTTTTATAAGCGTAGCAGGTTTCTGTGTGGACATTCATTGCTAGAGTGTATCCTTGTCCCTACATACGAAAATTTATCATCGGACGACTTTGGGGATGTTTTCATGTTAGGTTGTAAACTATGGCTTGCAACAATCCTTGGAAATATTGGCAGCAAATTCTCTCGACAAATTTTTGTTAGTATAGTTTAGAGGGGCACAGCGACATCTAGTGATCCAAAACAGGAAATAGCCGCGTTGAGTGGCTCAGACGATTGAAGCTCAAATTGGTGGGATCGATCCCGAATCAGTCCGCTGGTAGACCTATTAGAAGGTGCTAAAATACGCCAGCGTCTGGTGACCAGATTTACTTGCACGTAAGAGACTCCTGCGGAATAAAATTCTCAGCATCTCGACGTCCTCGAAAATCATAAATATACAGTAGTTAGTGAGACGTTAAATAATAATAATAATAATAATAATTATTATTATTATTATTATTATTATTATTATTATTAAACAGGATGTGTTCAATTTCTCCGTTAATTTTAGCTGTGCCGGGCTGATTGGCTCAGACGGTTGAGGCGCTGGCCGTTTGACTCCAACTTGGCAAGTTCGATCCTGGCTTAGTCCGGTGGTATTTCAAGGTGCCCAAATCCGTCAGCGTCTTGTCGGTAGATTTACTGGCACATAAAACAGCTCCTGCGGGACTAAATTCCGGCACCACTACGCCTCCGAAAACCGTAAAAGTAGTTAGTGTGTCGTAAAGCAAATAGCATTATTATTATTATTATTATTATTATTATTATTATTATTATTATTATTATTATTTTATTATTATTATTATTAATTTTGTTATTATTATTATTGTTAATTTTAGCTGTATCGAAAACAGCATTTAATGTAAATTGCGCTGGCTATCATTTTAGACCTGTTATTTAATATTTGATGAATTGTTACCATAATACGCATAACGACGGATAGAATCGTCATAATTTTATATTTCAAAAGTCTTTTTATTTCTAGCGGCTTTAAGTCACACCGGCACAGATAGGTCTTATGGCGACGATGGTAGGCCTATAGGAAAGGGCTAGGAGTTGCAAGGAAGTGGCCGTGGCCTTAATGAAGGTACAGCCGCAGCATTTGCCTGGTATGAAAATGGGAAACCACGGAAAACCATGTTCAGGGCTGCCGACAGTGGGAATCGAACCTGCTATCTCCCGGATGCAGGCTCACAGCAGCGCTCCTATAACGGCATGGCCAACTCGCCCGGTTTTCAAATGTCTATGCAAATATCAGTTCTATTTAATACCTGCATATAAGGGAGTTATAGAACGTGCAGTTCCCGATACATAATGTCCTACGCATTCTTAACGTACGAATTTTCTTAACGGAGATATTGAGGAAGTTAATTGTTTTCTGCCAAGTCCACCAACAGTGAGCATCACCGACATGAATATATTCAATAATCATACGGCTAATTATGAATAAATTCAAAACTGTCAAATCACTGCTTTAGACAGTTCATACGGAAGTGGAACGAATTCCAAAAAAAATCTGTCTGGAAACAAAAACGCAGGATATTATAATATCATATGCCCCAACACAGAGGAGACTCAATAAAATCAGATGGTTTTCCGTGGTTTCCCATTTTCACACCAGGCAAATGCCGGAGCTGTACCTTAATTAAGGCCACGGCCGCTTCCTTCCACTTCCTAGGCCTTTCCTATCCCATCGTCGCCAAAAGACCTATCTGTGTCGGTGCGACGTAAAACAAATAGCAAAAAATAAAAAATAAAATCAGAAGTATGAAGTATAAACTCACGAGATTCAGCCGCGGGAGTAGATTATTTTGATGGGTCCTTGTGCGGTAAACAGTGCACTCTCTCAGAAATAGTACTGTGTACTGTTGAGGCGTTATTCTTTTGACTGACATGTACATTCGGAGAGTAATAGGCATATCCCACATGAGAACCCCAGAATTCCTTTTCATACCAAAGAAGAAAAAGCAACGCCATGTCTTTACAGGATATGTAGGCACTTGGAGGAGTGAATGGTGAAGGTTTATACTACTCGTAACTTCGGCACTTAATGAAGTGTTAGCTCTATACCGTGGCCTTAATTCATGTACAGTACAGCCCCTGCATTTGACAGGTATGATTATGGCAAACCACGGAAAACCATCTTCAGGTACGAAATCACCATCTACCAAATATAAGCTTACAACTGCAAGATGCATACAACTTAGTAAACTCAGTCAATACATATCTAATGTACAGATACGATACTTGACGGACAAGACCATGATTTTCGTGTATGGACAATATTAATGGATTTGCTTTGTATTTTGTTTAATATACCTGTTGACATTTTCTAAATAAAGATTTGTCCGCTTCCATGTCTAAATTGTTTGCATGCTGGCCTTTGGTCCAGGTACAGGGCTGCATGGCTCAGTCGGTTGAGGCGCTGGCCTTCTGAACCCAACTTGGCAGGTTCTATCCTGGCTCAGTCCGGTGGTACTTGAAGGTGTTCAAATGCGTCAGCTTCGTGTCAGTAGATTTACTGGCACGTGAAATAACTTCTGTGGATCTAAATTCTGTCACCTCGGCGTCTCCAAAAATCGTGAAAGTAGTTAGTGAGACGTTAAAATAATAACATGGTTATTTATTATTATTTGTCCAGGTAGTCCCGCATTCGATTCCAGTACGGGGCTAGGGGGCTGGGTGCCTGTGCCGTCTTCAGCACTGGAATTCATCATATTGTAGAGCTGATGAGCAGATTGCCTATACTGCGTCTTCGGGCGTGTAAGACCTGCACCAGGCCTCCTTGGTGGCCATGCGCAATTATTAATGAATATTTGATACTCCAGAGACAACTCTGCGATATAGGCCTAGTGTAAATTAGTGTCTAGTAAGGCGGTCCCGCAAGGTAGCGAGCCTGCTTCTTACCGAGAGGCCCCTATTTGATTCGCGGCCAGGTCAGGGAGGGCTAGTTCGAGGTCCACTTAGCCTATGCGAGAACATTTGAGGAGCTAATGATGGTGAGGTAGCGGACCCGGTCTGGAAACCGAGAATAACGGCCGAGAGGATTCGTCGCGCTGACCACGCGTCACTTCGTAATCTACTGACCTTCAGGCTGAGCAGCGGTCACTTAGTAAGCCAAGACCCTTCAGAGCTGTAGAGCCATGGGGCTTGGTTTGGTTTGTTCAGTACCCGCACATTGTATTTATATTTAACTGCTGGCATGTGAAGTAAAAACATGATGAATCCTTACTAATTTACTTACATAATCCGTTTACCATCAAGGGTTGGTATTTCCCTCGAGCGCAGCGAGGGATCCCACCTCTACCGCCACAAAGACTGTGTCCTGGAGCTTGAGACTTTGGATCCGGGGATACAAATATGTCGGAGGACCAGTAACTCGCCCAGGTTGCCTCATCTGCTATGGTGAACAGGGACTATGTGTGGGTGGGGGGTGAGAAGATGGGAAGGGATTGACAAAGAAGATTGAAGGAGGTGGCCGTGTCCTTCAGTTAGGTACCATACCGGCATTTGCCTGGAGGAGAAGTGGGAAACCACAGAAAACCACTTTGTTGATGGCTGGGGTGGGAGTCGCACCCACTCTACTCAGATGACCATGCGAGGCTAAGTGGACCCCGTTTCAGACCTCATACCACTTTTCAAATTTCGTTGCAGAGCTGGGCATCGAACCCGTGCCTCCGGGTGTGGCATCTAATCACATTACACCACAGACGCGGATGATGAATCCTTATCCTTGAATAATCTCATTTATACAGGTATGCACGTATGACTGTTTACCTTTGAGGAAGGCTAATTTTCCCCGTGCAATTATTGTCGGAGAATTGTATACGTTCTGCATGACGGTGTATGTAATTATGGAAAGTACAAAGCAGCTTCATGAAAAGGGCTGGTGGTTTTCGTGTTGTGGTGACAGGTGTTGGCCACACCCAATTTGACTTTGGGACGGCGATTCACTAATCGACGTTGCCATCCCGGTATTGCTCCACACCTACTTTGAGTAACCCACAGGTTGCTTTCAAGTTTGTTTGATTTTGTATCTTAAATCCTTCACAATACCATTTACCATCATCTCATTACCTAAGGCGCTTCCACCCAGAAATACTAATTAGTTATTCGAGATGGAAACTCACGACATAGAATAAGTCTTAGTGTGCATTTCAAACTCAGAAATTGTGATCCCGCTAGAAAGACGGCTGTGTGCCTACGACATGTTGGAGTGTCGTATAGCACAACCAGATTTCACGGAGCTGTAGGCTAATTGGTTACATCGCTCAGCAAGCAGCCAGATGACAGGAAACACAGAGCCACTCGGACTCCAGAACTAATAAATACATTTCACTTGGTCCTCGGCGCTCGGGGCCCAGTTAAGCTCTCAGTGACCGTATGACTCTGTAAGGGAACTAAATTATCTTGGTAGCTGCGGAGTTTGTCCCGAGTTTCACTTTCTCTTTGCTTATTTACTATGAATGCCTTTCCTTCTGGAAATTGTATGTGGGTGGAAGAGGAATTCAGTTAAATGCTATACAAGTGGTATTAATGACTTAGGAGGAATGAATGAGATAATTTTCTATATATCGATGGCTTTCTTTAAAAACCTTCCTTTACACATTATCATAGGAAAATTAATAATATAATAATGTTATTTACTTTACGTCCCACTAACTACTCTTTTACGGTTTTCGGAGACGCCAAGGTGCCGGAATTTAGTCCCGCAGGAGTTCTTTTACGTGCCAGTAAATCTACCGACACGAGGCTGACGTATTTGAGCACCTTCAAATACCACCGGACTGAGCCAGGATCGAACCTGCCAAGTTGGGGTCAGAAGGCCAGCACCTCAACCGTCTGAGCCACTCAGCCCGGCATAGGAAAATTAAGACAACGAAAATTATTCTGATCGACTGTATATAAATATGTGGCTGGGAAGCGTGATCATTCATAAGGAATATAATGGGTAGTAAGAGCACCGAGACATACGAAGTTTTAAAAGAAAGCCATCGATACCCATTATGCCACCTAAAAGCCAAAGCCTTTCCCATACAAACCATGAAAGTCCTTGGAGGAGTGAAGGATAAGATATTCCACTTTTCATAACCTCGTTATCAAGTGGGGTGGTTAGCTGTAAGCCCGGCCCCGTTTCCTCCCAGAATATAACCTGGTACTTTTGGTGAATGTTGAGCAAACCGCAGGTCCATGCTCATTTCCGGAAGCGGAAATCTCGTTTCTACAGCTTTCGAATTTTGGCGACAATCGAACCCACGTTCTTCCAAATGAACTGAGCACAGCTTTACCACCTCAGCCTGGCAGGTCCTAAACAATGTATCGGTCCTTTTTTATTTTACAATTTTCGTCTGGGGCCGCTGAAACTTAATAATAAAATGTGATGAGATTTCTCACCTTTGTACGTCCTATTTCCTGTGAATGCTTAAAGTTTGATTCTCCTCTAAGTAATTACGTACATTCATACATACATACATTCATACATACATACATACAAATTCGTCATACACTGTCATGCCTTCCAGCTTTCAGTCTGCAAGCCACTGCGAATTTAATAAACGGCGACACAGTCCTCTACTTGTAACTAGTTCCATGGCCTCGTTCAGTTCTCTACCTGTTAAATTTAAATCATTAGAAACTGGTTCTAATCATCGCCGTCTTGGTCTCCCTCTACTTCTCTTATCCTCCATAACAGAGTCCATTATTCTTCTAGGTAAGCTATCCTCCTCCATTCACCTCATATGACCCCACAACCGAAGCCGGTTTATGCGTACAGCTTCATCAACCGAGTTCCTTTGTAACTTTTTCTTTATCTCCTCATTCCAGTTACCCTCCTGACATTGATCTCCTGCTTTTTCCAGCGACCTTTGTCGCTACTTTCAAGTCCGTTGCTTCCAACTTATGTATAAGATTTCCTGAGTCTACCCAGCTTTCACTTCAATGAAACAAAGTCCGTCTGAAAACAGACTCGTGTAAAGATAGTTTCGTCTGGGAGCTGACTTCCTTCCCACAGAATACTGTTGATCCCAACTGCGAACTCACTGCATCAGCTTTGCTGCACCCTGATTTAGTCTTACTAACTCTACTACGACCCTGGAAGAACACACATCCTAAATAATTGAAATTATCTACTGTCCAGCTTTGTATTCCCAACACCGAGCTCGATAGCTGCAGTCGCTAAGTGCGGCCAGTATCCAGTAATCGGGAGATAGTGGGTTCGAGCCCCACTGTCGGCAGCCCTGAAGATGGTTTTCCGTGGTTTTCCATTTTCACACCAGGCAAATGCCGGAGCTGAACCTTAATTAAGGCCACGGCCGCTTCCTTCCACTTCCTAGACCTTTCCTATCCAATCGTCGCCATAAGACATATCTGTGTCGGTGCGACGTTAAGCAAAATAGAAAAAAAAAATGTATTCCCAACCTGACATTAAATTATCTTAGGTTTCATACCTACTGAGATCACTGTAGTCTTGGAGAGGCTAATATTCATATCATGCTCAATACACCTATGTTTAAGATCCAAGATCCATGAAATAATAATCACGATCACTAATTTTTAATAAAGTGCTAGTGTAAGTTGATTGTACGATAGGTAGACAATCGTCTTTGTCGGGACTCGCTAAAACTCTCTCAGTAATCTACTGTATGCAGGTGTGTTTGCCCGACAGAAATATACGTAATCTGACAACGAGATTGCGTCTACTTAAAACATACTCTTATATAGAGGCTAGGAAGAGCTCGTGTTGCATAGATACCTGAGTACTCCCATTAAATAGGCCTTATTCTTACCGCTTAATCCCGTTTCTTGATACGGATACGAGGATAAGGTGAGATGATTACTATATCTTATTTTTACGGTCGGATGCCCTTCCTGACACAACCTGACTGAAACTGGGTGGAGAGGGGTAAGGGATCGACTGCGGCCTATGAATTGGAACTGTCCTCGGCAATTGCGGCAATTAAATATGTAGACTCTTATTATTATTATCATTATTATTATTATTATTATTATTATTATTATTATTATTATTATTATTATTATTATTATTATTATTATTATTATTAAATACATTGCAGTTGATAGATATCTCGCTGACAATGCTTGCTTGCAGTAGTATGCCAACGAACTAAAAGTAACATAAATTAGATTAAAATAAGAACAGCAACCACAAATGAACAAGAAGCAGTTGCATGAAAGCCGAACATTATAAAAAAGAAGAAATTTCACGAGAAGAAAAGGAATTACATTCAAGAAAGAAACATAAAATATACTTGACAATTAAAAATTGCGTACAAGTAGTGTAACACAATATTAAGAGCAATCGCAAAGAGATAAATGCGAAATTTTCGGAAAATAACTTGAATTATTCCCTTACATACAACTCAAGGTAATTAAAACGAAGATACTTTGAAGTTCACCCAAACTCTACCACATATCCCATTACATGCAATGCACGACAATAAAAGGTACACAGCCTAACTATCGTGAATGCCTTAACACTACCACTTACAGAAGGTTGAGTGGTACAATGACCAGCTTAACATCATGAGTACTTTAGCAACTTCTACAATAATTCCATCAGATATTTTTATGACAAGTATACCTCAAATGTTGTAAACCTACATTCAATTAGACCCTTACCAAGGAACATCAACATCCAATACTGAGACGTTCAGTCTCGCAATGTTCTTTTCTGTTCTCCCAATGTCATAGCAACTCACAATTACTGGACGATATCCATTCACATTAAGTAAATGACAAAATGACCGCGATATCCTACAACCCTGTTGAACCTTGGCCTACCAAGTGACTGCTGCTTAACCGGAAGGCCTGCAGATTACGAGGTGACGTGTTGTCAATCCTCTCGGCTGTTATTCTAGCCGAGACCTCTATCACACTGTCAGATAGCTCCTTAATTGTTATCACGTAGGCTGAGCGGACCTCGAACCTGCCTTCAGATCCGGGTAAAAATCTCTGATCTGGAAGGTATTGAACCCCAGGCCTACAAGGAAGAGATGAGCTCTCTACCTCTAGCCAGTGTGGCCAGCTACGGTATCTACAGTTCTTCAAATCAAGCAAGAAATACTATTGTGAGAGATCTGTCGTCACTCTCTTTTCTTGGGACGAGTTTTGCATTACTCCGAGCACGGATTTTACTGTCATTAACATTAGGATAATCACTATTATATGCCGTTAATTAATAAATGTTAGCCTATTATATTTGATTCAATATTCAATGAATGTACATGAAATTTTTAGAGAAAATGTAAATGAGCAAATTTCCTCCAGTATCATCGTTTACTGTCTTAATTCGTAAAGGTCTTACGATATTTTATGAATTTTCTATATCACACATTCGTCAAGACCACGCAAAGCTACTTATTATTTATGGTGTTCAACTATATCTACTGATTTTCGTCAATTGATCTTACGTCTAGTGATCATTTTCTTGGTGTCATAATTCGTAATCTCTTAATAACAATGTGAAATGTCCCTCTAACACACTAATGATTGAGTTTCATGTAAAAGTTCAAAGGGAAAACTTCTTGAAGGTACTCTTATTAGATAAATGCGTACATTAATAAATGTTAGCCTATTATATTTGATTCAACATTCGATTAATGTACATTACCTTTTTAAGGACAATGCATCGTTTACTCCCTCTCGGATACATGCATCATTCTTCTATAGGACATATGCAGTATGTAGATGGACGTAGAAAGGTGATTACAATCATGTAATTTTAAATCTTTTTGGCAAGGAGACATTCATTACACCTGACTGTTGCAATGTTAAAACAATTTAGTGTCACAGGTGTCAAGAATGAGTCGAGGTTTGATAGATTTCTAGCCAGATTATGATGAACATTAATTAAAGATTGAAATATATAGGAAGAATACTAATTATATAAAATATAAAGTAACATATCTGACTGACATTTAAAGATTCTTCAGGGTGTTGTGTTAAAGGATATGAAAGTGAAACTGACTGGTGGAAAGTCTTTAATGTCCTTGGCTATCCATTCAGGATAAATTATTTTATTGCTTAATGACGCAGTGTAATTTGGTTCGTCATAGTTTTCAGTGTATGATCATATAAATATTGAAATCCTTGAAATATCCGGATTTTAATTCCTATTTAACTAACTAACTAAATAAATAAATAAATAAATAAATAAATAAATAAATAAATAAATAAATAAATAAATAAATAAATAAATAAATAAATACATTTGGTACCTGCTACCTGTAATTCACTAAGTCTGGTCAAATGTCCTGAGTAATTACATGTAGCATTGTTTTTAACGACTTCATTATAAATGTTCCCTGTTTTCTTCTAGGGACGCATGTAATGTAACGCATCCCCCAGGCTTTCTGGCTACAAACATGCAGTCAAATTTGATTAAAAATAATAATAAATGAAACTGAATTTATAAAATTATATGAAATAACCAGGGTTAGGATATATAGGTTCGCACCTTTTTTGTTAGGGTACATTAAAGCGGTTCGGAAAGATATCACAGTGTGAAATGTTGTTTCTAGTTGCGTAAAGAGGCATTTTTCACGCACCTTTTCCCCTTTTTGGGACCTTTATCTCTTTTCACCCAACCATGGCCATAATCCTTTCTTCACCTTTTTTGATTTTAAGTTTCATTCCAAAATATTCTATAAGATTTTTAATCAATACAAAATATTTAACTTTCAATAACGTCTCCTCAGCCTGCTGTGTGCGTGCGATTAGTAAGCCTACCTCTTTCAATAAACACCGCGCGGGAGATGAAAGCACACCTGCAACAATGGAAAACAATTGTGTGTTCGACAAAACCTCTTTCTCTCGCTTTACTGCTATAATGTAGCCCGCAATAATGCAATTGACAATGAGTGATTCTATCCCACCCGTATCATTAGCCTGCTGTTCGTGAATGTGAGTTTGTTACTGGGAGAGACACCATCTGTTCGCATGGAGGCGGAGATTGGTGACGCGGAGATGTCAGCAACCGCACGCACGTAGTCCAGAGAATTGAGACTGGGTTCTACTCGAAACTACTAGAAATCACGAGAGTGGAGTTCCAGCATGAATGATAACATTCTGGTAACTGTCGCAGTGTTATAAGAGAGTGTGGACGGCAAGTGAGCGAGTGAGCGCAAGAGGGAGTTGTGTGATAGTCGCATTGAGTTAGCAAGTGAACTGGTGTTAGCACTTTGTTACATTACTAAACGAGTGTAGTATTAAATTTTGCCATGCCAAATTTGTCCAGTGCCCGATTTATTGCTCTGGTTCAGGAATTAAAGCAAGATTTCATAGACACTGATGGAATATTATGCGGTGTAATATATGTAATTCAAGAAATTTTTGATGAAAAACACCAGCGAGATCGCATCAAAGACCACATTTCCAGCTCTAAGCATCAAATGAATAAGTTTCTTCAAGCAACAAAGCGCGGTAACCTCTATTACGAATTGCGTATCAACAGAGTTCTTCAATAAGCCAAAATTTGAAGGAATGAAACATTGATTTGTGTGCAGCTCGTACACAAGCAGGAATTCCAATCAATAAGGTGAACCATCCAGCCTTCAAGGGATTTCTTGAAAAATACACAAAGATGTCAATGCTCGACGAGAGTACTTTAAGAAAAAACTACGTGGAGCCTGTTTACCAAGAAACCATACATAGAATCAAGGAGAAAGTGTCTGATTGCGACGTGGAAATCATTGTGGATGAAACCATAGACACAATGGGACGATATGCTTTGAACATTTTAGTGTTTCCCGTGTTGTTAAAAATGTGTGAGCTGCAGAAAGCCAATGCCAGTACAGTAATACAATCAATTGTGCAATTCAGCCAAAAACTATGGCCTACTGGTATCGAGTTTGAAAAACTTCTTCTTGTGGTTACAGACCAAGCTCATGGATAACTTTAACCAATTGAAACCTTTATTTACTATGTTGAAGCATGTGACATGCTTGGTTCATGCCCTTCACAGGGTTTGTTGATCCATAAGGAACGAATACGACATCGCAAATCAATTCATCTCTGCCCTGAAGAAGATTCTACTGAAAGCTCCGAGTCGTGTTGTTGCCTACACGGAAACCATTGGACTGCCCATTCCAAATTTTCCGGTCATTACTCGCTGGGGATCGTGGATTTAGTGTGCTGCTATGTTGTGTGAGAATTTGTACAAAATTAGAGAGTTTGTGATTTCTTTGTATCCAGCCGACGCAGGTGCAATATCCAAGGCACAGCAACCTCTGTTACCGGAGAAAGTACATAATTTGCAGACAGAACTATATTGTGTCCATAGTTACAAGTACCTGATTGGAGTTATTAAACGATTAGATGGACAAGGTCTGGAAAAGTAATGTGCTTAATGTCTTGAAGTACAACAGATTAATGATTTTTCCTTCTTTCGATGAGTGATAATTCTTGTAATTCAATAAACTAGGATAAAGGAAAGAGAAATAGTTGAATTAGTTGAATAAACTGCCTCCTTTTTGTCCCTTTTTTACCTTATTTGAGCAACTTTTCCCTTCCTGTTTTCATCAGAAATTTGCACCTAAAAATCCTAACACTGGTAATATCCTTGCAAGACATCCGTGCATTGTTACGCTTTTAAAATAAGAGTTATCTTTCTACATTTTAAATTTTGGACAGTCCACTGTCGGCTGAGCCTGTAAAATACACCCTGAGTTCGTACGGCAATGTTTTTGGTGGAATGATTTCTCATTTTCGGATCTAACACTCCTTAGAACCACGTAGAATTGGAATGCTTAGAACCGTATCATATCTGACACGTAGAAGCGATCGAACAACCTAAGAAATTTTGACTTCCTACGTACGTTCAAAATGCAGAATAGGACATTCTTCCATTAAGCCATTCAATGCGTAAATCTTGCAGAATATTTCTCTGAACATCACCTTCAGAACTTCGGGAGGAAACAAGGAACTGCTGATGTGACCTCATCAGTGAAACATACGTAACATTATTACAGCCTTCCAAAAAATAATTTTAATAAAAAATGACTCGTCTCTGGAAACTGAATTTCATTTATGCTTATTATTTGAAATACCAATTAAAACTGTGGAAATATTTCAGTATTCTATCTACACCCATGTCCATTATCATTAAGTTCAGTACCTTGTGAACAGAAGATCATTGGTTCAATAATCGGGACGACCATTCTAATCAGATTTCCCATGAGTGTACCGTCATATTGCTGGCTCACTGCCAGCTTGATTACAGTAATAAAATACCTTCCGCCATCTACCTGCTAGCTATCAACTTAGCCATCCCTGTATGAGTAGCTTTACACAGTAGAGAAATGTATTACACAGATTTAGTCATAAGAGAAAATGTTTTCTTTCACAGAGGAATAATAATAATAATAATAATAATAATAATAATAATAATAATAATAATAATAATAATAATAATAATAATAATAAACCGGGCGAGTTGGCCGTGCGGTTAGTGGTGCGTGGTTGTGAGCTTGCATCCGGGAGATAGTGGGTTCGAATCCCACTGTCGGCAGCCCTGAAGATGGTTTTCTGTGGTTTTCCATTTTCACGCCAGGCAAATGTTGGGGCTTTGCATTAATTAAGACCATGGTCGCTTCCTTCCCACTCGTATGCCTTTTTTGGCCCATCGTCGCCATAAGACCAATCTGTGTTAGCGCGACGTAAAGCAAATTGTAAAAAAAAATTAACTTTAACAAATAGTGAGTAGAATTATCATTTAAATAATGTATTCTTTACAGCGTTTCGTGTAGTAGTTTATTTCCTTTTGTACACACCAGTGGTGACATATAAGCAAGCGGTTGACAGTATGTGGTTGTACAAAGCTTCTCTTTACAGCCTAATACCAGGTCATATTGAATCGTTTTGAAATTCATGCTCATTGAGCACCGGTGCAGCTCTCTTGAAACGGAAATATAAAGCTTTAAATAATATTTGAAACCATACAGCGAATAACACTCAAAGCAACACTAGTCCACGGAAATGAGTTGATAATTTATGCTATTACACTATATTTGAATGTACTCAACTTTTATAAACATGCTCTACACGTTTCTAGCTGCACATATCCCGCAAATATTTTAAAATGTTGTTCCAGCAGAGAATAAGACATACTTCCCTCCACAGTGGGAATAAGACTGATAAGATTCGCGTTGATTACACTTTCTATTCAAAGCGATTTGACTGAGAGAGTTGGCCTTGTGGTTAGGGGCATTCAGGTGATACTCGGTTCGTATCCCACTGTCGGCAGCCCTGAAGATGGTTTTCCGTGTTTTCCCATTTTCACACCAGGCAAATATTGGAGCTGTACCTTAACGAAGGCCACGGCCACTTCCTTCACGCTCCTAGTCCTTTCCTGTCCCATGGTCGCCAAAAAACCTATCTGTGTTGGTGCGACGTAAAGCCAATTGCAAAAAATTATATATATAATTTGTTACATATTGAACAAAGAACATCATGGCAATTATTCCTAGGTACTTTTAGAGGAGAGCAGGCCAATAATCTCACACTGTGAAGATATTTCGCACGTCTAGGTCACTGGACTCTTAGTGTGAAAACATGCCGTGTGCATCTCTATGGATGTCGCTATCGATGCCTGCATCGCAGCTTAAACAAAATCACTGAACTGTATGGAGCAGTGTTTGCCCAAGGTGTCCCGCCGCGATACAGATGATTTTGCTGGGCTTTTTTCTTTTTTTCATGTGGCTATTTCTAGCCGTGTGCAGCCCTTGTAAGACAGACCCTCCGATGAGGATGGGCGGCATTTACCATGTGTAGTTTCAGGGATGTTGGGGAAACACAAACACCCAGCGCCCGAGGCACTAGAATTAACCTATGAAGGTTAAAATCCCCGAAAACTCGTGTCCTCATCCCGAGGTGGTGCAGCTCTTTTCAGGCACACTCCCAATGGAGGTGAGCTGCATGTACCATTTTAACCACATACCAGCCTTCCTGCCATCCTTAAATTCCCTGCAGTACCGGGAATCGAACCCGGGACCCCAAGGAAGGCAGCTAATTACACTAACCGTTACGCTACGGAGGCGGACTTTGCCGGGCTGAATGGCTCAGACCTTTGAGGCGTTGGCAGGTGTCTACCCTTGCTGAGTCCAGTGGTATTTGAGGGCGCTCAAATACGTGAGCCTCGTATCGGTAGATTTACTAGCATGTTAAATATCTCCTGCGGGAGTAAATTTCTTCACATCAAAGTCTCCGGAAACAGTAAAATTAATTAGTGGGACGTAAAGTCAATATTATTATTATTATTATTATTATTATTATTATTATTATTATTATTATTATTATTATTATTATTATTAAGCCCGGATTTCCATGCAAATGCCTGTTTCAAATAAGCTTGTTAAACTTTTCAAACTTTCCAAATATTCGTTTTGTGGCTTAACGATTCCAAATAACCGTTCTTTTTCCCTGCATGTTTGCATGTTTTGGCCTTTTTAGGAGAAAATTCATGCATAATGCATATTTTGAAGATATTGGATTTAATAGCGAATATCTGGACTTTTAATACTGCATAATATGACTTTTCATATGACTTTGGCGCATATATAATGTTAATTTGCATGATAGTGCCTTTTATGAATGTTGGTGTGCGGAATTTGGGACCATTTTCCGCGTTATACAATATGTCTATTATCGAGGGATGGAGAGAATGTGTTCCTGGCATTCTATATTAACAACCAAAATTAGTACATACGGTAGATGCTCTATATTCTAATTAACAAAGCACTTTCTTATTTGTTGCTTGAGTAAACATTGACGTAATCCTGTAGTCCCCACGTCGATCTCTGTAATTCTTAGAGATAATTGCTATTGCTATATACTGAACGTTGAAATTGTGCATTACTCATTCTCGGCTCATTTCTTCGTCTACGTTTGACGAACAAAACAAAACATATATCACATTTCTGTGATACCGCGTTAATGAGATATCACCTTACAAACCTTGGTTTTGCACCGATCCCTCTTCCGTTGTTATCCTGGAATTTCCTTTTTTTTTTTTTTTTTTTTTTTTTTTACGTCGCACCGACACAGATAGGTCTTATGGCGACGATCGGATAGGGAAGGTCTAGGAGTGGGAAGGAAGCGGCCGTGGCCTTAATTAAGGTACAGCCCCAGCATTTGCCTGGTGTGAAAATGGGAAACCACGGAAAACCATTTTCAGGGCTGCCGACAGTGGGGTTCGAACCTACTATCTCCCGAATACTGGATACTGGCCGCACTTAAGCGACTGCAGCTATCGAGCTCGGTCTGGAATTTCCTACCCGGAAATCTCACTCGTCACACGTCCTTGTTATCGCAGCAGGTAATCGTTAGCAATTATTGAGGACATTCAAAAGTACCTGCAATCATCGCACGGAGAAGTAGCTGCGGCAGCTAGAGATAGTTCAAATCCTGACTGAATTCGTCAAACTTGCATACAGTAAGACGCATTGTGGTGAAAATGCAGAAGACGTACGATTTGACCTCACTTTGTCCCAAATGTCTTCATTTAAGTATGTACCTGTCACTACCTGTGACGTCCGGCTCCATGGCTAAATGGTTAGCGTGCTGGCCTTCGGTCACAGGGGTCCCGGATTCGATTCCCGGAAGGTTCCGGAATTTTAACCATAATTGTTTAATTTCGCTGGCACGGGGGCTGGGTGTATGTGTCATCTTCATCATCATTTCATACTCATCACGACGCGCAGGTCGCCTATGGGGGTCAAATCTGCACCTGGCGAGCCGAACTTGTCCTCGGACGCTCCTGGCACTAAAAGCCATACGCCATTTCATACTTCTTGTGACGTAGAAAGATCATTTTCTGTGATTAAGAATGTGCTGACAGATAAACGGATGAGCTTAAATCAAGACAATTTGGAGAAATTATGGTTGTTGTTGTACAATGTTTCAGAAGGAACTGAATTTGTGCACGTTTTGCGATATGATAGAGTATGAATGCATGCATATTTGATAGTGCATGGAAATCCGGGCTCTAATTATTACAAATGATTTTGTTTCGTATGGCTGCTTGCCGCGATGTCAGCGATATGAACTGTGCTCTGATTGGTGTAATCAAGGTGACGACTCCTTCACTGCAGCGGACAGCGCACGTGATTCATTTTATTTTGTTGTCTTGGTGTTGAAAATGACAGGGGTTAAGGAGCAAGTAATTCATGCGATACGCACGAGCTCGCAGTGTGGGACATAAGAAACAAGAATAATCAAACGCAGGTGTTTTCTACTAAAATAAATTGAAAAAATACCTCACGAGTTGGGAATTGCCAGTAAGTGCGCAAGTTTATAACTATGAATGGACACATTACAAAGTAAATATAGCACGCATTTCTGAGGCCTTAAATTACAGCGAAATACACTTCAGCAACCTGCAATGCGTCTCCGAATAAAACGTGAATACCCATCACTCTTCACTTGCCTGGTATTGTTCTAGAAAAAACATTTCAAAGAGTCCTCTAATGCTTGAACAACAATTGTTTGATCAGTTCATAGACATTTATTACAGTGTAGTCCTTAAATAGGAGGGAAGTTAGTACCTTCAAGGGTGTAACACTTCCTATCAATGATGCGATTATAATACAACATTCCTGTTCGGTCGACAAAACAGAATACTTTGCGACTGAAGCTGTAAACATATTGTATCACTGACAGTGCGGCGACAGCGACAGGAACGCCATCATTGACATCCAGAGCGATAACGTGAGTTTTCATTCTACTTGCGTAACTCTTCCGCTCTTATCCACAACTTCTCCCACTTATTCATCTCTTGCTTTGCCAGATAGGCTGTGAATGGGCATTACTACTGGAATTTTATGCTTTCTTATATATAAAAATTATATGAGTTAAGAACTGGAATCAGAGGTAAGGCTTCTTGCGGATGATGTTATACTGTATAGCAGGGCCTCTCAGGGCTTCGCTTGGTTGAGCAGAGTGCAGACCCCTACTCCTCGATTTGGAGTAATAGCGCTGCCTCTCTCTTTTCCCATGCCTGTCTCGGTCGCTCCGCCTGTCTCCCTCTTCCTCACTTGCTCCGTAGCGCTTGAAGTCCGATTCGAGTTGAGCCGAGCTTAGCCGAGTAGCCTAGAGACTAAGCGTTGGTCTGAGCTGAGCCGAGCGGGACCGATGCACTGTGCACAGGAACTCTGCACCGCTGTTTGCGCGCGTGCGATTTTGGGGGTTTGAGAGGCCCTGCTGCATAGAGTAATAAATAAGTTACATGATTGTGAACAACTGCAAAAACACCTCGACATTGTTTTGAGATGGACACCAGACGAAGGTATACACGGGGTTAAAAGTAAGGTTGTGAGATTCGGTAATAGGAAACGTCCTCTCAGCTTTAATTTGTGTGTTGACAAGGTGAGTGTTCCTAGCGAGTGCCTAGGTGTTAATATAAGGGAAGATCTTCGTTGGGCTAATCACATCAATGTGATTGTAAATAAAGGGTACAGATCTCTGCACGTCAGGTTATTTGGGTTTGTAGTAAGGATGTGGAGGAGGCGGCAAATAGTCCCTGGTAAGACCCCAACTAGAGTATGGTTCCATTGTATGGAACCCTCGCCAGGATTACTTGATTGGAGAACTGGAAAAAAATAGCATCTCGATTTATTCTGTCTGATTTGCGACAAACGAGTAGCGTTACGAAAATGTTGCAAGTTTTGGGCTGCGGAGACTTGGGAGAAAGGAGACTAGCTACGAGACTAAGTGGTGTGTTCCGAGCTGTCAGTGGAGAGCTGGCGTGGAATGACATTAGTAGACGAATAAGATTGAGTGGTGTCTTTAAAAGTGGGAGAGACCATAATGTGAAGATAAAATTAGAATTCAAGAGGACAATTTGGGGCAAATATTCATTTGTAAGAAGCGGAGTAAGGGATAGAAATAATTTACCGAGGGAGATGTTCAGTAAATTTCCGAACGCTTCGCAATTACTTAAGAAAAGTCTAGGTAAACAACAGGTAGGGAATCAGCCACTTGGCGACTGCCCCAATTGGAGATCAGTGGTGATTGATTGATTGATTGATTGATTGATTGATTGATTGATTGATTGATTGATTGATTGATTGATTGATTGATTGATTGATTGATTGATTGATTGATTGATTGATTGATTGATTGATTGATTGATTGATTGATTGATTGATTGATTGATTGATTGATTGATTGATTGATTGATTGATTGATTGATTGATTGATTGATTGATTGATTGTAATCTACTCCCCAACACCTTTCCTACCAGTCCATACGAGAAACTGTGATACCGCAACATATAATGACTCAGCGATGTTGCAGTTTACGTCCCAGTATATTATAAACCCCTTTGTCTCCTGCCACCTCTGTTACAGGAATCAGTGGCGTAGGCTAAAGTCCCATCCATTCTTATAGAAATATTTTCAAATTGTAATCAGACTGTTAAAATGAAGAAATAATATCTGATGTTCCTATCTTCATCGACGATATGAACTTCCTGTATACTGTTTTTGTCGTACGTCCGATTCGGTCAATGTATTCCTTCCCTGCCAACTGTAACTTGAGTATTGTGATTACAAACGGCATCCCAATTCAAACAAAGGTTACCAGTCGCCTCTTAAGAGGATATATCGATGGCGTAGTTTTAATACCACCTAGTTGACAATGCTGTTCCTATCCATTCTTTTCTTTACTACTGGTCATGTCTTCCAGCCACATGCAGTTTATCAGAACAATGTTCGTTGAGTTCATTTTCCTATCCGTGTGTATAACGGAAAAGGAAGCGTAAATACATTATGCTGTAGGAGTAGGTAAATGTGTCATTCAAACATACCCTTGAGGGACGAAATTCCGGCACATCAGCTTCTCCGAAATCCGTAAAGGTAGTTAGTTGGACGTAAAAACCAATAACATTATTATTAAAAATTATTTAGAGTTTGAAAATGCACTGTGTTCTCATACCCAAGTTGACTATCCAATAATCCTAGACTTTTTTGAAAGCTGCCACTTTTTAGATCACATCAGAAATAACATGGCTTTCAACATATATAGTACCAGGCGAGTTGGTCCTGCGGTTAGGAGCTCACAGCTGTGAGCTCGCATCCGGGAGATTGTGGGTTCGAACCACACTGTCGGCATCCCTGAAGATGGTTTTCCGTGGATTCCCATTTTCACACCAGGCAAATGCTGGGGCTGTACATTAATTAAGGCCACGGCCGCTTCCTTTGCTTTCCTAGGCCTTTCCTGTCCCATCGTCGCTATAAGACCTGTCTGTGTCGGTGCGACGTAAAACAACTAACAAGAAAAAACATATACTGTATAGTAGCACTTAGAACATTCAAGTGGTTGGTAATATAAAGGTCTCCGATCCAGCCTGAATTTCGTCGCTGCGGGGGCAAAACCGCCTATCTGACAATGCCCTTCCTGTCAATTATTTTTTATTGTAAGCCGTAGTGTTAAGCACTGAAAATACACTCATGTTGATAAAAAAGAGAACACCTTGAAAGACTAAAGATAGGAAGTTCATATTCACAAGACATGTTCTTTAGTATGTTCTGCAGGAACGATTAGCATTTCAGTCACCTAGGTTCAGCATACGTCCTGTTGACTGGTAGGCACTGGGTCCTCCATGAGCACTGATAACTTGTTCCATACGTGGTGGTATCGACAAGTATAAGGTGCGAATGGCGTCCTGGGGTATAGCCATTCATGCTTCATTCACCTGGTTCCACAGTTCATCTTTGGTGGTTGGCATTGAGTCACAGAGGCGCACCCGTCGTTTCACCATATCCCACACATTTTCGATTCGCGACAAGTCCGGAGATCTGGCGGACCAGGGCAACAGTCTGACATCCTGTGATAACAAGAAGGCACGTGTTCGTCAAGCAATATGTGGTTGCGCATTATCCTGCTAATATATGGAGTCTGGGGTGTCGTGCAGGACGGGTTTGGCTATGTGTCGCAGGATGACATTCACGTATGTCAAACTGGTCACAGTGCCCTGGACACGCACCAACTGTTATTTGTGGTTGTACCCGGTAGCACTCTACAGGATAAGGCCTTGAGTTGGCGCTGTATGTCCTATGCGAATGTAATCAATATGATGCCTCTCCACCTGTCTGCGGTAAACCAAAATGTGGCCATCATTTTCAAACAAACAGAACATTGATTCGTCCGAAAACACTATTTGCTGCCATTCCTGTCGCCAGTGACGCCCTTCCATACACCATTGGACTCTAGCATGTTTATGTACATTAGTGAAAGATAGGAGGAGAAGTGGACGACCCAGCGGTAACCCAGACCATAATAAACGGCGACGGACTCTCACTCCTGATAGTGTACGATGTGTTACACTGTTTCACTGTTGCGCCAGAGCTGAAGAGGACGCCATTCGGATGAGGTGTCGATCTTCTCGTCGTGCTCCATGTCCTTCTGTGAACCATTCTGTACACATCCGTTGCAATGCCGACCCTCTTCGTCCCACACGAGGCACAATTTCCCGGATGGGTGCATCACGTTCTCTCATGCCAATAATGCGCCCTCTTTCAAACTCATTCATATGACCCTACGGTTCTTGATACGTCTGCGAGGCATCTTGCACGTCTGCACAAGTCACACTGATCCATTACCTTCGGTTTATAGCGGCAGCGAGAGCCGCAGTCACATTTTACCAGTCGGTGGTGGTGCGCCGAGATATCGGTGTAGACCTTCAACCTGAGGGCCGACATGGTTCAGATGCTAATCATTTCTTCAGAACATACTAATCCACATGCCCGTTGAATCTGAACTATCCATCTCTAGTATTTCAAGGTGTTATGGATTTTATGAACATGAGTATACTTAGGCAATCCTACAGTATAATGTATTTAATGTTCATTTTTTACGCACTAGCAGAAGAAAATTAATGCAACGGAAACTGTTCTAATAGACTGCGTATGTACATGTGGCTGAGAGACATGAAAAATCTTAAGGAGTATAATGGACAGGAAGTGCGTTGTCCGATACGCGGCATTATTCCCGTAGCGACGATATTCCTATTGTGGCTTAATTTTGCTTTTGGGTTTCAAGAAGTCAGCTATGAAAATCCTTTTTCCCGATAATCCAGCGGCCTTCAAAATTTTGCATGTGTCGCCGTACTACTTGTTGTTTTTTCTACATGTTTTACGTCACACTAAAACATCGAATGTTTCCGGTGATGGAATGATCGGAAGATAGCGGCCGTTGCGTTAATTAAGGTACAGGCCCAGCAATTGCCTGATGTGCAAATGAGAAACCAGAAAAAAAAAACCTCTTCACGGCTGCCAACGGCGGAATTCGAATCCACTGCCTCCCGAATGCAAGTTGCGCTTCCCCTAACTGCAAGGCCATTTCTCTCGGGCTTCTTATTGTTCTTCTTCTTCCTTTATACATCTTTGAAACTGCCGGTGCGTCAGCTAGTGGGACCTGAGGTCTGTCTGTCTGAGAAAGTTTTCATTCCCCACCCTGAAGGGGTGGGGCGGGCCACCTGAAGGGTTACGCCCTTCCTCTGGCCGAGAGCTTGGGCGGGGAGGAGGAGATGTGTGGAAATTGGGAGTTGGGAAAAGGCGATGTGAAGAATGCTGGATGGAAAAGGAAAGGCCTTGTGTCTAAGGGGGCTTTAGTATTAAGATGGGTTTTTTATTGTTTCCATTAAATTAAAATACAGAGATGCAATATGAATGATACAGAGTATTGATATAGCCTAATGATTTATGAGAGTGGGCTAGGGAAAAGGTGTAAGGCGAAGGTATTGTACAATGAGGAGAAGTTGGTGAGGGAAGTAAGAAGAAGGCGGAGTAGATCTGGGGTTGATGGAGTGGGGGAGGAGTAGGGTAGCAGGGTTGGGACAGTAGGTGATCGAAGATGTGGACGAGGTGAGATAGGAGGAGGGTCAGGCCGGGGACGACTGGGAGTTGTGTGAGGACGGTGCAGGGGTTGTGGGGGAGAATGCAAAGGTTCCACACGATGATGGCGAACATAGATGTGAATTCCGGAAGCGATGAGGCGCTGGACGGCGTCTGAAGTGGGTAGTTGAATCCGCACCAGGAAAGTAGGTCCGTCTGAGTTATAGATTCGGAAGGCGCGCTGTACAGGGATGTCTGCCTGGCGGAGGACGTGGGCAAGAACGACAGGCGCTATGCTGGGATCGATCCCTCGGATGACGTAGCTGTAGATAGATGGTGGTGTGTGCTGAGGTAGGGGTACCATGTTCTCCGGAGAAGCGACGAGTATGTCACTCGGCAGATGGCTGCGTAGAAGGAGGGTGAGACGTTTGAACAGTGATGGGAGGGAGGGGCAGAGAAGCTTGCGAGAGGAGGAAAGGATGAGACATGGTCAGAGTAGTAAGAGAAGCAGAGGTATGGGCGACATTGGTGGTAGTGGTGGTAGTAGTAGTAGTCATAGTAGTGGTGATAACACATACGATACAAGGAGAAGTAAGGGTAGCTGGAGTAGATACGGTGGTGGTAGTAGGAGGAGGGGAAGGGCAGGAAGACACTGGTAAGGGAAGGCGCGCTGTACAGGGATGTCTGCCTGGCGGAGGACGTGAGCAAGAACGACAGGCGCTATGCTGGGATCGATCCCTCGGATGACGCAGCTGTAGATATATGGTGGTGTGTGCTGAGGTAGGCGTACCATGTTCTCCGGAGAAGCGACGAGTATGTCACTCGGCAGATGGCTGCGTAGAAGGAGGGTGAGACGTTTGAACAGCGATGGGAGGGAGGGGCAGAGAAGCTTGCGAGAGGAGGAAAGGATGAGACATAGTCAGAGTAGTAAGAGAAGCAGAGGTATGGGCGACATTGGTGGTAGTGGTGGTAGTAGTAGTCATAGTAGTGGTGATAACACATACGATACAAGGAGAAGTAAGGGTAGCTGGAGTAGATACGGTGGTGGCAGTAGGAGGAGGGGAAGGGCAGGAAGACACTGGTAAGGGGGATGGTGGGAACTTGGGAGGCGTAATTTCAGCACTGGCAGCCAGTTCTTCGTCTGCTTCAATCTCAGCTTGGAGGTGAGCCGGTGTAGAAACCACGGAGTAGAGGCGGTGATGGATGAGAGCGCCGATTTTCTGGACTGAGAGACAAGCAGCGGCAGATGTGTAGTAGAGCAGGACTTCTGGTGCTGGGTCGGTGCCGTTGTAGAGGCGGTGAACAAAGTAGACACCGGTCGAGAGAAGGGCTTCACAGATGTCCTCTTCCGGGATATCGGGATCAATGTCCTGGATGATGCAAGTGGATAACATTGCTGGGGAAGGCCGTCAACCTACTTAGGGACAGCCAATTATGCTATTTGGCCCGGCCAGGTGAGATGTACAGTTGAGGCGTCACCCCGGCCGCACAAAAATATAGGATCTGTGAGAGAATATCTGAGTCCACTTAAAAGGAGACTGCAACAAAAAGCCGGACCTGAGGCAATTCACTTACATGACATGATTGGCATAGCGTAAATCTCCTGTTAGTGCATAATGCAATGAATGCCGTGTAAATTTTTCCCAGAGTGCCGAAACCTTTTCCACAACAGGGCAATTACCCCTTTTCATCGCCTCGAATGGTGGGTGTTCTCTCCAGTGGTAACCGGCCCAACCGATTCTAATCCAAACCGATTGCTTTGATCGCATCTTCTATGGCATGTACTGTAGTATGTCCGCTCCAGTCATGGTGTCTAAAATTAGCTTCAGTAGTACGCATGTTACGAGTGACGTCTGGGATGTAAATAAAAAACTGTGAAGTATTTGTTAATTCATCGAAGATAATTGAAAAGGCGACGAATTCCTTAACTTTATTAACTAGTGTCTGTTTACATCACTATCCATGACACGCACATGACGCGCCGCAGTTTTGCGTGCGATTTATGTTCATGGGACAGAGAAATGTTGTTGCGTCAATCAAGCAATATTTGACGAATTATCTGTCGGATAATGCCTTTCCCGATCTTGGTGCAGTATTTTGAGTGCTATATTACCACTAGCGCGTACTGTTGCAGTGTCACGATTTGTTCCTTAATAATTGAGGATGACACACAACTAATTATTATTCAAATGATAACAATAAAAAACATGAAACCATCGTAATGAAAATCCACAGCCTGTTTCCAGTCATACGACTGGATCAGGAATGGAATGAATGAGGATAGCGGCGAGTATAGGAATTGCGCCGGCTGCCGAAGCCTGTCGCACTCCTCTCGGGCAATGATTAATGAATGACAGATGAAATGAAATGATATTGGAGAGTGTTGCCGGAATGAATTATGACTTGGAAAACCGGAGAACCCGGGGAAAAGGCTGTCCCACCTCCACTTTGTTTAGCACACCTCTCACATGGATGGACAGGGATTTGAACCACGGAACCCAGCGGTGAGAGGCCGGCGCGCTGCCGCCTGATCCACGGCGGCTACAAAAACCATATTAATAATCCAACATAATAATTTACTAAATTATTTTGCTCATTCTTGTGGACAGCATTATAGTGACCAGCGATAGTGCGATAGAAGGACAAATATTTATAATTCATCCTCTCATACGTAAAAGTAAACTGCAACTCCTAGTCATTTTAAAGGAGGTGTGAAATGTCTCCATTTCTTCGGTTTTTGATGTGTTAACTATGGTACTAGGTAAGACACTGAGACAGAACCACGGGAGTTACCATCCGTTTAATAACATATCTGACTGCTGGATGGTTGGTGAGCCACTCTGGCTCCACCTCCACTTTAAGACTGTCGTACAGCAGAGGAAACGGTCAGAGACTCGGAAACGTACCACACGTGCGAGGTACTGAGCTATACTACGAGCACACTTTGCACAGTGCAGCGTTTAGCCAGCCCTGGTCTAGAGAACTGAAATTAGGCTTATAATGAAAATGGTAATACATTAAAAAAATGTTTCGGTATGTCTCAGTTATTTCTTGGGCAAGGCGAGTTTGGGTATCAATCAGTATCCAAAGGGCTGATGCTCTTCCTGACATCGCGCAATTTTTTAGGTGAAAATTCTACTCTAGGATTAACTGGGGTACGAACCTCGACCATCTGGATGGCAAGCCAAGTGTTAACTGTGCTAATTACCTTTATAATGATCTTATTCTTCTCCTTCTACCGTTTTTCCCACATCTGTGGGGTCGCGGGTGCGAACTGTGTCGCACATGTCAATTTGGCACCGTTTCACGGAAAGTTGTTTTACGTCGCACCGACACTCATAAGGAGTGGGAAGGAAACAGCCGTGGCCTTAATTAAGGTACAGCCCCAGCATTCGCAAGGTGTGAACATGGATAACCACGAAAACAAATCTTCAGGGCTGCCGAACATGGGGTTCGAACCAACTATCTCCCGAATACTGGATACTGGCTGTACTTAAGCGACCGCAACTATCGAGCATGGTGATGCCCTTCCTGACACATACCCTATATGGAGGGATATAATCACTTTTGGGTGTTTCTATAGTGGTTAGTAGTGTAGTGTGTTTTCTGAACATGATGAGGAAACTGTAGGGGCAAGAACAAACACTCAGTCCCCGAGCCGGAAGAATTAATCTGACGCGATTAAAATCCTAGTCATTGAACCCGTGATCCTCTGAACCGAAGGCCTCATCGCTGACTTTTCAGACATTAAGTCGTGCAATTACTATTATAATATTAAAAATAGCAAAAGGAAGAAGGGAAACGGTCGATTTACAGGCACTTTCGCTGACAACATCCCAGTCCCTCAGTGTCTACGAAGTCCATGAATGTAGTCAGCGGGACGTTAAATCAATATAATAATAATAATAATAATAATAATAATAATAATAATAATAATAATAATAATAATAATAATAATAATGTTGTCGTCGTCGTCTTAAGGACCACAACCAACGGTAATTTCAGCTCTCTTAACACTACGAAATTAAATACGAGATATCCGACGCCTTTAAAAATGAAACTATCCTCTAAAAGGAACGACAGAAATCATGAAAGATGGGAAACAGCAAAGCCGCTCAAGATCTTGCAAATTTGGGGCTGAAAGTGAGTTTATTTGACCAAGGAAAGTCTCACGTGAAATAGTGAGGAGAAGAGCCTTGCGCATTCTGGTGGAAACAATATCAAATCTCGGTTGAGACTTCTGATTTCAACTCTACCCACACGGGAGTGTGGAATGCGTGGGGGTGAATTATTATTATTATTACGCAGTTGATCCATTTAAATTAGGCCTGATTGACAGCATTGTTGTGGGCGTACCTACACACACATACCTCTTTACATCGAACCTGTATTCCTCTAATTTTCGATAATTCGAGGTAATTGATGTATCCCAGTGAACTACCCATGCCTTTGTTGGCAGAACCTAGTGTTTACAGTGCACTATGTCTTCTGGTATAGGCTAGAACAATTTTGTTACTTTCATAGATCTGTCTCTGTCTTATGCTTGGCTTTGACAATATGAAAGTGACTGAGGTATGAGCGATACTAGTAATGCCAATCCTTCTGCAGCCAGTCCCTGCTATGAATGGTGTGAAAATGTTGCTCATAGGGTCGGTTGGTGTATGCATTTCAGTGGGCTTGGCAGACATATGTAACAGCAACTCTAGCTCGGTGAGGAAAGCAACGGGGAACTACCTCACTCCTCATTTCCCTAGTACGCCTCTTGAGTGATACCTAGGCCATCTATGACAGCTGATGGCAGAGCTGTTGAGGATCCCACCAGCGGCATCGCTGACGGACTGAACATACATACATACATACATACATACATACATACATAGTGAACTACCTACAATTCACACAGTTATTTCTCTACTCAAATCTAAGTCCTCTGATTAAAATTTTCCAGCAACTCCAGTATATAAATGTATTCAATGTAAGAACCTTATTTACAGATTAATGAAGCTAGTTTATTTCTGACCGGGCGAGTTGGCCGTGCGCGTAGAGGCGCGCGGCTGTGAGCTTGCATCCGGGAGATAGTAGGTTCGAATCCCACTATCGGCAGCCCTGAAGATGGTTTTCCGTGGTTTCCCATTTTCACACCAGGCAAATGCTGGGGCTGTACCTTAATTAAGGCCACGGGCGCTTCCTTCCAACTCCTAGGCCTTTCCTATCCCATCGTCGCCATAAGACCTATCTGTGTCGGTGCGACGTAAAGCCCCTAGCAAAAAAAAAAAAAGTTTATTTCTGTTACACTGTACAGTAACTGCTGGCCTTGTGGTCTGTGGTAGTGTGCTAGCTTCTTACCTGGAAGCTCCGCGTTCGATTTCTAGTAATATCAGGTACTGTTACTGCAGGGTAGTTGTGCTATGGGGTGGAAAAAATCAGTAAATAGGAAGTCTTCTTCATTATGACATTCTTTGAAAAATTTAGAAGGGAAACTTGATGCAATAGACAAAGAATGCTTCGTTAGTCTGTAACGTGAGAATTCTTATCTTCATGTTATCATTTGGAATCTGGTAGTTTTACCGGGCGAGTTGGCCTTGTGGTTAGGGGCGCGCAGCTGTGAGCTTGCATCTGAGAGATAGTGGGTTCAAACTACACTGTAGGTAGCCCTGAAGACGGTTTTCCTTCGTTTCCCATTTTCATACGAGGCAAATGCTGGGGCTGTGCCTTAATTAGGCCACGGCCGTTATTTCCCACTCCTAGGCCTTTCCTATCCAATCGTCGTGAGACGTAAAGCAAATTAAAAAAATCGACTACCTACTTTTATAGTTAGCTCATAAGTGTATACTTTGTTGAAAGTTCAGTTACGACATTGGTAAGAATGCGATATTATGTTCTATTGCAGGATTTTAGCCTCTGAATCTTGTAAAGTGCGTACGATTATCTATGTGTAAACGTTAATTAAAACTGTGTCAGTGGTTGTTATAGTAGAAGCATATTTTAACATGGTGGGCAAAATATTTACAATAGGACTGACGCGCGATTGACTTTCGTTAAGGAACATCACAGAAGTGCTGAAAATTTCCCCATCTGAAGAAATGAAAACTGAGGGTCCTCAAGTCCTAACTCCACTTCACTCAGATACAACCGGCAGAACTTGACATGCGAAGGTTCCTCTGAACGCTTTAACGCAAGCATAACAGTAACAATTTAAGGATACAGACGCAGGTCCTTTTTAATAATGTTTCGACATGACGATCTCTTAATTTCCACTTGCACAGATAAAAGGCATTGAGATTTCTTCGGACTTAGTTTCAGGCTTTCCTTCACTCGTGCAATGGATCCTGGTGTTCGGAGTCTTTTCGGATACTTACGGATTTTATTCGATACAGAGTCCGTTTCAGGCCATTTGTCCACTATATTTTGCATTTCAGACTTTGTTGGAGGTTTTTTCAAAACACTTCCAGTCTTAAACTCCTGCGCAAATAGTTTCGCAAAGATTTCTATGAATCGTGCTTCGCATAACACTCGACAATGAACATGGCTCTTTTATCGTGAGCACCATTTTGTGTTACGTTCAACGCGTCTGATCCTCTCACTCATTCCCACGTAATGACACGGTGGCGTACTATGAAGATGCGGGGGATGCACACGCGAAGGTATGTGACAGCAAGGGATTGGTGCATCGAAATGACAGTTTCCAGCATTTCCTGGGTTGGGCACTTAACAAAGATCAGTTCCGCGTTCCGGGCCAATTGTATTTGTCTACTACGTAGAATGGTTTGCTGTACGTCTCACCGACGCAGACATGTTTTATAGTGATGATGGGATAGGATAGAGATGAAAAAGGATGGAAAGGAAGCGACCATGGTCATAATTAAGGTACACCCCAGCATTTTCCTGGTGTGAAAATGGAACACCGTGGAAAACCACATTCAGGGCTGCCAACAGTGGGGTTCGAACCCGCTACAAACCGAACGCAAGCTCAGAGCTACCTGACCCAGGCCGCATAACCAACTCGCTTGGTGGGAGAAATTTGATGCCACTTCAACCCTATGTATAAATAAAACCAAACCAATCCCCATGGCACTACAGCCCTTGAAGGGCCTTGGCCTACCAAGCGACCGCTGCTCAGCCCGAAGGCCTGCAGATTATGAGGTGTCGTGTGGACAGCACGACGAATCCTCTCGGCCGTTATTCTTGGCTTTCTTGGCCGGCGTCGCTATCGCACCGTCAGATAGCTCCTAAATTCTAATCGCGTAGGCTGAGTGGACCTCGAACCAGCTCTCAAGTCCAGGTAAAAATCCCCAGCCTGGTTGGGAATCGAACTCGGGGCCTCCCGGTACGAGGCAGGCACGCTACTCCTACACCACGGAGTCGGCCTATAGATAAATATATAGCATTAAATATTAATTTCACGTCAAAAGTGTAAAATGAACAAGTCTATAGCAACTGGGGTCGAGCTCACTCGTAAATTAATGAGACTAGTGAAGTTATTTTTAGAAGTCAATAATCTGTAACGGGAGTGGGGTAAGCCTTCAGGGAGCTCGGTCTACGGTAAGACGAGCTTATGAACTGATCAGGTGAGCGATAGCCAGCCATCGTCTTGTAACTAATTATGTTAAGATACATGACAGCCCGTTATTGTGTTTCTGTGCAGGGTATCGAAAAAACTGCCTTCCAGTACTGTTGGTGATAAATGAGTTCAGGACAATTACAATGAAGGTAGGAACCAAAAACTACATTACGATTAAATCCTGATGAACATTGCGAGTTAGAACGTTCGAGTGTATTGTTCTGATCCTATTTAGAATGGCCTGTTAGACGGCATAGCTCCTATGTACTACCTGTACGTGACAGATACTGAGGATAACCTCCTTGTGCCTAATTGACGTCTTGAATGGAGAAACATCCTAAGTGTACTGAAGTATTTTTTTCGGGAAAAGCAAAAACAACCCTCATATCATTATAAACCTGCGTTCTAGAGACATGTTTTCAATTTTGTTATACCTGCCTAACGAAGTGAGTGATTCTGTAAATTTTGTAACACTATGTTGCACATAATGGATTAGGTAAAATTAATTTACAATGCAGGACTTGGGTCTGTTTTTCTAAACAGAAAATATTTGTTTAAAATGTATGTTTTTTAAATCTCGTGATAGCTCTATTAATGTCCGGCTCCATGGCTAAATGGTTAGCGTACTGACTTTTGGTCACAGGGGTACTGGGTTCGATTCCCGGCAGGGTGGGATATTTTAACCATAATTGTTTAATTTCGCCGGCACGGGGGCTAGGTGTATGTGTCGTCTTCATCATCATTTCATCGTCATCACGACGCGCAGGTCGCCTACAGGTGTCAAATCAAAAGACCTGCATCTGGGGAGCCGAACTTGTCCTCGAACTCTCCCGGCACTAAAATCCATAACTTATGCTATTTCATTTTATTCACATCTATTAATATCCGTTAGGAGCGCATTACAAACTAAGACAATTAATTCACGTTATCACCAGTATATGTCTTAATCCAAGGCACACTTTTCACTTATTCACACAAAATCGCCTATAAATATGCTGTTATCTCCATTAATGGTATTTAAGAGTAAAATGACTGAATACAAATTTTTAACCCTTCCCAAGGGTGTACGCTATATGAATTAATCCAAGCACACTTATCACTTAGTCACACAGTGACATTTCATACTCTGAAGGAGAAGGTCCTATTGTTAAGAATCTCCGGCGTCCCTCATAGAAAGCTGCACTTTTTGGTGAGAGATACTTCTCTATGGGCCGGATATTATTCAGCTTCCCAGGTTTTATTGGCAACATATCTGTATAATAGGGCGAGGTACTGAAGGCCACATTAGTAGGTGGTCGTTTATTTATTTTATTGGCTTTTTATTTATTTATTTGCCTTTAATAGTGGCGAACATAGGACTCATGGTCCTCTCTAACACTTAACCACGTCACTGTACAGATAAAGTGTGGAGAATATTACATATTTTACACCTAATTTGTAACATAAATTCAAAATAAATGCAACGTAATAAATATACCAATATGTACATATAATTTGTCGAACTACTAAATGAAACTTAATGAAGAATAAGTTAAAATTAATTTACGGAAAACTAACAAAATTATACACAAACACACACACACACACACCATCATTCACTCATCAAGATTCACACAGTTGGTTTATGCATTTATGAGGTGCTTTCTGTAGAAAGACTTGGAAGACTCTAGTGAGTTACTGCTTCGGATATTATTTGGAACAGAGTTCTATAATTTACTTCCCATCGCAAGAAATGAGTGATTATAGGCATCTGACCTGATGAAGGGGATGGCAAGTGTAGTAACAGAGTGTGTATTATGCTGGTGAAATGAAAAGGTGTATAATGTTTGATGACAGTACTGGGGTGTTCTCTCAGTTAGTGATCTGAACACGAGTTCTTCAAATTTCTTTCAAATTGCTTGTAATAAGGTGTGATATGAGTGTCGTAGCGTAACGAAAATATTAATCTGATGCAGGAATTCATAGTCCTGTGTACCTTTATAATTTGTTCTTTCGTTGCATCTATCAATACAGCATCACAATGATAGAATAAAGGGAGAACTAATACTTTTATAAGGCTGACTTTCATATTTAACGGTAAACTGTTATGGTGGTATTTCAGAGGATGGAGTGAGTCATATACTCTGTTAGAGATACGTGTGACGTGTTCATTCCAATTTAGGTTTCCATTTATCAAAAATCACCTAGATTATTTACCGAACTTTCGTATGGAATTTTGGTACCAGGTAGAGTGAGTGAAGGGATGCCTAAAGTCTTTGTCATGTTTATTAATTTCGATTGTCCAACTATAATAGCTTTTGTCTTGGAGGGATTTATTAATATAGAGTTTTCACAAGCATATGATGATATATTTTGTAAGTCAGCATTCATTCTGTCAGTTGCTAATCGAATATCTCCGAGTTTTGTTTGATAATATATTTGGAGGTCATCCGCATATACATGATAATTGCAATATTTCAGTCGAGATGCTGTGTTTCTTATGTACAAAATAAAAAGCAATGGTCCAGATACAAAACCCTTGAGTACTCCTATGTGTTTCGTTGCCCATTGAAAAGGCTTATTCTTTATAATGACTCGTTGTCTGCGGTTTGTGTGGGTTGGAAAGCAGTCAGATTTAGATGAAGGGATTTTTATTTGGCCGGCAATATGGCTATGTTTACAGCGTCGAATGCACTACTAAAATCGATGTGTCCTTCTGTTCACTCATTGCGTATCTAATGTCATCTGTAACTTTCAATAGAACAGTGGTCGGTCTATATCCCTTTTTAAAGCCTGACTGTAATGGGTCAAACAAGGAATATTTGTTAAGATCCTCTGTTAGCTGTCGATGGAATATCCATTCGAAGGATTTGGAGAAAGATGAAAGTATACACACCGATCGATAGTCTGATAGGGAGACAGATGGATACTTTTTTGGTAACGGATTTATAACTGCATCTTTCCATATCCTTGGATATGTTCAAGAACTGATTACGTGATTACAAAGTCAGTCTCTCGCATGGTTTCCGCTACTCGAACTTCTCCAAAGATTTTGTTAAGGTACTTAAGAATCTTGTATTTGGAAGCAGAGAATCATAGGCCATTTGGATTTATGTTATACAACGTCACTACCCGCCGTGCCATGGCTCACATCAGCTGCAAGGAAAATCTACTGTATTTCTTGGACATGGGATGTTGTACCATTCAGCTATAAATAGTTTCTACGAAAACATTGACAACGATTTGGAGTTGGGATATTTCTTTATCCAGGCCACACGCATTTGGAATGACGGTTACAATGGCGGAAAAATATTGATGACCTTAAAACATGGACATAGGATATGTTTCCATTCATGTCTTCAGTTGCTGGAGGTCAGTTCTTCTTTTTTTCTGTTTACCCATTCACCTTCTTCAGCCCAGCTTTCTCCGTTGACAGTCGGATTATCAGGAATTTTCTGTACATGCCCAGTGTACATTATTTCCTCTGTTTTACTTTCTCCACAAAGTTCGGCTGCATGAACAGTTCTTGCAGTTCTGTATTTTTCCTCATTCTAGAACCATCTTTACCTCTCCTTACTCCAAATATTTTCATTAATAACTTCCTTTCCCTTCGTAAAATCAAACTTTCATTCCTTGCAGTCCACCCAGCTGTCTGTGTCGTAGGTAACAACAGGTCTGTTTGCAGTTATATAATATATTTTCATATTCGTATTCGTGCATGCATTTACATTTCTCGATTTGAACATATTTTGCGATTAGACGTTCTGGAAATCTGTCCCGCAAACGTCCTTCCACGCCCTGGTAAATCTACCGACACAGGGTTAGGGTATTTTATCCCCTTTAAATACCACTAGACTGAGCTGAGGTCGAACCCCACAACTTGGACTGGATGGGCTTCAGATATAGGAATGTCACGTGATCGGTGAAACTGCACCCTCATCCAAATATCATGGCTTGCTTCTCCGGCTTCATTACCTCTCACGAGGCCGAGTGAGTAACTTTTCAGTCCTCTGTCTGTGAATGAAATCCCTGGAGAATCTGAAAACTGAATCCGCGTTCTCCAGGAAAAACAGACGCGTTACCCGTACGCAAAGGGGCTGCGTAAATAGTACAGTACATAAATTACAATTTTTGAAATCTATTTCGTGAAACCTGTGGACTTGTTTCAAAGAAGAAAATGAATGAAAACCAGATAAATAGAAACAATAGTGATATGTCACTGAAATTAATGTTACGTTTGCAATGTCCCACTTCTAAAAATACATTATTACTTGACATACTGACTGTGAACTATTAAGTTAAATTTGTAGCTTTATAAGATGACAATCAAACTCTGCATATCTTATTTTATAATTCTGAAAGAAAACATGTGTTTCTCTTAGTGATGAATTATGTGATAGTACAGACCTGTCGACAATATTAGAGTGAAGACAGGCTAATCTATAGAACTTTAAAAATCACATAATCATGGCATACATTTTCAAAATGGAGCATGAATCTGTGTCTGTGTCAGGAAGTCAGGCTCCATGGCTTTATGGATAGCGTGCTGCACTTTGGTGAGAAGGGTTCCGGGTTTGATTCTCGGTAGGGTCGTGCATTTTAACCACCATTTGTTAATTTCCCTGGCACGGGGGCACGGTGTAAGTGTCGTCTTCATCATCATTTCATCCTCATCACAACGCTCAGGTCGCCTACGGATGTCAAATCAAAAGACCTGCACCTAGCGAGCCGAACATGCCTTTGGCAGTGAAAGCAATACGCTATTTTGTTTCATTTTGTGCCAATTTACTTTGGATGTGAACTGCGACTTTGAAATTGCTAAAAATGTGGTTCTTTTTTTTTTTTTTTGCTAGGGGCTTTACGTCGCACCGACACAGATAGGTCTTATGGCGACGATGGGATAGGAAAGGCCTAGGAGTTGGAAGGAAGCGGCCGTGGCCTTAATTAAGGTTCAGCCCCAGCATTTGCCTGGTGTGAAAATGGGAAACCACGGAAAACCATCTTCAGGGCTGCCGATAGTGGGATTCGAACCTACTATCTCCCGGATGCAAGCTCACAGCCGCGCGCCTCTACGCGCACGGCCAACTCGCCCGGTAAAATGTGGTTCTATAATTGATGTTAATATTACAAACTTGCCGGTGAAAGCTCTTGTATGACGGTAGCACTGTCGATGAGCATTTAAAGGTACTTCAATGGTAAACGCAAGTTTCTCCATACTTACTTGCCTTAAGGAACACCGTTTAAGGCAAAATATCGATACCATGTCGTCTTTCGAGGCCATTGATAGTATAAAATAATATTTATACTATAGTTCTGTTCCCATGATTAAGTCTCATGGTCAGTTATACGAACAGTGCTCTTAGTAAGGAAATCTATAACATTGAAAATAAAACAATGCAAACATTGATTGAAAAGCTACGGCTCTTCATACTTTCGAAATGAATGATATGATGAGCTATTGATTTTCTCATCTTCACTGGCCCTGGCCGGCAGTAAAAGCACGATCATGAGTGCAAAATGTTCGGTTGCTAATTACTCCACATTCTTCTTTTTTTCTACTTCTTCTTGTATCATAACCTTAATATCCCTTTAATTGCTACGAGTTTTAAGAGATGCTAGATTGTCAGAATTTCGTCCAGCAGGAGTTCTCGAGCTGGAATCCAACATCACCGAGTTATCACATTTAATCAAACTGAGATATTACTGATTTCAGAAGGTGTTCTAATGCGACAATATCGTGTCGTTACCTTCTGGTGCATTAAAAGGCTCCTCCGGAGAAAAATTCGAAAACCCAGTGTCTCTTACAACCTACAGCTACACACGGACAGCAAGGAATATTTTAACATTATTGAATACACGCACACATATCTCGTATCCAATCACACTTAAATGCCAACCGACTTCACTGGGAATTGATGCCATAATCTTGAGTATATAGTTAAACACCCGAACTGCACCGTTCAAAAAAGTTTTGCACCACCTGTATTTTGTATGTTCGTGAAAGATTTTCGCACTCAGAGTTGTTGCATGAGAAACAGACATCCGAATGACGTGTAACGATACCCTTTAGTGGACGTGGATGTAATATACGCGGTCTCAGGACATTCCAACGGAGTGCACTATTACTATCACCTGTTGACACAACATGACAAGAGCACATTTGTACCCTGAGCAGTATGCAAACATTCCTCGACGCGTGACCGTACGCGCATAGTGACATTGCGTCTGCAAAGCCCCTCTGTGAAGGCCTGGTTGGTGTACACCATAGCGACATTGTTAGGATATAAAGATGCTCTCGTGTGACACAAAAGTTTGAAGATGTCCTCGCAGTGATCGTCCGTGATCAACAGCAGCAGCTGATGACAGTTACTATGGTCATCTGAAGAGAAGTCGCGTGCGTGTGTGGTAAGAGATGTGTAGGGTAAACATCGCTGCTGCGCAAGCGCCTATCTCAATTCTCAAGGCGTGACAATAAACAACGGTTCCGTCCGGGATGATTTTGGGAACTAAGGTGCTGCTGTGAAGTTTCAAACAGGTAGTGCAATTGCGCTTTAATTACACATTTTCTGTAAGTACTGCGTAATGAACGCGCATCTCTTTCAGAGAGCTTGCACTGTTTACCAGGACTAATGTTGGTAGCTTAGTATAGTATCTGAGTTACTCGCGCCGTACCTACAAGCTGCCGCGACTTCTCGTGAGGCTCCTGGTTCGCAGGAACCCGGCAGATACCGCAATAGATCTGCATAATACCTTTCATCAGGCAATTGTTGGGACTGTGTCTACGCAGACAATCAGAAATCGTCTCAATAGGGACCACCTACACTCAAGGATTCTTGGCGAGCACCTGTACATACACCCATACACCATGGCACCAGGAATAATTGGGCGAGGGAGGACTTCGACTGGACTCTGGAAGAATGGCGACCGTCCTCTTCATGGATGAGTGCCGAATGTGTCTGACGCCGGATAATTATCGGAAGAGGGTTTGGAGAGAGCAAAGTACGCCAAATGAGTCCCGTACATCCCTATCAGGGAGGAGGATCCGTCATGTTTTTGGCGGCATTATGTTTGGACGTCGGATGCCATTCATCGACGTAGAGGGCAATATGACGGGTAAACACCACCAAACAGAATGCTCGGGCCCGTTGTTCAATCACAAAAACAATATTTCGGCGAGAGATTCGTACTGAAAGATGAAAACGCTCGACCGCATCACTTCAATCTTGTCAACCTCTTCCGCAGGAAGGGCTACATCCATCGGATGGATTGACCTGCAGTTTCTCCGAACATGAATCCCATTGAGCATGCCTCACTGTACGGGACTGAGAAACGTCATACTGAGGGGCAGAATCAGATTCCCATGTTCAATAGGCGGATGCACATGCTGAAGAATAGTGTTTGTGTTGCACCTGTCTTTTTATCTATCGTGTTATGTTTGACATAAAGTGTGCATTTGTAGCCCACAATTACCTAAGGTCATCAGCAACCTAGGAACCCGCTATTCCTTGAGGTGTGTAGCTACTCTACGAAAAATGAACAACAAAGAAACGCCTGAAGCATCTGTCTACACAATAATAATAATAATAATAATAATAATAATAATAAAAGTAATAATAAGCGTATTGATTTTACGTACCACTAACTAATTAAAAAAATTAGGGACATCGAGATGCCGGAAATTTGGCCCACTAATGTTCTTTCATTCTCCGATGCGAGTCTGACGTACAGTATTTAAACACATTCAAAGACAACCGGATCAAGCTCGAATCGAAACTACTAACTTGCGCTCAGAAAGGTAGTGCTCGCATATGTGAGCTAATTAAGAACCGTGGCCTGCCCTTGCGTCTGCTGCTTATCAAAATGACCTGCAAACATTGGAATGTCAGATGGTCAGCGTAACAACATGCTCAACCACACAACTAGGCATTCATCTACCAGTCACCTTGCTATCATATCAGGGAGCACCTCAATCGATCTCATGAGGCTTAATGAAAGTCGTTCCAGCTTACAATCGAAGATTTACAATGGTTGAGAGAGACTGAAATCGAACCTTGGGCCTCAAATAAGACTGAGGTGCATGGTACGGTATACGCAATGGGGCAAGCCCACACTGTAGCTGGTCGTTACGATTATTATTATTATTATTATTATTATTATTATTATTATTATTATTATTATTGTAGTAGTAGTGGTATGTGAGCTTGCATTCTGGAGACAGTACATTCGAACCCCACTGTCAGCCCTGAAGAAAGTTTTTCCTGGTTTCCCATTTTCGCACTAGGAAAATGCTGGGGATGTACCCTAACTATAGCCACGGCCGGTTCCTTTTCATTCCTAGCCCTTTCCTATCCCATCGTCGCCATAATACCTATTTGCAGTGAGGTGGTACACTTTTATTATGAAATGATATCTGAGTCCCAGCCATAATAAATTTCATGGGAAAGACCTACCGGGTTGCAAATACAGATGTTTAAATCCTAACTATATTATCGAGAGTTGCAAGTTATCTGGATATTCTAATCAATAATAAACAACAAGCTGAAATATCCTATCCTGGTTAACAGATTGGGCTGCCGGGAGGGCAGATGGTAATCTGCTCTAAATATTATTGCAGAGATTGCGTTAACCTAGTCTCAGATTAGGCACGCCGTTAGAAGGTGATCGTAAAGTCAGTCTAGAAGAATATCAAACACAGAGCTAGCGGATCGAAAAATCAGTCACCCAGAGAGATTTCATGCTGCTTGAACACTGGCCCTCTACGTGGCCGTAATGGTTAAGGCGTCTAGGCTTTTAGCCGGATCGAGTCCCGTTAGTGGAATGTTAGTCGGTAGGGTGGGAGAGGTGATGTTCTAAAATATCTAATCACTCGATTGCGTCCCAAAAGTCTGGATTCGATTCCACACCTTTCCGCAGTTTCTACGTGGTGTGGGGCATATGACGCTCTTGATGGTGATTCGTCCATCAAATAGGGACGTTAAGTCTTGAGCAGACCCCTTGGTGTTATTGGACAGGAGGAAGTAAGTGATTGACCCTAAGTGTCACCCCTTTCCTACTTCATCATCGTCATCACTCGCTTATCAAGACGCGCGGAACGCCCACGGGTGTTTAATGGAAATACCTGCAACAAGCGAGCCGAACACCCCCAGCACTAAATGCTGTGCATTCAATAAATAAATAATTCTGGAAGTTTAAAGAAGTAACTAATTGTTTACAATGATATTCAAGAGACATTTTTCGAGAAGGATGCAGGGTTTTTAAAAACGCTGAACTAGCTGCGTTGCATGCTGGTCAGACGTTCTTGCTCTATGCGCATATCTCGATTATCGAATCTCGGTTAACATTAAGGAGAGTTGTATTTATTTTTACAAGTTGCTTTACGTCACACCGACACAGAGAGGTCTTATGGCGACGATCGGATAGGAAAGGACTAGGAGTGGGAAGGAAGTCTATATTAAGGTACAGCCCCAGTAGCCTATTTGCCCGGTGGGAAAATTGGAAACCACAGAAAACCATATTCAGGGCTGCCGTCAGTGTGGTTCGAACACACTATCTTCCGAATTCAACTTCAGAGCTGCACGCCTCTAACCGCATGGCCAGCTCTCTCGGTATTATTATTATTATTATTATTATTATTATTATTATTATTATTATTATTATTATTAATGCTGCCTCTGTGGATCAGTGGTAGAGTGTCTGCCTCCAGATCCCAAGATAGAGGGTTCAAACCCGGCAGAGGTAGTCGGATTTTTGAAGAGCGGAAGAAAGTCAATTCGACACACCATGTCATACGATGCTGGCATGAAAAACATCTCTGGTGACACATTTGCTGTTTACCCGACAAAACTCATACAGCTCAGCCACTGACGCCCAAGAGAGATTCGGTTTACTCTGTCTGCCATCTAGTAAAAGAGAACGTCGAAATTCACGAGCAGACAGTCAGATGGCGTAAAGTTACAATGTCCGCACGCGGTAACTGAGGCCATACGATTATTATTATTTTATTATTATTATTATTATTATTATTATTATTATTATTATTATTATTATTATTATTATTATTATTATTATTATTTATTATAATATATAACTACCGAAAGAATTTTGCTAGGCTAGATGTCGACTTTTACGGCTGCATTCCGACTTCGATTCTCGGTGAACTGAAGAAGTTTGGTTAGCCGGGCTCAGTGGCTCAGACCGCTGGTATTTGAAGGTGCTAAAATACGTCACCCTCGTGTCGGTAGATTTTCTGGCACGTTGAAGAACGATTAGAATAATAACAGTAAGTTATTTATTAAATTGACCACCTAATCAGTACAAAAAGTCATTGTCCTGGATGATTTACATTGATTTATTAACTAAAAATGGTACATGTTTCGCCTAGTATGAAGGCATCATCAGCCATTGTCTTAACCTCGGAAGAAAATTAGCTCTTGATTAACATACAATAAGATGAAATTAATTTTAAAAATCTTGAAGAGACTTAAACTAAAATTAACATAAAAATAACAATGATGGTTTTAATTTTTTTTTTACAATGTGAAGAATTACAAAGGTGAAAGTAATAAAATTATTAACATTAGAAGGCTGCTATTACAAGTAAAATGGACAAAGCAACAGATTGTGATGAATAAGTAGTAAGATTGCTGTAAAATTAAGTTGAGCGATTGGCGGTTATAATTAGACTCTGACGAGAATGACGATCAGTCATATTTATTCAAAAAGTAATATTGAGAAAATAATGTTGAAGGTTGGTCAAGAGATCACTATATTCCTTTCTAGGAGACAAAAGACGAAAGTCATAGGCATATGGTAGATATGTAGAATACATTGATGAGAAGATAAAAAGTTGTAGAATAAAGGCTGAAGAACAGTGTTAAATTTGGACCTCAGTGGACCATCTCAATTTGAAGCGATGTTAAAATGTTGTCAAGAATATGAGTTTATTGACAGTTGAATCTGTAAACGGAAACCAGAAACAAGGTATTGTATTGATTAGATGCTCAATTTAATAAATAACTTACCGTTATTATTCTAATCAGATATCATCAATATGGACCGAAAATGATATTTGTTACATGTAATAGGTTGAAGAACTCCTGCGGGACTACGTTCTGGCACCTTGGTGTCTCGAAAACCGTAGAAGTACTTAGTTGATTGTAAAGCCAATAACATTATTATTATTATTATTATTATTATTATTATTATTATTATTATTATTATTATTATCATTGATTTCTTGTTATTAATTATTTTTTCGTTGACAAGACTGAAACCCTTCATGGAGCGAGTTAGGTACGCCCTATATGCTTCGAAGCATGTAGCTGTCAACATGCATTAGGAAGGTAGTAGGTTAGACCCCTTCCCCCCTCCCCGCACTGTCGGTAGCCCTGAAGATGGTTTCCAGTATTTTCCCATTTTCACACCAGTCTGTATCTTAATTAAAGCCAAGGTCACTTCCTTCCCAGTCCTACACCTTCGGGGTCGGGGCTACGTCAAAACTGAGAGAAAAACAAATTTTTCTATAAGTGTTATTGTGATAAAAAATTAGGAGCGTACCACATATTTGAGTATAAGCCCTTTGAACTAGTATGTCATAGATTTCTGCTGGTGTCTGTAAACGTATTACTATCTTTAAATGTTTGATACATGATTTGGAATAGGTAATCTCGGACTGGAAATAATGTTCAAATTCGAGCATTTCCCTTGAGTGCGTTCAAATAATTTCGGAAGAATCAACACAAGATAAGCTTTCTTCCCAGGATTCAGTAACACGAAACACTATGTTTAGCAATTTTTTAAATATTTAAATATATTTTCTTCCACCTTCTTATGTTTGTAGCCTTTTTCTTCTACTTCTTTTTCCACACCTGAGGGGTAGCGGGTGCGAACTGTGTCGCACATGCGGATTTGTTTTTTTCTTTTTGGCTGGATAAATTAACTACAACTGGCATTACTTAGTACCGTGAGCACATCGAAAATGAACGGGTGTCCAAAATTTCATACACTTCTTGGTGTTTATTTGTACAACATGAAATACAGACACACAAGTAACTGAACATCAGATTAGAAACGTTCATCTACAAATGTTTCCCGAAGGCGTTAGGGGAGGAATTGTTCAGACAAAAACTTTACATCCATGGGGTTCGCACTAGACGTAAAACTACAGGTCCTGTGCCTATAAACACATATTCAACCGTTACGGAAAACCACGACCTTGCCTGCCTGCTAGTAATTATTCCCGTCCCTCACAGCATCTTGAAAGTCTTTGTAGCCAGTAATATGAAGACAAAAAGGAAAAAGACACCTCCGTACAGGCCATGAAGGCCCTTGGAGGAGTGGAAGGTAAGGGCTTCCACCATTGTTAACCACGGCACGTGATCGGGTAGAGTGGTTAGCTCTATGCCCGGCCGCCTTTGCCCCTCCCCCCAGGAAGTAACCTAGTACTCGTTTTTGGTGTAGGCTGAGTGAACCTCACGGCCATATGCACCTCCGGAAGTGGAAATCTCGTTTCTTAAATTTTGCGAATTCCTGACGGGGATTCGAACCCACGTCCTTCCGGGCGAACCGAGCACGCCTTTACCGCCTCGGCCAGGCAGCCTCTCAGTAATGTGAAGAACGTTCCATAAATGCTTCATTAAGATTTTCTATGACCTTCCGCAAATTCTTTGCTAAAATGGAACCAGTTACGTTACATCCACAGTCACTTCTCACTTATTGTTTTCTTTAGAGCAACGCGGTTTGCGAAATATTTCGGTTCTCCTTCTTTGGGTATATTGAGAGCATTATTCCTTCGCGACGAATTCAGCCATACATTTCGCATAACGACACTTATTCGGCTACATTGCATTCTTACATTCATGTGCGGTTTGGGAGCCAAACATGTTAACATTTGTGTACGATATCATTCATTGTCAGTGAGCCGATGACCTTTGAAACAACAATCATAATCATTTCTTTGTCATCTATTGACCAGGATAGCTCAGAAAATTAAAGAACTAGTCAGAATTTCAGGTACTGAAGGAGTCATCTAATTTCGACTCCTGCCGGTAATAATTGACATACTTAGCGTATTTTCTACTTCAAATTCCAACAAATGTAGGAACAGTACCTGATTGACTGCCAGAGTTTCTTTCCTCCCAGGCCTCCTTGATGAAAGCGAAAATCCACAGCCTGTTTCCAGCCATATGACCCGGTGAGCCATGGAATGAATGAAGCTCCAATCTAGCGGCGAGGATTGGAACTCCGCCGGCTGCCAAAGGCTGTTGCACTGCTATGGAGCAATGATCAATGACTGACAGATGAAAAGAAATTATATTAGAATGTTGCTGGAATGAAAGGTGACAGGGAAAGCCGGAGTACCCGGAGAAAACCTGTCCCGCCTCCGCTTTGTCCAGCACAAATCTCACATGGATTGCCTGGGTTTTGAACCACGGAACCCAGTGGTGAGATGTCGGTGCGCTGCCGTCTGAACCAAGGGGGCTTCAGGCCTCGCTGTTAAAAGTGCACACTTTGGAACATGCCCCAGGATAATACGGTGTGTCTGGCCTAAGGATTATTCTTCTACAGTAGCTAGTACATGCAACGTGTGAACATTACGGACTATGCTAGCCTCTCACAAAATATTTGAACTGTCAGAGAGTAAGTGTACATAGCATGCGTAGGAATGTGTTGTTCTTTCAGACGACGTGCAGCCAGCCTGTCTACCCCTGGGACCAACTTCTCCCAACTGGTTCCGCATTACATTCGTCAACAATAACTTTGGCTTGGTCTGTCTCTTGTGACCCAGCACTGGAGTTTGTACTAGCGAGCCATTACCATTACACTGGCTGTTCAAAGTGAGTATCTACACATGGAAAATATTCGCTAAAGGTATACTGTTTACGAAAGTTTCTTCTCAACCCAAAATCATGAAAACCTCATGAAAACCTACCTTGCTTCGGAGTTAAAGAGGCCACATCGTAAAAACGATTGAATATGGCTGATAGTGATAGTGATAGTGATGTATAAGAGTTGTGCAAGCATTAGCTCAAAGTGGTGGTGTAGGTAGCAACGATAAGTTCTTCGGGGAACACACATTTTGTTTTTCACAAGCTGCTTTACGTCGGATCGACACAGGTAGGTCTTATGGTGACGATGGGATAGGAAAGGGATAGCAGTAGGAAGGAATCGACCGTGGCCTTAATTAAGGTACAGCCCTAGCATGTGTCTGGTGTTTAAGTGGGAAACCACGGAAAATCATCTTCAGGGATGCGAAAGAGGGGGTCGAAGCCATTGTCCCCCGAATGCAAGCTGCTAGCTACGTGATCCAAACCGCACAACTACTTGCTCAACGGGGACACTTACGTTACTCCAAGAAATGGCCTTCTTGGTAATTTAGATTGATTGATTGATTGATTGATTGATTGATTGATTGATTGATTGATTGATTGATTGATTGATTGATTGATTGATTGATTGATTGATTGATTGATTGATTGATTTGTTTGATTTGACTTATGGTAAACTATCACGGTACGACTCACGTTATAGCCAGCAACATTTAAAGATTCAAACTGGTCACCACTTACAAAGCAATTTGTCATGATTACGTAAGGAATTAGTGTGACTTATTCATTTGTAAATCACTAGTAGATTTTTCTCCGATGTAGGTTATGTCGACTCTGTTTTGGCTCAAACGGATTCGATCAAGAAGCAGTCTCCCATCCGATTATCGGGATGCTGGAATTGATGACGTTATATACGTTTCTATGTTAATGGAAGATAACTAGTAAATCAGTGAATATAATAATAATAATAATAATAATAATAATAATAATAATAATAATAATAATAATAATAATAATAATAATAATAATAATTTCATGTGGCTATTTCGGCATCTACCATGTGTAGGTAACTGCGTATTATTCTGGTGAAGGATAGTGTTATGTGTGGCGTGTGAATTTCAGGGATGTTGGGGACAACACAATCACTCAGACTCCAAGCCACTGGAAATAACCAATGAAGGTTAAAATCCCCGAACCTGCCGGGAATCGAACCCGGGACCCCCTGAGCTGAAGGCCAGTAAGCTGACCATTCAGCCAACCAGTCAGAAAGAATATATATATCTTGCTATTTGCTTTATGTCGCACCGACACAAATAGGTCTTATGGCGACGATGGTACATGAAAGGCCTAGGAATGGGAAGGAAGAGGCCGTGGCCTTAATTAAGGTACAGCCCCAACATTTGCCTGGAGTGAAAATGGAAAAACCACGGAAAACCACCTTCAGGGCTGACGACAGTGGGGTTCGAACCCACTATCTCCCGCATGCGAGCTAGAAATAATAATAATAATAATAATAATAATAATAATAATAATAATAATAATCATAATAATAATCCTACGTCCCACGAACTACCTTAAGTGTTTTCGGTGACGCCGAGGGCCGAGGGGTCGGAGTTCTTTTACGTGGCAGTAAATCAACAGACACGAGGCTACAGTACCTGAATGTGAGCTCCTTCACCAGAATGTGCCGAGATCGAACCTGCAATGTTGGATCAGAAGATCAGCGCTTCTACTGTATGAATCGCACAGTCTACCATTAAAATTATAAATTCCTACTCTAAACTTTAATGAAAAACTGAGAACACGCTCAGACATAGAAAAACAATGGCCTTGGAGGCCATATTTTTCTAGTATTCTATATCAAGTGCATTTATACCAGGATAGTCCGGCTCCATGGCTAAATGGTTAGCGTGCTGGCCTTTCGTCACAGGGGCCCCGGGTTCGATTCCCGGTGGGGTATGGAATTTTAACCATCATTGGTTAATTGACGTGGCATGGGGCTGGGTGTATTTGTCATCTTCATCATCATTTTATCCTCATCATGACGCGCACTTCGCCTACGGGAGTCAAATCAAAAGACCTGCACCCGGCGAACCGAACATGTCCTCGGACACTCCAGGCACTAAAAGCCATACGCCATTTCATACCCCAGAATAACGAATTCCGATAAGTTAGAAGATATTTTTACAATCTGTAGACTGAATTCTGAAGGAATGGTTCATCCTGGCAGACGAGCACTCGGCGAAGGAGGGGAATGCTACCTTGGAAACGACGTCATCCAAAATGAATATCCACTACACTCCCAAGGGCCTGAATCCAATGAAAAATGCATGGCATGCAGTGAAGTTGTCCATTTCACAGTATTCTAATCCACCTGACAATCACCAAGTGAGCACTGACACCAGCATGAAAATTGAGACTTCTTACAAGAGAAAGAGCTTGGCGCTGTCATATAAAACGAACATGATAGATCAAAACAACTCAGCTGTGAGAGAGACAAGGCATTACTCTGAAGGAAGTGTAAATCGCAGTTCTCTGGAAAAGTTTACTGTTAAGTGCACGTGCACGTGTATTGATCATATACTTACTTTCATATGCCTGACCTATGATACATGCCTTGTAATTGAAATCAGAAGCTGAATTTCAGTGGTTGTAACACAGAACCCAAAATATTTAGAACCGGGCGACTTGGCCGTGCGGTTTGGGGCGTGCGGCTGTGAGCTTGCATCCGGGAGATAGTGGGTTTGAATCCCGCTGTCGGTAGCCCTGTAGATGGTTTTCCGTTGTTTCCCATTTTCACACCAGGCAAATGTTGGGGCTGTACCTTAAGGAAGGCCACGGCTGCCTCCTTCCAATTCCTAGGCCTTTCCTATTCCATCGTCCCCATAAGACCTATCTGTGTCGGTGCGACGTAAACCCACTAGCAAAAAAAGTATTTAGGGAGAGAGAGAGAGAGAGAGAGAGAGAGAGAGAGAGAGAGAGAGAGAGAGAGAGAGAGAGAGAGAATCTCCTCCGTATTTATTCGAAGAAAATATCGTCGGGGAAGAAGAAATACTTCGTATGTCACAACGCTCTTCTTATCCATTATACTGTATCCCTTAACACTGGTCGCGCCTCCCAGCCACCTAAGGATATGCAGTCCATCAGAACAACATTCGTTGCGTTCATTTTCGTATGTGAAAGTGTTTATCTGTCGTGTTCAACATTCTCCCATCTTCTGAGAAATGTCCATCTCTGTATAGTAATAGTTAGCATCATTAGCTGCCGTCCTCGGAGGTCCGGGTTATATTCCCGATGCTTTCAGAGATTCATGAATGGCAGGACTTCTGGTATATACTGGTAGATAATATGAGGTACATGCATCTCACGTCCATTGAGGCTGTGACTGTAAAGAGATGTACCAGGATAAGATAGGCGTTTACTTTTATTTTACTGAAGAATAACTATCCTAACATAGTTGTTGGTCGTGGCAATAATGATAATAATGAAAATGATAACCTACAACCTGTTTCCCAGTCATTGACCGGGTCAGGAATGTAATGAATGAAACATATATAGGCTGTTATCAGTCACGAGCGAGACATCGGGAAGTGCAGACGTGTGAGTAAGACGAGGTGCGCAATATGGGAATAACGCTACAGCAATACAGGATGAGAATTGGAAGATGGCATGGTGCAAGAGGGAGTTGGAAGGAAGGTGGACCTGAGAGAGGGAGAGAAATTAGTGGTTATAAAGGACGGTTGGAGATGATGTTGTGTGCGGCGGTGATTGCGACAATGCTGGTGGTAGGAGGTATAGAAATGAACCCGGGGCCAAACCAGGGACCGTTCGGATGGGAGGAACTTGAAGAGATCAAGAGAGTGGTGAAGGAAGCGAGTAAAGGAGATGAAATAAAGGAAATGATGCAGGAACACCAGGCAAACCAAAAGCAGGAGATGAAGGACTTAAAAAATTTTATAAAAGAAGAAATTGGTGGGCTAAATGGTAAGGTAATGGAGATAGAAGATGAGTTGGGAAGCTTGAAAAAGAAGGTGGTGGTACTGGAAGAGGAATTGACAGCAATGAAGAGAGAAGTGAGGTTAGCGAGGAGCGAATCAGCAAGAAAAAATGTGTTTGTGTATGGTGTACCTGAGGAAGGAACAGAATCAAAAGTGGAATTAGTATTGAAAGTGGTGGACATAGTTTCGAACAAAATGAAGATAAACTTTTCTGAAGTTGATATAGATGATATATATAGAGTAGGAAGAAACAAGGGTCATAGGCCGGTGAAGTTAAGGCTAATTTCAACCCTGATGGCAGATATACTTCTTAGGAATGCTGGAAATCTAAAAGGATCGAACATTTATTTGAAAGCTGAGACAGAGAAAGAAGACAGGTTGCGGTTGGATGTCTATAAGCGGCATATTTGGCGGGCTAGAGCTCAGGGATTGCGAACCAAGATTGTGGGGAGGTGTCTGGTAACTTCAGGCAGAAATTGGTCGCGATCGTGGACTCAGGAGGAATTGCTGAGGATGGAGAAATGTGAGGAGGAAATGAGTTGCAGAAATCGAGAGCAGGGCGACATCAGTATGGAGAAGGAAGAGAGAAGACGGGACTGCGGTGTCAGCGGTCAGGTGGCGGAGACAGCAGAGTCCTTGGTGAGTCAGAACAACCCAGGAAGGAGTGAATCAACAAGTAGGACACTAGTCCGAAGTGAAGTGGATACAGGTAGTGAAGAGGTGACGGGAAGGGAAAGCAGTCAGGGTAGTGACTCAACCTCCCCGAATAAGAGAAATGCAGAAAGAAACCTGGAGAGAAAACAGGCGTTGAATAAGGCGAGATCGTTAAGTTTAAAAGATCTATGGGGTGGGAAAAAAGGCTCTGGCACGGAAAAGGGGAGGATTGGGGGGGAGAAGAAAGGGAAGGAAGGGGAGAGTGACGTGGTGGAGCCAAAAGGAAGAATTACGAGAAGTAAGGGGGGAAGTGGTGAAACGCAGAATAGAGAGGGAGGGGGAGGAAATAAGTAACTAGAGATGGCGATAGGGGTGTTGAATATTGAGGGATTGATGGGGAAGTTAGGAAATAGGGAAATTGTGGATCTAGTGAAAGATTTTGAGATAATTGCGCTAGTAGAGACGTGGTTAGGGAAAGGGGTTGAAATTACATGGGACGGTTATAGAGTAGTTAACGTGTTAAGAAAAAAAATAGGGAAGAGAGGCCGAAATCCAGGGGGCATAGTAGTTTTAATAAGAAATGAGGTAGCGGAATGGGTGGAGACGTTACAGACTGGGGTAGAAGGGGTAGTGTGGCTGAGAGTAAAAATGGGGAAGGGGGCAACGGAAGCAATTTGTCTGGCACTGCTGTATAACCATCCGAGCGATTCAGTTTATGCTAATAAATATTTTTTTGACGAATTGATTGAAGAAATAAATACAATTAAAGGGATATATGTAGAAGATGGGATGATCTTATTGGGGGATTGGAATGCGAGAGTGAGCAATAGGGTACCGGTGTACGGGAAAGAAGTAAAAGTAGAAGGGGAACTGCAAAGGAAGAGTAAGGATAATGTTGTAAATAGTTATGGAGAAAGGTTATTACAGCTGTGTGCTATAGAACATTTATTTATTTTAAATGGATGGATGAAGGGGGATAGTGTGGGAGAGTTGACGTATATTACAACAAATGGAGGAAGTGCAGTGGATATAGGAATAAGCTCAGAGATAGCGTTAAGGAGAATAATAAGTTTTGAGGTGTTAGAATGTGGGTTAACGGAACATATGCCTATCAAAATAAAATTGAGAACTTTGGTTGCGGATGAGAAGGGAAAGATGGAGGAAAGTAGGGAGAGATATAGGAATGGTGGATGGAAGTATCTATGGGATGACAATACTAAAGAGAAATTGGGACGACATTTGAAAGAGGAGGGAGATATATTAAGGGTAGGAATTGAAAGGGCGGTAGAAGAGAACGACATGGATAGCGTGGTAAAATTAATAGAACTCCCTGTATGGAGGGTAGGAAAGAAAGTAAGGAGGAGGGTAGAGAAAAAAAAGAATAAAATGAATGGATGGTTTGATGAAGAATGCAGGAGGAAACGTGAGGTTGTAATGAGAGCCCTAGCGGAGTTTAGGAAGGAAGGTGAGCAAGAAAAGAGGAAGGAATATTGTAAATTGAGAAGGGAATATAAGGAGATATTGAATGAGAAGAAAAGAGGATGGAAGGAGGCAGAAGCTAATAAAATAAATAGATATTGTAGAGAGAAGAAATTTGAGAGGATATGGGAGGTAATAAACAAGATCAGAAGAACGAAACCGGTGGGGAAGGGGGATAAAATAGGAGAAAACGAATGGCTTAGGCATTTTAAAAGGCTTTTAGAAGGGGAGGGGAAATTGGGTAGAGAATTAGACAAGTCATATATAGGAAGTGAATTGGAGGTAGGCATTACAATTTTGGATGGGGAGATAACAAGTCAGGAGGTAATTAGAGTATTAAAAAATGCTAGACCCAAGGCTGCAGGAGGTGTGAACGATATTCCCAATAGTGTATGGAAGGAGGTTGGGGCAAATGAATCGATGTTGAGGGGGATCGTGAAGTTCTTTAATAGGTTGCTGGAAAAGGGGAAATTTCCTAGAGAATGGAGGAAGGGGGTATTATGCCCTATTTATAAAAATAAAGGAGCTAGGAGCGATCCTAACAACTATAGAGGAATTACACTCCTAGACTCGTTGTCGAAGGTGTACACAGGGGTTTTGGCGAATAGGATAACAAGATGGGCGGAACAGTACGGTAGGATATCTGAGTTCCAAAATGGATTTAGGAAAGGAAGGTACACAGTCGATAATGTTTGGATTCTGGACACTTTGATTACAAAGTATGTGAGGATTGCAGGGCGTAAATTATATGTAGCAGCGATTGATTTAGAAAAAGCCTTCGATACGGTCAGTAGGGAGGCGCTATTTTTGAGACTAAGAGAGGTTGGAATGTCAAAAAAAATGAGGGTGGCAATACAGACAATTTATGAGGAAGTGTTTGTGATGATTAAATTGCAGGATGGAAGGTTGAGTAAGTGTTTTGAATCTAAGAGTGGGGTGAGACAGGGGTGTAAACTATCCCCGATATTATTTATATTATTTATAAATAATATTTTAGAGGGTCATGGTGGAGAGGCTTGGCAGTGCCCTTGGATAGGAAAAATGGAGGTTCCGGGGTTGTTATTTGCGGATGACCTATTGATTTTGGCTTTGACGGAAAGGGGATTGCAAAAAGGGTTGGACAAGGTAGTTGAGTATACTAGGAAGTGGTCTCTCAAAGTAAATGCAAGGAAGACTCAGATAATGGTATGTAGGAAAAGGGGTGGAAGAAATAATAAGGAAGTTTGGAGGCTAGACCAGGAAAATATTAGACCAGGAGTAAAAATGGAATATCTAGGTGTAATAATTAGTAAGAATGGTTCTTGGAAAAATCAGTGTAGGAACGCAAAATTCAAAGGTAGAGGAGCTCTTGCGGTAGTGGGGGTTTTAGAGAAGAAATTCCCAAATGTTAAATACAAAATTCAGAAAACGGTGTTCAAATCACTGGTAATGGGCAAAATGCTATTTGGGGTCGAAGTATGGGGAATGGAGGAGGGCAGGGGTGAACTAAACCAGGTGGTGGCGAAATTTAGCAAGATTATGATGGACCTACCGAACTGTACAGCCAATGCCGGTGCCAGATTAGTCTGTAAAGAATCGATAGAGGTTGAAATAGCTAAGAGGGTGTTTAAGTATTGGATTAGATTGGAGGAAGGGAAGGGCGGGGCATTAGTACAAGAAACGTTTAAGTTTCAGAAAGGTATGACGAATGAAGGTTACTGGGTGAATAAGTGCAAAAAATGGTTACAACAGGTTGGTTTGGGGGAATATGGAGAGGCCTGGGGGGGTGGTAGGAATAAATGGGTATGGGAAAGGATAAAGGGAAGACTACTAGATATTGAAAGACAGAGCTTAATAGGGGAATGTAGAGAGAGAGTCTCTTTATCAGTATTAAATAAATTGGTGGAAGTAATAAACCCGAAAACGGAGTTTGAGGGTAGAAGGGATAAGAGAGGTCTGTATTGGTGGGTTTTGGGGGTGCCGAGGAACAGGGGATGGGTAGGCAGTGAGAATAGTGATAGATGTGTGTTATGTGGAGGGATGTGGGAGGATCTGCATATTTTTAATCAATGCCGAGCTTTGGAGGAGATAAAGATTAAACTACTGAGTAAGAAGGAGCTGGATTTGATAGGGGAAAGTTATAAGATGACATCTTGGTTATGTAGAGAGTGGGAGAAAGGAACGAATATAGCGAAATTCTTAAATGTGGCCAGAGCTATATTTATAAAGAAATTGAGGGAGTAACAGGGGATGTGCAGATAAGGTGGTTCTTGCCGAGGGAGGAAGGGGGAGGGCATTCTGCTCAGAGGAATGGATATCCGCCCTGAGCAGATGCGGGAAGGGGATGATATCAGAAAAGGGGGCTGTAGTGTTAGGGGAAAGGGGGTGAGCACCTTGCCCTGTGGAAAAGGTGATCCGCCTGGGGCAGGGTGTTGGGAAGTAGATAGGGAAGTAGTAGGAGGGGAGGAGGTGATAGATTAATGACTTCTGGAATATGAGAGCAGAGGTGTATAAGAGAAGAGTTGGTAACAAGGGAAAGACTGAGAAAATTAGGTAAGAGTTGAGAATAGGGGAGGTTGAGTTGGCTTGAGGGTAGTGTAAATTTAAGAAGCTGTTCTATAGTTTAAGTTTACCGTGGATGGTAGTAATGAAGCTTAGGTAAAAAAAAATGAAAAAAAAAAGTTGTGAGATGGCTGAGCGAACTAATGAACTTGGAATGGAGTACTATTTGTTTGTGTGTATATGAGGTGTAAAAAAAAGTATTTGTGTGAGGAGGGAGGATAAAGATGGTGTGTGTAATAGTAATTTAGATAGATTAAGGGGGACTGTAGTTAAGGAGAAAAGGTTGGAAGTATAAAAATTAAGTTTAACAGTTTGAGGCAAGTGTGGTGTTGTAGATTGTGAAGACTGAGTGAACTGATGGACTTGGAATGGAAACTGTCTGTTTGTGTGTAAGTGAAAAAAAAAATTGTTGATGTTTAAGTCTTAAGTGCAAGAAGGTGAGATGTAGTGGGCAGGAATAGTGCGAGAGAGGAGAAGGTGGCGTATCAAGGGAAGAGGGAGGGGTTGGGGGCTTGACCCAACCCAAAGAAGCTAGGCTTAGCATGTCTGCACGGCAAGAAAAGAAAAAGAAGAGGGAAGGTAGTGAGCTGACAATGAATAGAGAAGGTGTGACGTATATAGCGGAAGTGTGTGACAAGCCATGTGATGGGTCGGGTTTCCGCCAAGCTGGCTTGGCACACATGGTAGGTAAGGAATACATTGTCAGCAGGTGTAGGTGAGAAATAAGATCAGTTCTCACGTGGCGAGGCTGGTCCCTGCGATCAACGGGTTGGTGGGCATGTATTCCATACCAGGGCTGACGCAGAGACCGGTCTACTATATATATTTTTTTCTAGGTGGTTGGTAGGAATAGGGGAATAGGGAAATAGGGTAATTTGTAGTGCGGTGCTTTCTGCACGTTTGCCGGCTATCCGCGTGCGTGTGGGAGGACACTGAGTAGATTTAGAGGTAAATAATTTAGCTAAGTAGTTTTAGGAGAGATGTAGTGCCTAGTGTTTGTTTGTTTGTTATTTTGTTTTTGGGTTTCGCTCTGTCTGTCTTTATTACCTGTAAAGCCGATGGTGTATTCTAGGGTGGGTAATAAAGATATGTATGTATGTATGTATGTATGTATGTATATAGGCTGTTATGACAATGGGGTCGCCACTCCCAAGGTGATTTATTAATGAGTGATAAATGCTATGAAATGATAATGGAGAATGTTGCTGGAATGAAAGATGACAGGGAAAACCGGAGTACCCGGAGAAAAACCTGTCCCGCCTCCGCTTTGTCCAGCACAAACCTCACATGGAGTCACCGGGATTTGAACCACAGTATCCAGCGGTGAGAGGCCGACACGCTGCCGTCTGAGCCACGTAGGCTCTAATAATAATAATAATAATAATAATAATAATAATAATAATAATAATAATAATAATAATAATAATAATAATAATAACAGTGAATGAATGCTTCACTGAACAAGTAGACTGAAAAAAGTAGCGCAACTCTTGAAATAATACCAGGATATAACTGTACGTTTGTTTGAATTTGAACCCAGAACGTTGAATCAGCACACCGTAATATTCAGTAACGGCATGTAATTCTGTGTAAATAATTGGTTTTGTAAGCAATGTAGTTACAATATTTTCTCCATTTTCTCCATTGCCCACTCAGCCTACGCGGCCGCGGTCTAGAGAGACAAAAATAACGACAGAGAGGATTCGTCGTGCCGACCACACGACATTTCGTAATCTGCAGGCTATTGGGCTGAGCAGCGGTCGCTTTGAAGGCCAAGGCCCTTCGGGACTTTAGTGCCATGGGGTTTGCTTTTTGGTACTTCTGTACACCACAGAGTTGTCGGTATCGTAAGAGCAAACTCGCCAGGATATAAAAGCTGACATCAGTTAATTCCTTTGAATGTGCATTGGCCCGTTGTCATTCAGAAATTGCAAGTTTTATGACAAAGAACACCGCATTCTGAAAACTCACGTGTTGCGAAGGGTTTCTCAAAAATCTGAAATGTTACAATGCCCCATTTTGAGGGAACCAAAAATTGTTGGGATAGCTTATCGATATATTCCTGCACATAATTACGCCTAATTTGAATGCAGACTTTTTTATTTGCTTTACGTCGTACCAACACAGATAGGTCTGATGGCGACGATGGGATAGGAAAGGCCTAGGAGTGGGAAGGAAGCGGTCGTGGCCTCAATTAAGGTACATGCTCAGCATTTGCCTGATGTGGAAATGGGAAACCACGGAAAACCATCTTCAGGGCTGCCGACAGTGGGGCTCGAACCCGCTATCTCTCCATGCAAGCTCACGGCTGCGCGACTCTAACCGCACGGCCAACTCGCCCGGTAAATGAATGCAGACTTAATACAAGGGAATTGTTGTAGAATAAACAAAAAAAAGAGCCCTTTGAGGGCCTTGGCGTGCTGGGAAGACTGTTGTCCATGCAGGTATCTACTGACACTGGTCAGCGTGGCGAAATCCCGAGCCGTTAGCTTAGCTTTGGTGACCGGATGTGGTGCTCGCATATGAGACGGCTTCTCAGTTGGTCTGAGGAGGTCGTGTTGAGCAACTCGGGCTGCAATATTGCTGCGCACCCGAACTCATCTTTGCAGGCTAAATCACTGGGCTCAGTGCGCTGGCAACTGGAGGTACTCAAATACGCTAGTCACGTGTCAGTAGATATACGGGCACATAAAATAACTCTTGCAGGACAACATTCTGGCAGCTATTCGTCTCATATAACCATTAATATGTCATTATTCGGGTGTAAAATGAATAAAGTTCAGCATATTGTGTCGCATGACGCTGAGTGAACAACATATCAGCCTTTGTTCCAGAATTACATTTCTTGGAATGATCGTGAGTCGAACTGGGGACGTCTTGGTAAGAGGCAGGCACCCTATTTCTACACCATGCAACTAGCCACTTGCAGAATTAGTCAATATAAGTAGTACAAAACACAGTATTATAGAAATAAATGAGGTACCCCATCATTGACTACTTCCCTCTAAAACTGTAACTTGATTTCCCGGGTCTGCAAATGGGATGGACTTATCTCATTCGACAGTAGAGACACAATTGTTAAAAATCCACAGTTGGGAGATGGTGGGTTCGAACCTCGCTGTCGACAGCACTGACGGTGATTTTTTCCGCGCTTTCTCATTTTCACACCAGGCAAATACTGGGGTTTCATCTTAATTAAGGCCTCCTTTCCATTCCTACCCCTGTCCTATACCATCGCCGCCATAACACCTGTCCGTGTCAGTGTGACGTAAGACAAATAGGAAAAGAAAAACAAATCCCACAGTAGAGTTTGAGTACGGCTACTCATGTTCCTTTATGAACCTCACTGACTCCACAGCATGTGTTAGTTCATGAGCGCATGGGATCAACAGTGAGGAGGCCCTTTGATATATCTTGTTAAATATGCAAGATATGGATGCCGTTCTTTAGGGAGGCGAATACCCATTGTTGGAGGACAATTATGAACCATGCCTACATAAACAACATGCCCCTGTGAGAGAGCTCTCCCCAGACAATGCTGTGCCTGCATTCAACAGCAATCTTCAAACCGTTGTATCCGTCCCAGACTGCTCCCAGAGTGCACGATATACGAGTAATATTTAATCGTAAGTTAGGAATGCTTACAGAAGGATACGCCCGGATTATATCGTTGATATCAATGGAAGTATAAGAAGGAGGCATTTGGACATTATTATATTCAGCATCATTACTATCTGAACTAACAAACGTGTCCTTAATAATATATACGATACTTAGAGTGCGGTGACAAGGTCTAGAATCAGGAAAATTCAGGACAATTTTCTCCAAAAATCCGATGATATAATTTCATAAAATCAGTGACACATTACACCGTAATAATTGTACTGAATGAAATGAAAATGATAAATGAAAATACACAGCCTGTTTCCAGTCAGTCGACCGAGTCATAAATGAAATGAATGAAGCCCCATCTTGCGGCGAGGATAGGAATTGTGCCGGCTGCCGAAGCCTCTCGGACTCCTCTTGAGCAATGATTAATTACTGACAGATGAAATGATATTGGAGAGTGTGGCTGGAATGACATATGGCAGGTAAAACCGGAGTACCCGGAGATAAACCTGTCCCGCCTTCGCTTTGTCCAGCACAAATCTCACATTGAGTGACCGTGATTTCAACCAGGGAGCCCAGAGGTGAGAGGTCGGCGCGCTACCATCTAAGCCACGGAGCTCTAATCTTACGGAATACAGAAAGAAATAATTAATAATACCATACGTACTGTAATTTTAAACAATTTACACAACATTTCTTCACAAAATAAATATCTCAAATCCAACATTATTTAACAAGACCTATTACGAACGTAGTAAGATGTTGACGGTTTCAAATCCGTTTCATCTGAGTTAGCCCCATTCTTGTATGATGGCAGAAAATGACGTCCCAACACCTAGGAGTTGTGCTAGATAAACGAAATTCGGGAGGAGTGTTTGCACTTCTGAAAGATGAACCATATTCAAACTAGCGCGCTAGTTGACGAAGAGTGGTGCTAATAGCGCCACTATGAACTTGCAAAGCAAGTTTGTATAAATACGCGATGTACACTTCGTGAGCATTAGTCATCGTCCGATGTTGACTTTAAGAGGTACAGTATATGTGATTCAAACATTACTTTAATGAGACGAAGAAGGCCGTATCAGTAACTTACTGAGTTTGAACGAAGCCATGTGACAGGCTATGAGACGTTTCATGTTCTTTCCGTGATATTGCTGAAAGACTTGGCAGGGATGTATGCACAATGCAATTCACACCGGAAGGCACTGTCCCAAAGACCGGGATCCGGCTGCACTTGAGCCACCACGGAGAAGGAAGCCCGCCGTATTCGCTACATGGCTGTGGTGGATCGTACATCATCCACAGGAGTCATTAGAGCTTCAGTTGGCACCAGAGTGACACGGCGAACTGTACGATATCGATTACTTTAGGGACAGCTCCGAACCAGGTGTATGCCGCAAACTCCGAATCACTGCCATTTGTATCTTCAGTGGTGTCAAGCCAGAGGTCATTGGAGAGCGGAGTGGAAATCAGTTGTATTCACACATGAGAGCCGTTCCTATCTCGGTGCCAGTGATGGCCGTAATTTGGTAAGTAGGAGGCCAGGTAAGCGATCTGTGACGTCGAGAGACTGGACCCACACCAGTAATTATGGTCTGGGGAACGATTTCCCTTGACAGCAGGAGCACTCTCGTTGTTATCCCAAGAAACTTCAGAGTAGATTTTTACGTCAGGTTGGTGATTGAATCGGTTGTGCTGCTATTCATTGGCAGTATTCACCGGGGTGTTTTTCAACAGAATAATGCCCAACCTCATGCTGCTCCTGTCACCCAACGTGCTTTACAGAGTGCCGACAAGTTGCCTTGGCCTGCGAGATCACCAGAACTTTCGCCTATTAAGCATGCACGGGACATTATGGGGCGAAAATCCAGCGTCTTCCTAAACCATCATTAACCGTTACTGATACAACAGGCGTGGAACTCCGTCCCACAAAATGACATACGGCACCTGTATGACGCAAAGCATGTATGTTTGCATACTTGCAAACTCGTGGAGACTACAGCGGCCATTAATGTACCACCATGTCGCATGCCTTCTCACGCCTTCTTCAATCTATGATCTGGAAAAATAAAGATGTTACCTTGACAATTGCATAGCCTACATTGCTTTCCCGTAAACTAATATATTTTTGATGCTGGAATTTTATTTTCTGCCAGTGTATTTATCTGCGGAATCTATGTGACCCAGAACCTTAGTGGTCAACAACATTCCATAGAATTCATTACTAGGAACATCTTGAAAGTGAGTTTTTTTAATGACGATGGCTTTGATCCGTACGAGATACTTGCCTGAAAGAATAAACTGAACAGTTGTACGACCCGTTAAATTTTGGTCGGAACAATGGTACAGGCACTATAAGAAGGGACACTCTCGTTGAAATCGGGACATCTGGTCAACCCTAGTTTTGAGAGTACGGAAATTGGAATTAATAGAAGCGGCAATTTACGATAGCATTTCATATTTTATCGAAAATAAATGGTCAAATTTCGCACGAATTGAAACAAAAAGCAAACTTATTGTTCTACATAACTGTTGGTATAGTGATCGTAGCCACGGTACCACTAGTTTTACGTGGAATCCAAACCAGTGGAACGTGATCCGAAGTGTGCTGGGGGACACACAGCACACGAGCAAACGGAATTAAACTTTTAAGATTAAAATCCCTCGACACGGTCGGGAATCGAACCCGGGGCTCCGTCGTTTAGAGATCAAGAAGCTGATCTCTTAGCCATAGAGCCGGACAAGAAATCTGATTATAAGCTAATATAATTATCAGATAGTTCATAAAAATCTGTGCACTCTGAGCTGATTACCAAATATATCTTTGAATACCTAAAGTATAGGCTATCTATGACCTCTATATCAACAATTGGGTGGAAGGTGACCTCGCTTACATACTGGCTTGCTTGTTAGATTATTTTTACAATATCAATAACCAGTAGTGTACGTAGAATTCTCTCCAGCGAAGAGTTAATTTTTAAGACTTCAAATTCAGATGCAACTGAACGGACTTATAATTGCTTCCTCCTAGGTCTACAGTTATTTCTGGCAGCAGATGTTAATTTGAATATGAGGAACTAGCAAGGAGAATATATTAATATTACATATTATATTGTTTCATATTTGAGTTGAAAAACAGTAGTTCAGATATGCAGTGGGTAGATTGTTGATTCAGGTAAGCTCCCGCCTTCTCCATGCGTACAACGCTGTCCGTAATGATCATCTCTTCCAACTAGTCTAGCTCTTAGCTGAAATGCGGAGGACAGGAAGGTCGTCGAAGCCGTATATTCGGTCATGCCAACATGGGAGGCATATATAGTAAGTGAAGATGCAATTATCCGATAGTAAGTCGGCACTGCACTGTGCTTACCACATGCAGAGCTTGCAGTGGTGTGGCTAGCTGGCCAGTGTTTGGGGAGCTGCGGTATCCATGCTGCTCATGCCCATGGGGCGAAACAGTGGTAATTTTTGACGACGGAGTGTCCTGAATTTTATTAATCTGATCACTTATTCGTAGTTTGGTCTTCTGCTGAGGGATACGGGCATACCGAGCCTGTCATTGAGTTTCGTGTTTATGTTGACGGATGCTACTTAAGATTCAAATATCGCCCACTTTGGCTACGCACCAACGACTCTCGTTTGAATCTGCCTGGACTCGTTCATTTATAAATCTGCTGTATTTCTGTTCTTTCCAGTAGGAGGGTCGTTCTCTGATCAAACTGGCTGATTAGTAGAGGTGGAGTAGTTGAACCCAAAGAAATCATCGCAGACTCGCTCATTGAACGTCTCTGGTGCTCTTATCTTACGTGTAAGAATGTGTGCATCGAGTCCAGAACCGTCGATTGGCACTTCAAACCGCTGAAATAGTCCTGTATAACCCATGTCTTCATATGCACTGGCTCGGTGAATTACCAGAATCCTGGTTTAGTTTGAAATGCATTGTAACACCATATTATTATTATTATTTTTTTTTTTTGCTAGGGGCTTTACGTCGCACCGACACAGATAGGTCTTATGGCGACGATCATATTATTATTACAATGGCGGAAATTTTTTTTCACATACCAAGAAGGGGTTTTGCTAGATTAACGAACGTTGATAGGCGGGTTAATACATCTGAAGGATGACGTTGATTGAAAGTTCCCGCAAATCGCATTAGCGTGGCGCTAGTAGCGGCCCCATGACATTGCGCATCAGGTTTGCTTTAAATACGGGCTGTACTGTGCGAGAGCGTTAGTTACCCGTGAGATTGGACGGAATGACTGTGAGTGGGTCAATAATGCCTTTACGACCACTAATAGGCCAGTATCAGTATCTCACTGCGGTTCAGCGGGGCCGTGTAATAGAGCTACGTGAAGGTTGATTTTCCTTCCGCGCTATTGCAGAACGACTTGGCAGGAATGTCTTCACTGTGCATGCGTGCTGGCAGCAGTGGTCACGAGAAAGTACGCTCGCAAGAAGGCCAGGCTCCGGATGTCCCCGTGGCATCACCGAGAGGGAGGACCGCCGTATGCGGCATATGGCTGTGAATCAGCAGACTGCGTCTGCAGCAGCAATTCGAGCCGCAGTTGGCACCACAGTGACGCAACGAACTGTTCGAAATCGATTACTTGAAGGACAGTTCCGAGACAGATCGTCCTGCAGCGTGCATTCCACTTACCCGAAACCACCGCTGTCTGCGACGTTAGTGGTGTCAAGCGAGAGCTCATTGGAGGATGGAGTGGAGTTCCGTTGTGTTTTCCGATGAAAGCCGGTTCTGCCTTGTGCCAGTGATGGCCGTGTTTTGGTTAGCAGAAGGCCAGTTGAGCGCCTGATTTCCACTTGTCGGCACGTCGACATACTGGACCGACACCGGGAGATCTGGTCTGGGGAGGAATTTTCTACGACAACAGGAGCACTCTCGTGGTTATCGCACGCACCCTGACCACCTCCGTCTGGTGATTCGACCTGTTTTGCTGCCACTCATGAACATCATTCCCGGGGATGTTATCCAACAGGATAATGCACGTTCCCAGGCCGCTGCTCTAACCCAACGTGCTCTAGAGGGTGTCGATATATTGCCTTGGCTTGCTCGATCCCCAATCTCTCCCCAACTTCAGCGTCATCCACAACCAGCATTAACCGTCTCTGTATTCACCGACAAAGTGCAATAGTCGTGGAACTCCATCCCACAAGTTGACGTCCGGCACCTGTACGACACAATGCATGCACGTGTGCACGCTTGCATTCAACAGCCAGGCAGTTACACCGGTTATTAATGGACCAGCATGGCATATTTGTTATGGTTTTCTCGCGCGGATATTAACCTGTATTCTTGTATCTTTAATCAATTAAACATGTTACCTCTACAAATATATTGCCAAATTTTCCATATGCGACATTCCTTATTTCATGGTGTTTGGTTATTTTTTCCGCCAGTGTATTACCATTATTATTATTATTATTATTATTATTATTATTATTATTATTATTATTATTATTATTATTATTATTTTAATAGGGAAATAACTCAAATGTTTCATCTACCCCGGGAAGCTATTAGCGAATTTCTTATTACATTGAAGAAAACTAATAACAACACGTATTATTTATTTATTTATTTATTTATTTATTTATTTATTTATTTATTTATTTATTTATTTATTTATTTATTTATTCAATTAGTGCATGATAATACGAAAGTAGAGCCTCCGTGGCTCAGACGGCAGCGCGTCGGCCTCTCATCGCTGGATACCGTGGTTCAAATTTCGGTCACTCCATGTGTGATTTGTGCTGGACAAAGCGGAGGTGGGACAGGTTTTTCTTCGGGTACCCCGGTTTTCCCTGACATCTTTAATTCCAGCAACACTCTCCATTATCATTTCATAGCATTTATCAGTCATTAATAAATCACTTTTGGAGTGGCGACCCCATCGTACTAATAGCCTATATATAATTCATTCATTACATCCCGGTCAAGGACTGGAAAACAGGTTGTAGGTTTTCAATACGAAAGTAAATACAAGTTATGTGCATAATCAAAGAGAGAGGCAGCGAGATCACGACATCGGAATATTGGTTACAAATCCAAATCGAGTTTGGAAATCGACACGATGGCTTCATAAGGTGCGATATGAATATCTGTCAAAGTGCACTGGAAAGTGGAAAGCTCGAAGTGGTCACTCGGAGGCAATATTTTGAACTCTATGTATCTGCTCGCCACAGTCGTAGTTCGGTGAAGTTCGCCATCCACATTTGGTGAGTGTAGCACCACATTTGCCTTGATTAGTTCGTATTCGATTGAAAATTTTATACTGACGTCTCCTCTCAGATGGCTGAACACATGAGTTTTGAACGTATTCACGGTATGTCAGAGAAGAAAATTATTTTCAATGATTTTCCAGGCATCTGAGACCTTGTTGAAAGAGCTCCGAAGTAGATTGTCTGCGGTTCACTGTAATGGTTGCCGAGATTTCAGTCGCTTCCTTGTAGTTCTTAACGTATCTACGTGGATTGGTAAACACAGATTGTTTGCAATTTTCCTCCATTCTGTTCTCCTTAGTGATGGTCGTGGTATGTTCATGAAAACAGGCAGCCAGTGTGTGTTGGTAGGACGTATAGAAGCAGTAGGGCCCGGATGTTTATGCTGTAATAGGTTAGAATGCAAACTTATTGAAGCGAGTAATAAGTAGAGTCTACCCGCAAGACGCTAATGCTATGATGTTTTCAAAAACATTAAGGATGCGTCCCATTAGATCCCCTACAATTTATGTTACTCCCACTATATTACGTTAGAGCGGGCTAGTCGACATTTCCTACTAACAAAATTATTTAGTAACAAAATTACTTAGCGAAAAATTTTGTCAACAATTCTTACGTTTCACTTGTCACATACTGAGCTATTTTATGGAATCATGCATAATATATCGAGTGGTTTGGCCTTTCTCTCCGTACAGAAGTAAGATAAATCACACTTCACTTCCCCCGTTAATAGGAAGTCCCAACGCTATAGCATGCATTTCGGTGGTGTTCCCCATCTTTGTACTAAGTTCGGCGACACCAGTAAATGTGATGAGATATCCTCCCTAGGGCATTTACCTGTTTAGAGTATTAATGATATTAATAATATCCATCTATTTATTATTAATTAATATATGTTTATTATTATTATTTCGTGTCGCTGTTATTTGCACCGTCCATCCCTCCGATGAGGATGGGTGGCGTCTATCGAAAACAGCGTGTTCGTGTGGTCGACAATAGTGTTGTGGGCAGAGTATGGGTTGCAGGGATGTTGGAGACATCACTAAACCATTAATGATAAAAATCAACTGACGCGGCTGGTAATCGAATTGGGTACCTCTGAACCAAAAGCAACTATGCTGACCATTCCACCAAGAAGTCGCACAGAAGTGTGATGTGGACGTATGCAATATATTCTATATGCTAAACATAACAGCAAAAATGCTGTATTTATTTTACTTGTCAGACTTTTAGCTGCTATGGGTGATAAAAATGCGAGAGCCATTGGACTGTAAACTGATCTGATAATGAACATCCACAACCTGGGTTCCGTGGTTCAGATCCCGGTCACTCCGTGTCAGATTTGTGTTTGACAAAAGCGGGGGCAGAAAAGGTTTTTCTCCGGGTACTCCGGTTTTCCCTGCCATCTTTCATTACGGCAACACTCTCCAATATCATTTCATTTCATCTCTCATTCATTAAAATAAAGAAAACTGGACTAGATTACCACCATTTCCTTTTGTCCTTTGCCACTTTTTTTACAAACTAGTGGGGTTGCCCTGGACAGGCCGGGAATCGAATAGTCTTCATTGAAGAATTCGATGTTGAACATTCAGTCAAGGGAACGACAGATAATCAGATAATACCACAGCTAAAACCGCTGACCCAGATGGTAGAATGCTGGCTTTCTCTGCCGAATTTGGTGGGTTTGATCCCGGAAATGTAAAATTCGGTAGTGCTCAGATACACAAGAATCGTGTTGTTAGATTTACTGCCTTGCAAGAGAACTCCTCCGGGACAAAATACTGCCACCTAGGCGTCTCAAAAAACTATAAACAATAGTTAGTGGGACGTAAAACTAATTTTCTTAATTCCAGTACCACTTACGGAATAACGGGTAACAATTCTTATTTACAACTACTTGCTGCATTCTTTTTTTGCTAGTGCTTTACATCGCACCGACACAGATAGGTCTTAGTGCGACGATGGGATAGGAAAGGCCTAGGAGATGGAAGGAAGCGGCTGTTGCCTTAATTAAGGTACAGCCCCAGCATTTGCCTGGTATGAAAATGCGAAACCACGGAAAACCATCTTCAGGGCTGCGGACAGTGGGATTCAAACCCACCATCTCTGGGATGCAAGCTCACAGCCGCATTCTCCTGACCGCACGGCCAAATCACTCTGTATATTTTGGAAGGGCGCGACATGTGAATGTTAATGTAGCCAGAGTATCTCCAGTTTTAGCCGGGCTGAGTGGCTCAGACGGATGAGGCGCTGGCCTTCTGACCCCAACTTGTCAGGTTCGATCTTGGCCCAGTCCGATGGTATTTCATGGTGCTCAAATACGTCAGCCTCGCTATGGTAGATTTACTGGCACCTACAAGAAATCCTGTGGGACAAAATTACGGAACATAGGCGTCACCGAAAACCGGAACGTATTAGGACATAAACGAATAATATTATTATCATTGCTGCGGAGTTTCCGTGGTTTACACAGGGATAACAAGGACTGGGTTGAATGACTGGACAAGAAATTAACCAGAGCAGAACTTCACACAACATATTTGGAAATTTTATTTCTGTTATTTTTTCTAGTTTAAAATTGAGAGATAGAATATTTCAATGAATAACAGACAATATAACAAGTTACTAATGAGTTCGTCAGCTCTAAAAGTATCAGGAACTATATTCTACAAGCGCACGATTTTCTCCAATTATTTACACTACATAGGAGTCTGCACTCCAAATATACCATAGTCTAGCCTCGCAGAGGCCTCCCTTTTTATGGCGCACTAAAATTCCACCTGAAAACTTATCAGTTGGCCTCACATTAAAATATTCATACACATTTTCCCCGATGTAAGTTTATCTCGTGCTCAACAGTTACATTAGTCACTGTTCCAAAGGGAACTAACACAAAGGAATATTTACACACCGAAGTAAGTAACCAGGGGCATAATTGCCCATACTACGTGGCGTTAATGGTAAAAAGAAAAGGTTGCACACAACCGGCCTTAAACAAAAGGCAAGGAAGCTCAACACCAGCACTCCTTATCGAAATTGTTAAAACCCTAAGTCGCTTACGGCCCGAAGACACAGAGGCTAATCCTATACTACACCGGGGTGACCAAATGAGAAGCCTTAATGCCAAGACAACATTTACGAAATTTTAAGTTTGAAAGCTTTAGTCACCCCGTGCAAGGTTGAATGGGAAAGGACAGAGAGAGGACTTTACTCTTTGTTCCCTCACATTATATATCTCCCAGTAGGGTATAAAGCCAGTGTCCTCAGACTTGCCAAAAATTCCACATTGAAACCACCAGTCTACAAAATTATATTAAAAGACATGGGGTTGAAATCATCCAATCAAACTACACGCAGGAGCTTTCACATATCTAGGTATATTCTGCCATTACCTTGTGCCGCTGGATTTTCCTCACACAGGCCTCGCCCCTGCCTCCCTTCGGACAAGTCGCACTCCCAAGCACTGGGGCCATTCAGACAATACGACCCTAAAGCGCCCTGATTTTATAATAGCCTATGAGGAAGCATCCAGAACTCTTTACTGATAGGCTGGATCCCTGTACACACCCCCGATTTTAATTGGCTAGGGAACATATTTTCCAAGTACCCAGTAGGTTGACTACAATCGAGGAGGAACCAGCTGACAGTGTTGACAACTTCGATACATTAAAGAAACCAATCATCAGAATCAGGTTTAAAAATTTAAAAATAAGCATTACTCTATCAAGTAATTACAGGTCGATGGTCTAGCAATCTAAAGGTAGACGACAAAACATTGGAAGTTTACAAGTTTAAGTCCCTTGTCATAGATGACCTTATAGGAGGGGCACAGTTTAAATATCCGATACAATTATTATTATTATTATTATTATTATTATTATTATTATTATTATTATTATTATTATTCCGGAACTTATGTGGTTTACAGAGTTGTAAGAAGGTGCGGGCATGAATGTGTGGACAGAGGAAAGATCAAATCTGAATTTAAACCTGTAAAATTTGACATTTCATTTCTTTCTTTCCTGGTTCTGTTTTTCTCTCTAAATGAAACATTGCTGAACAACACCAATAACAGTAGGTTGGACAAGGTTGAGCTCATTAGCCCTAGTAACAAGAATTATTTGACAACCCTAAAACAAGTGGGTACGTAATAAATTACAGAGTGAGCTTGAAGCTCCAACGTTACAGCTTTTCCAAAGAGCACCTTCGCTCCACACAATTGACTTTCTGGGAGACTATTCTCCAAAACATATTCCAATATAGCCTCTCCAAGGTACAATCTCAATTTTACACTAGGTCAAATACAAACAGTTTTCACTGTCTTACTCGCTCGACAGTTACATTTAAATATGAAGTTAAATAAGAAGAGTTAACTTTAACGGTAGCAATAATTGCCCATTCTACATGGCTTTAGTGAAAAGAAAAAGTTAACATATTGGCCGTAAATAAAAATGTTAGGAGCCGAACACTTGTACTCCTTTGAAATTCACTTGAAAATTCTTAAACACCTCTGTGGGCTTATGGCTCGAAGTTACAGAGGCTAAGCCTACACTGCGAAGGTGACTAGATGGAGAGAAAATTTTAAATTACAAAAGGAAGAGAGAAAGTTTAAAGTTTACGAAGTTCTAGTCACCCCAATACCAAGTTGAATGGTAATTGAAATATGGGCTCACACTCTTTATTCCCGAAGTTAAAATAAAATCATAGACTTGTTTGAAAGTTTACACTGAAAATTGTGTTTTACATTAAGAAATAAGTTTGAAACCTTCCCTTCAAGTTAGTTTTCCGAGAGTGTTAAATGATTACAACATGTCTGCCATTACCTTGAGCTGGTGGGCCTTCCGGAGACGGGCAATGCTTGTCCCCCTGCCTCCTATACGAATTCACTCTATACCTCTTGACTGGAGCGATCGAAAGACAACATGGCCCAAAAGGTCCCAGCTATTATGGCGGAGAGGAAGGTTCCAGAAATATCTAGCCCGAAGCCCTGTACACGCCCACGATTTTAATTGCTTACAGACTTAAATACTAAATTTTTTTTATTGGTGGAAATGTACATGAAGAAGGAAGGGGTAGCAGTGCTAGTAACCCAAGAACACAGAAAATAATCTACAAATAATACAGATTTGCAAACTGAGAAACCAAAAATTTATTTGAAGATTAATTGTTCATCTTCCCACCAAAGGGGGCGAATAAGTCGACAGTAGAGACACCTGATGATAAAATAAGAAACTTCTTGTGCAAGAAAGTTCACTGTGCGTATTGCAGTTGGCCTTCTAAAAGGCGCCCACTTTAAATGAACGGGGTTGGTGTACCTCAGATACAATTATTATTATTATTATTATTATTATTATTATTATTATTATTATTATTATTATTATTATTATTATTATTATTATTATTATTTCCAGTTTTAGGTGGAATCCGAACCAGAGAATAGTAAATTTTCATTGCAAAAATTGCAGAAAGCCTGAGCTAGAAACACTGCCAGGGAACGAGTAGGCCCTGCCGTAAGAATTAGGGAGTTTAGAGCTTGCATTCGAAAGATAGTGGGTTCGAATCCTACTGTTCTCAGACCTGAAGTTTCCCATTTTCACAGCAGGCAAATGCTGGGACTGCACCTTAATTAAAGCCACGGCCGCTACTTCTCCCATCCTTTCATGCGCGAAAATATTCAATGTATTAGTGCGATATAAAACAAGTAAAAAAGCGTTTTTGGCAACACTGCCACCTTAAAGGGAATCAAGTGACGATTTCACTCACCCGTTAGGTTTTTAATCACATGCTTTTCACTAAAATGTCTTTCAGTGACCCTTCAAACGTACCGTGAGACCGATAAATTCTGTATCAGATCCCTTAAAATAAAAATCATCATCTTCATATACCTATAATGTGATCAAGATGAAAAGAGAAGGGTATTTATCATTCGCTATTAAAATTACTGAAATGAAAAAATCAAGATCAGAATACCATATTTAGAAGTGGCTAGCGAAAACTGATCTGCTAAACCAGGTGAGTGTAGTCAAGTTAATAAATGCTCCGCGCAGCTCAAATTTATATTCGGACGACGAAGAATATACCCTTAATTTCTTGTATAAAAACCAAACCCCATGGCACTACAGCCCTTGAAGGGCCTTGGCCTACCAAGTGACCGCTGCTCAGCACGAAGGACTGCAGATTACGAGATGTCATGTGGTCAGCACGACGAATCCTCTCGGCCGTTAGTCTTGGCTTTCTAGACCGGGTACGCTATTTCACCGTCAGGTAGCTCCTCAATTCTAATCACGTAGGCTGAGTGGACCTCGAACCAGCCCTCAGGTCTAGGTAAAAATCCCTGACCTGGCCGGGAATCGAACCCGGGTCCTCCGGATTAGAGGCAAGAACTCTTCTCCTATACCACGGGGCTACCAAACTTCTTGTGTCCCCCAAGAATAATTATCACAACCAGGTTTATGCTTGCGAAATATTTCAGAACGACGCCAATACCAGATACACTCACTCAGTACGATGTTTATTTATTCCCTTTATGATGTTCAATATTTCCGTGCATGTGACCACAGATAACATCACCGACATTGCAGCTCAAATTACACATTGGAGACCTACAGTTGGGTTTTATACGTTCGATCTGCTCCCTCAAATTTCTAGTGACATTAGCTGACTTCATACAAGCATTGCAAAAATATTTTCTACTTGGACTCTTTGCTTTCTAGTCTCATTTTCCTGGTATGTTCTTTTGATTTCTAATCACGCTTTGTATTTGTTGTTATTTCTGTTTGCTTTTGTTGATTTATGTTAAGTAATATTAAGTAAATCCGGTGTATCCCTTCATCTACCCTATGTTTATTTGAGAATGAAAGGTTTCTTACGCCCGGAAAACGTACTTTATAAACAAAATCATTTACGTCAGGATACAGTTTTTATTAACGTACAGCATTTTTTATCTGGTCCACAAGAATATTTTGATAAATATTCGCAGCAAATTCCATGGAATTAAAGCTGGACACTGCTCTGGGCATAAGAAATGAGTGAATGTGGCGCTGAAGGGACGAATGCAGGAAAACCAAGCGATAGCTGACGTTTGGACACTTCTTTTGGCTCAGGAAGACCACTGTAGACATTACTTACTGCTTTGCTACCCTCACATCATAGCACACCCTTTTCCCGAGGCTCTTGCTAGTACACACGGTTTACCAGATGTTATGGCACAAAACGAAATGACCGAATGTACACGAAAGGAGAAGCAAAAATTCGTCACTGAACATGCGGTCCCAATCGAACTGTTCGCTAGATACTATTGGACGTATGCTGACTCTTCACCACAGTCGTGGTTGCTTGCACACGTGGAAAAACTGAACGTTGTATTCGTTTGTACGTATATCGGATGCCGTCGTCTAACTTACAAGGAGACCTCGCGAACATTTTTCCACCTGTTTGAGCCCTTTTCAGTATAACAGCAGGGCAGGGCAACAACTTTACCTATTCAAATGGGAAGACGCAACTCCCGCTCATTTCAGAGAAGAAATAAATATTTTGATAGTGCTTCACTATACCAGCACGTGACGCATTACCGGGCGAGTTGGCAGTGTGGTTGGGGGTGCGCAGCTGTGAACTTGCATCCGGAAGATAGTGGGTTCGAACCCCACTGCCTGCAGCTCTGAAGATGCTTTTCAGTAGTTTCCAATTTTCACTTCAGGTAAATGCTGGGGCTGTACCTTAATTAAGGCCTCGGCCACTTATTTCCAACTCCTAAACTTTTCCTATTCCTTTTCCTATCAGTGTCGGTGCAACGTAAAACAAATTTAAAAATAAGTGACACATTCCTACTTCTCCATCCTGCGATTAACGGATCGAATCTCAACTTCGTAGTGTTTTCATGGGCTTGTTTTAACGTTCAGTTTTTACGTTATTTGCATATACACAGTTCAAAAAATTAGGAGAACATGTTTTTGAAGGTATTCCATGCTCCACGAAACAATACCTCACACCCAGGCATATTACCAACTAAACCTTTATTCTTTACCGTTGAAGTATACAAAAGAACATCGATGGATTCGCGTTCATCTTCAGAACACAAACGAAAGTGTCCAAATAGGGGCGAAAACAAAGTGATAACAGTCCTCCAGGGAGGATATTTATCACAGTTGGAGAGCTTCATTATGGTGTACGTCCTCCACGAGCATTTATCATAGCTTGGCACCTACGTGGTACGCTCCGTATAAGTCGACGGAGGTCACGTTGTGGTATCAGGTCCCATTCTTCAATGAGAGCCTGTTAGAGGTCTTGGAAAGTCTATGGTGGAACAGGACGCCCACGAACACTTCTGTCAAGCATATCCCACATATGCTCGATGGGATTAAGGTCGGAACTCACTGCTGGCCATTCCATCTCTTGAATGTCCAGTTCTCGCAAGACAGCTCTGGTGATGCGCGCTAAACGAGCCCTGGCATTGTCGTCATGAGTACGAATTCAGGGCCAACACCGTGTGCAGCAACCAACACATGATGTAACAGTATCACCTCGATGTATCCCGCAGCGGTAAGATTACCACGGACGACGACAAGATCCGTACGGCCATCAATATTGATGTCACCCCACACCATCGCAGAACCTTGTCCGAATCGGTCGCCTTCCTGGACAACATTTGGCATGTACTGCACACCACGTCTCCATATACGTTGACATCTATCACGCTGTGTCAGGGGAAATCTGGACTGGTCTGTGTACAACACAGGTCTCCATTGGCGAAGTTGCCAGTTGACGTGGATACGGGCAAACAGACGGCGAGCTGCGCGATGTAGCTGAGTTAAACGAGGCACTCGAACAGGACGTCTGGGTCGTAAGGACACTTCACTTAACCTGTTCCTTACTCTCTGGTCAGACACCATGACTCCAATGACCATCCTGAGGTCTTGTTGCAGTTCTCTGGCAATTGCGAACGACGCCTCAATGCACAGATTGTCAGATTTTGGCCATCCTGTGAGGTTATCATGCGCCCACGACCTCGTCCAAACCTCCTTGTGAACTGACCTGTCTCACTGTAGCGATTCCAGAAGCAGTGAATAACTGACGGAGAGACATTGAGATGCACAGCAATACGAACGAAAAGTCCATCCTTCCTGGATCAAAGTGACGGCCCCTGCGACTTGAACTTCCTTAAGAAGTCTCATGGGATGTGCTGGTTGACGTACAACGTGCTCAAATGATCGCAGTAGTCTGTGTACCTCACAACGACACACGGACGCACTGCTATTCACTTTGTTTTGAGGGGTCACCTGACAGTTTAATGCATGGCTACGCCTACATATAGAGTATAACTTCAATTTGACATACCCTGAGTAGCTGAGATCTCAAGGTATTCTGTACAATCATTGGAACTTCATCTATCAAATTTGAGTTCACATAAGAGACGTTACAATACATGTTCCCCTAATTTTTTTGAACTGTCCGTAAAATTGCATATTAATAGAACTGGTGCTGCCCTTTCAGAATTTGGACGTTTATCCCGTCGTGTCTTCATGAATAAGAACCTTACAGTGTAAACCAAGATCATATTTTACCGTGCTAAAATCATATCGACACTGCTTTACGGTTGTAAAACTTGGACCCTCTACCGTCTAGATATGAAAAAGCTAGAGCGCGTCCATAATGCAAAACATAGTTCCATCTTGAAAATCAAATGGGAGGAGTGCGTCGCCAAACTTGCTGTTCTTGAGAAAGCGTATGCTATAAGCACTGAGGCTACCATCATTGGTCATAGTCTCAGATGTATAGGGCACATCCGTCGATTAAGTGATACTAGGCTTCTTCGTCAACTCCTGTATGGTGAACTCTACTCCGGCACAAGACTTCAATGAGCACCATTGAGGCGGTCCAACGACCAGCTAAAACATGCCAGGAAGACAGCTGGAATCAACTCTCAAACCTGGGATACACTTGCTGAGAAACGTACACTTTGGCGACGCACTATTTCTATATCAATTACTGTGTTTGAAGAGGAACGACGTACACGTAAGGAGACTAAACGACAAGAATGGAATCTCGGTGAAGCTCAGACCCACCTTCCCCCAGCCATTGCGTGTGAATTGTGTGGACGTATGTTTCATGCCAAGATTTGGCTGTTAAGTCATATGAAACATATTCACAAAACATTGCGAGTGTGGAAATGAAAACTTCTGAAGAATATATATACTTTGATACGAGTTGCAGCCGACGATGGCATTAAAAACGTATTAAATGCATGCGCGATGATATGCATTTAGCAACAAGTGTTGACTACTGTGCTTATTGCAGACTGCTTCTCTGCGAGAAATCGGACGTTATGTATTGACAATATCAGTATATTATTGTTAAAATATTGATTATTTCAAGGACTACGTAGGTAAAGTTATAACTGATGATTACGAATTTGGTGTCACAATGGAATTAGAGCCGTTCTTGTGTTACATTTTGGTAACTGAATCGTTCATAAAATCATTTTTTACACATCTTCGTCGATATACTTTTGTCTGTTATTTATAAGATGGTGTACATCGCTGTGTTACTACAACGGACAAGAGGAGTGGAACATACAGCGGGTTCTTGATAAAGAGCAACATACAAGAATATTATGGAGGAGAGATTCAATCCGTGGAACACGAGCTGGTGAAGCGGAGAGCTTCCTCGTTGCACTGCGCGTTCGTTGTGGGGATGTACCGCATGCTAGTCTTATGAAGCACTCTGAAGTATTCAAATTCAATTTCCTTGTAAATCGGTGAGAGTTACACCTTAAAATTTGAACTGGTGGAAATTCTCGTCATGGCCTAAGATTATATTGAAAATATTCGAATTGGTGAGAACACTTTAGTAAAGTCTCTTTGTTAGCACCAAATAACCTGAAACATATCTTACAACTTGTTAGGTAGCAATAGCGATAATTAAACACAGTGTCTGGTCTACAGATTTGAACAAGCATTATGTTACATCGTACATTACTAGACACATAACCGTTATAGGAGGTGCTCTAAATGCAGTCCTTCTACTTGAACGCAATACTGTGCTCTTCGTTGCATTGAGTTACGAATTCGTTCGAATACGCTCGCTGTTAACGATGTGTAAGATATATTTCGGTTAAACTGGGTGTAAAAATAAGATACTGCCGAATCTCTAGGACATATTCCTCACAAGTAGAAGAAGAAAACATGTTACGTGGACATGGGTCTGGAAACTACTTATTTCCACGTTAGAACTCATTTTATACAACTGTACAGAGTACATTAAATATGGAAAACACCCAGGAACAGTGCATACTAGCATACCACACTAACATGTTCTTACATGAAATGTTTAAAATGCCCTCCGTTAGCATTGATAATTGCATCAACCCGCCGCATCAGCGCATTCGGGATTCAGTGCAATGGCAGAAGCACCGTACTCTATGGCATTCTTAATGCAAGTCGTGCATCTGTGGTCAAACGCTCTATCCGGTCAGGCGCCATCCGACTGCAAATACTTTCCGCAGTGTTGAAAGATGTTTACGGTAAATAGGTGTACTTTAGGTGATACCACCCCTCCGAGAAAAGAGCGTAACGTCCAGTGCGAAGAGGAGGCTGTTTAGGACACAGACTGCAATAACCCACACACGAGTCCACTGTCACTGCAGATGAACATTAGCTAGGCTTAGGTTTTACGAACACTACATTCGCATAAATGCATACACATAAATGTTACCCCTACTATCTACAGCTAAACCAGGGGCTCCACGGGCGGAATTTCCAAGGTCAAATGAATTTATGTCAGTGGCGGTTGAAATCTATAGGAGCCGGAAAACAAAACTCCAGCGCCTTCGACAACTCATCGCCGAAACCTGCAGATAAATGACACCAGGTAGGCTACAGCGCACTAGGAAATCCATTCAATGCCGTGCTCGGATGTGCATAAACCAATCAAGTCATCATTTCGAGCACTTGCTAATATAACTATTCATTTCAGTCAGTTTGGTTCATAACTACTAACTATCTCGTCTTCGTCTGACCCTGGTGGCGTATCGGCCCTCCTTAAGGCCACATACAATTTCATTCACTGAAAATGTACATAAACATGGCTATTTCATGGACATTAAGAGACAGTAAAAACTAAATTATTCAAAAATAAAAAAGTGTCCGTGCTCCAGACTTGAAGTATCATATGTAAGTCTCACGTAGCATAGCGTTTACTCGTTCCTACAATTCACGCTATACTGCACCACAGCAAAATGGATATAGATTATAGCACATGTGATAGTTACAGCACGGTGGGAATGTACATTTCGTTTTTCAGAGATGTTTCATGTAAATATCACATCATTTACAGAGCACAATAGCGGTTATTAATGGATAATATTTTGGCATAACAGCTTCCTATATTTGTGTAGGCAGTAAATAAAAACAGATCAGTTTTGCTGTGTTTACTGTGCGTGCCGGAAGGGCAAGTATTTTCAGGAGGTAGATTAAACTGCGGTTTTTCATATAAAACAATATTGGTAGGGGAAGCTTGTTCACCTGGTATATTTGAGAAACTTTTAAATCAACAAATTCATTAATTTCCAGAAATTTAGAACACATATGCTTATTTAAATACACTGACTGACAGAGCAAATGCAACACCAAGAAGGAGTGGTTCGAAAGGGATGAAAGTTGGGGAAAAAACAGAGACGGCACGGACGAATAATTGATGTTTATTTCAAACCGATATGCAGGTTACACAATGCGCACGGCATCGACTCAGTAGGATGTAGGACCACCGCGAGCGGCGATGCACGCAGAAACACGTCGAGGTACAGAGTCAATAAGAGTGCGGATGGTGTCCTGAGGGATGGTTCTCAATTCTCTGTCAACCATTTGCCACAGTTGGTCGTCCGTACGACGCTGGGGCAGAGTTTGCAAACGGCGTCCAATGAGATCCCACACGTGTTCGATTGGTGAGAGATCCGGAGAGTACGCTGGCCACGGAAGCATCTGTACACCTCGTAGAGCCTGTTGGAGATGCGAGCAGTGTGTGGGCGGGCATTATCCTGCTGAAACAGAGCATTGGGCAGCCCCTGAAGGTACGGGAGTGCCACCGGCCGCAGCACATGCTGCACGTAGCGGTGGGCATTTACCGTGCCTTGAATACGCACTAGAGGTGACGTGGAATCATACGCAATAGCGCCCCAAACCATGATGCCGCGTTGTCTAGCGGTAGGGCGCTCCACAGTTACTGCCGGATTTGACCTTTCTCCACGCTGACGCCACACTCGTCTGCGGTGACTATCACTGACAGAACAGAAGCGTGACTCATCGGAGAACACGACGTTCCGCCATTCCCTCATCCAAGTCGCTCTAGCCCGGCACCATGCCAGGCGTGCACGTCTATGCTGTGGAGTCATGGTAGTCTTCTGAGCGGACGCCGGGAGTGCAGGCCTCCTTCAACCAATCGACGGGAAATTGTTCTGGTCGAAATTGGAACAGCCAGGGTGTCTTGCACATGCTGAAGAATGGCGGTTGACGTGGCGTGCGGGGCTGCCACCGCTTGGCGGCGGATGCGCCGATCCTCGCGTGCTGACGTCACTCGGGCTGCGCCTGGACCCCTCGCACGTGCCACATGTCCCTGCGCCAACCATCTTCGCCACAGGCGCTGCACCGTGGACACATCCCTATGGGTATCGGCTGCGATTTGACGAAGCGACCAACCTGCCCTTCTCAGCCCGATCACCATACCCCTCGTAAAGTCGTCTGTCTGCTGGAAATGCCTCCGTTGACGGCGGCCTGGCATTCTTAGCTATACACGTGTCCTGTGGCACACGACAACACGTTCTACAATGACTGTCGGCTGAGAAATCACGGTACGAAGTGGGCCATTCGCCAACGCCGTGTCCCATTTATCGTTCGCTACGTGCGCAGCACAGCGGCGCATTTTACATCATGAGCATACCTCAGTGACGTCAGTCTACCCTGCAATTGGCATAAAGTTCTGACCACTCCTTCTTGGTGTTGCATTTGCTCCGTCAGTCAGTGTAGATACATTGGATTAACATGTACAATGGCAAGTATAATAAGGTTAATGAAATTTTGAAATTAAAGCCTACAACCTGTTTTCCAGTCAGTGACTGGGCCAGGGATGTATTGATGATGCTCCCAACTTGCGGCGAGGACAGGAATCGTGCCGGCTGCCGAAGCCTGTCACACTCCCCAGGGGCAATGATTAATGATTCACAGATGAAATGATATTGGGGAGTGTTGCTGGAAAGAAAGTTGACAGGGAAAACCGGAGTACCCGGAGAAAAACCTGTCCCGCCTCCGCTTTGTCCAGCACAAATTTCACATAGAGTGACCAGGATTTGAACAACAGTACCCAGCGGTGAGAGGCCGACGCACTGCCGTCTGCGCCAGGAGGCTTCCGTTAATGAAATAGTATCCAAGTATGAGCGGTACAGGCTACGAGGCTCTAAGTTTGCGTTCAATAAATGGTGAGTTTGAGCCAAACTATCGGCCAAACTGAATACGAAATCCCTCACCTGGTAAATGCAGGAGATATGCCTTAATTAAGACCATGGCATCTTCCTGCTCACGCTGTCCTATCCATTGTCGCCGAAAACCTATCTGAATTAGCACGATGTTAATCCTCCATCTGTGCCAGTTGCCACATATTAGCACCTTAAAAAATGTCTATCTCAGTATAAACAAATGGACATGAACACCACTGAAAAGTAGTTCACCATGGTTGAGAAGTACGTAACTTCTTGTCCAAAAGGAGCTACCACGTATTCGTTTCCGGTAAAAAAAAAAACATCTGGTATGTCCCTGTCTGAATATTATGCAAACTTTGATACATTTTTCATCCACCTGACTAGGACAGGAATCCACGTCCAGCCAGGTAAAACAAGCACTGCTCTACCGTCTTGGAAGACAGACCTTAGAGATATTTCACGTTACTTTAAATCCTCTACTGTCTCACTTCTAGTTCCTGTTTCAAGCCGCTACACGTGGTCGATTCATGACGGTGCTTCTTGTTTCGCTCTATTTTTATGCTTCTCTGTAACGAGGTCCGCAATAACACCACCTTACGTCCTTCGTCCTCCAGCAGTTAACGATCGCACTGCTCCGGCTCGGCTCAAATTCTCGCAGTAAATGATCGTATTTATTGGGTATAAACTGCACAGTCGTGACACTTTCGTCCACCTTTCTCTTCATTGCTGCAATTCCACTCGTCACTCACCTCAGTAATGCCTAAAGATCACCGTTGAGTTCTGATGGAAGTCCGAAGAGAGCTCTACACCTGCATCATTCCAGGTTACAACATTCGCTTAAACCAGGCCTGGCTGCTACGAGATGGTTGTGGCAAAACACTGGGATACTTACAAATGAAACTCTTTACGCTCAATTCATATTATGTGTAAAACTAAAAATAACATGTTCGTTCACACTTAAATAGAGTTCGCACAGTAATGGGTTAAAGGAGAAAGTTCCGCTCCTTGGCTGAACGATCAGTGTCCTAGATTTTGGTTCAGAGGGCCCAAGATTCGATTCCCGGTTGGGAACTCAGGGAGTTTTACTGAGTAAGATTAATTCTTCTGGTTCGGGGATTCGGTGTTTGTGCTCTTCACTTCATTTACGTAAAAATCACCACACAAGGCAATAGTGAACACATCCCTTCATGTGTTTCTGTAGTTTTTCGTAGTGAGGTATTTTGAGTGTAAATGAAGACACTAAGACTAACAAAAATTCTCAGTCCCCAAGACAGGAATAAACCAGCCGCAGCTAACATTTCCGATTTTGATGGCTTAACGATTAAAATAATATTATTTATACTAATAATAATAATAATAATGATAATAATAAAGTTTTGAATGTTCGTACTATTATAATTCAATTGCTGTTGAATTAAGTAGATATTGGGGTGTCAGATACTTTTGTGCAAGAATTATTTAACAAACCCGCTATAAACGGCAAAGAGTTGTTGCTTTCGAACACCCTCAAATGCCTCCCACCTCAGCCGGACCTGCATCTGCTATCCTGGGAGAGATGCCGAATGGCCATATGATGACCATACGACGACGCAAGTGAGGCCGGTAATCAATAGTTGAATATTCTGTTAGGCAGAAATAAACTTTAAAAAATTATAAGCAATTGTTACGTAATTGACTAGAAGAAGATAAAAGATACAAAATAATGTGAGAGACAAAGGCATGATAAAAAATGGAAGAAGAAGATGGTGAAGAAGATATATATTAGTGAATATTCACCACATTCTTACGTTAATGCGGGTGAGGAGGAAATCCATGTTTCAATTGTAAATCAATCAATAATACTACTCCTAATATTAATAATAATGACAATAAATTCGTGTCCTCATCCTGAAATGGTGCAGCTCTTTTCACGCACACCCACAATGGAGCTGATCTGCGTGCACCATTTTAACCACGTTCCAGAACTCCTACGATTCTTAAATCTTTGGCAGTATCGAGATTCCAACCCAGGCCTCAAAAGATGGCAGCTAATGGTGTTCACCGTTACGCTACGGAGGTGGAAATAATAATAATAATAATAATAATAATAATAATAATAATAATAATAATAATAATAATAATAATAATAATAATAATAATAATAATAATAATTGAATGGATTAATACTATTAAATGTTTCCAATTTATTAAGAGGACTAGTCGTCGTCTTGATTCGTCCGCCGTGGGGTGAATGCGTTTCGAATAGGCACACCACAGACAATAGGCTATGTTTTAAATATTGCATGTTAATAATATTGAAAGTGTCATGTTTGAGATGTGAGGATAATTAATGTATAAATCTATATAACATCACTGATTAATGAAACCGTTTTCAGGAGTATTAACTGTGGGTTAATATAAATACAGTACATATTTCGTAGTATGGTTCCATTATGCTTATTGGTTTAGTGAAAATACGCTTACGATAATAGAGCTTTTTACTATTCTCATATAATATGTAACATGAAGTATACGTAAAAATAACAGTTGTAAATCTATAAAGTATTCATTCTCTCTGGATGAAGTGAGAGCAGCAGCACTGGCTGGACGTGTGTCATAGTTGAAGCAGTATCTAGTGTAAGCCTACTCTCCAGTACAGTAGTGGTTACCTCAGTGGTATTATCCCTTGCGTACAGAGTACTAAGAACGTTAAATCTCATTTTCCTTATTCTTCTTCCTGGCCTCTTTCCCAGTTTATTAGGGCCAGCACTTCATGTGAATTTTGTGCAATTTTACGGGCGGATGACATTCGTTTCTCCAACCTTATGTAGGATGATGTGTACACCATTGCGTGTTTCTGCGTTACGTGTCAAGGAAGTGGAATATATCGTCACTGTACGGGCAAAAGGTCATATCTCACAATGCTCTTCCTATCTCTATTACTGTCTTTAAGACTGGTCACGCCTCCCAGCCACATATGGATGTGTAGTTCATCAGAACAATTTTCGTTGGGTTCATTTTCCTATGCTAATATGTAAAGGAAAATAAATCTTAAGTACATTATACTATAGGAGTGCGTAAATAAATAATGCCGGGCTGAATGTGGTATGACGGTTGAGGCGCTGGCCATCTGACCCCAACTTGGCAGGTTCGATCCTGGTTCAGTCCGGTGGTATTTAAAGGTGCTCAAATACGTCAGCCTCGTGTCGGTAGATTTACTGGCACGTAAAAGTACTCTTGCGGGACTGAATTCCGGCACCTCGGCGTCTCCGTAAACCGTAAAAGAAATAGTTAGTGGGACGTAAATCAAATAATAATGAAAAAACCTACAACCTGTTTTTCAGTCATTGACCGGGTCAGGGATGGAGTGAATGAGGCAGATATAGGCTATTAGTACGATGAGGTCACCACTCCCAAAGTGATTTATTAATGACTGATAGATGCTATGAAATGAGAATGGAGAGTGTTGCTGGAATGAAAGATGACAGGGATAACCGGAGTACCCGGAGAAAAACCTGTTCCGCCTCCGCTTTGTCCAGCACAAATCTCACATGGAGTGACCGGGGTTTGAACCACGGTATACAGCGGTGAGAGGCCGACGCGCTGCCGTCTGAGCTACGGAGGCTCACTCAAATAATAATATTAATTTTAAATAATTCATGCGAATATACATTCCTAGAGTGCGCAACGATAAAGTTCATTTTCCTATACATATAAGAATAGGAAATTGAACACAACGAATATTGTTCTAATGGACTAAATATCCATATGCGGCTGGGAGGCGTGACTAGTCTTAAGGAAAATAATGGATAGGAAGAGCATTGTGAGATATGACTTTTTGCCCGAACAGCGACGACATTAAGACAGTCACAAACATCCTTTCCCCGAAACAGACGTATTAACCATACGCAGTTAAAATCTCTAGTCCGTCGCTGTGGTGTAGCGGTTAGTGTGATTAGCTGCAACCTCCGGAGACCCGGGATCGATTACCGGCTCTGACACGAAATTTGAAATGTGGTACGAGGACTGGAATGGGGTCGACTCAGCCTCGTGAGGTCAACTGAGTAGAAAGGGTTCGATTCCGACCTCAGCCATTCTCGAAGTGGTTTTCCGTGGTTACCCACTTCTTATCCAGGCAAATACCGGGGTGGTACCAAACGTAATGCCACGGCTCATTCCTTTCCTCTTCCTTGTCTATCCCCTCCAATCTCCCTATCCAACCACAAGGCCCCTATTCAGCATAGTAGGTGAGGCCTCATGGGAAAGGTACTGGTTCGTCTCCCCGCTTGTATCCCGGACCTAAATTCTCATGCTTCAGGGCACTGCCCTTATAGCGCTAGAGGTGGTATCCTTTGCTGCGTCTGAGGGAAAAAAAACAACCCTGGACGGTAAACGGATTAAAAAAGAAAGACGGAAATTTAAAATATTTGCGCATCCGGGAATCGAACAGGGACGCTCTGAACCGAAAACCGGTATGCTGTCCATTTAGCCAAGAAGTAGGTCAGATTACCAAATATTATGAATATCAAAGTATATTTTTTCGAACTAAGTGCACTTATCGTCCCATAACAGACTCCTCGCATACTGTGCACGCACAATACAAACCTCATTGCTGCCTAGATTCGCTCCCTCTTAGCCTACGTTGGGAAATACTCTCACGCCGATATGAAGGCTACCTCCGCTTACGAAGTTAAATCCAGATTGCCGAAATTAATTTTGGATAGGTCCAACTGCCTTGCTTTATAAACTGAGAATCATTGAACGTGAGAATGAACTAAGCTGAATATCCTTTGTTGCTTAATGCTAGTAAATGGTTAAATGGTCGAGTGACCGAGTGGCTCAGAGATTAGCATGCTGGTCTCCAGAGTCCAAGTTCTCGGGTTAGAATCCGGCTCATTCAGGTGGTATTTGAAGGTGCTCAAATACGCCAAGCCCGTGTCGGTAGATTTGTCGGCACGGAAAGGAATTACCGCGGGAAAAATTCCAGTACTTCGGCGTCACCAAAAACCGTACAAGTAGTTTGGGTGTCGTAAACCCATTCTTCTTCCTCTTCTTCTTCTTCTTCCTCTTATTTATAATTTGCTTTACGTCTCACCGACACAGGTAGGTCATATGGCGACAATGGGATAGGAAAAGCCTAGGAGTGGGAAGAAAGCGGCCTTGGCCTTAAATAAGGTACAGCCCCAGAATTTTCCCGGGGGGGGGGGGAATTGGAAACCACGTAAAACCACATTCATGGCTGCCGACAGTGGAGTTCGAACCCACTATCTCCCGGATACAATCGCATGGCTGTGCGCTTCAAACTGCATGGCCTACTCGCCCAGTATTATTATTATTATTATTATTATTATTATTATTATTATTATTATTATTATTATTATTATTATTATTATTATTATTATACATTGCACATTTTAATTGTAGTAGTAGTTACCTGTATGAAGGAGCCTAAATACCTGGCTTTGCCACAGATAAGGAGGTCAATTCTCTGCCAATCTCTCTCCCTCTTCGTGTGTCTCCCCCTCTCATTTACCTAAAAGACAACTTTGTGCAAAGTTTTAATATATGATTTGACTGTAAATTATTTCAATTTCCAAAATGTATTAAATACTATAAAATGAGTCTCCAGCCTGGAAATGTTTTGAATACCTGACAGATCCACCACCAGCTGTGACTGATAGTCAAGGAGTCACTGAAGAGCTGTAGGTTGGAAACGAGAGAACTTTTCTCTCCGCTCCGATTCAGAAATTATGTGTATACATCTGTCTGTCAAGAAAATGATACGAGTACAGCCACCGATGCTTTTTATTTACCTTATTTCACGTTAAGGATAAATCTAACATGCATTACGGGCTCGCTGTACTTAGGTGACGTGCTTAGGTTATTGTAAAATATGTCACAGTAATTAAGGATAGGCATTATGATACTTTGTACTGGTAATTTCTTTTCCTTTAATGCAGTAAGTCACTGAGCTTTCCGATAGATAAAACACCTGCTGCCATTTATTTACGATAAGCTCATCCAACTGAGATGTTTATCCATGGGAAGTTCTAGGTTTTTGACTGTCTTACATTGCTGTGAAATTCCAGAGTACTGTTGGCTGAATGGGTAGTCCATTAAGTTGTGCGTGAGTTTTTTGGGTACCTATCGGAATACATTCCCTTTTAAATGCACGTTTAACAGTCCACTGACATATGAGTCTCAAGTCTTCATTCATGTCATTTATAAGGCTATGGAGGTCCAAAGGATGAGAAGGTGTGTAGATTGCAGGGCACTGATATGGTATTTGCTCTTTTTTCTCGTGGTAATCTCATGACAATTACCGAAAATAGGAGAGATCCTCGCTCGGATCCCTGTGGTATTCCAGCCTCAAAAGTTTGCGGCGAGGAGAGCTTGCCACATACTAAAAGGCATTGTTGGCGACCTGAGAGGTAGGAACACATCCAGAATAACGCACTACTTGAGAAATTGACGTTGCACAGATTGGTTCGTAGAATATCTTTTACCGAGTGAGTTACCCATGCTGTGAGCTTGCATTCCGGAGGTAGTGTGTTCGAATCGCACCGTCGGCAGCTGTGAAGATGGTTTTCCGTGGTTTCTCATTTTTACACCACGTAAATACTGCGACTGTACCTTAATTAAGGCCACGGCCGCTACCTTCCCATCCTTCCGTCACCGAAAACCTTCGATGTGTTAGCGCGACGTTAAGCTGACACTCCTGAGATAAAATGTATTTTTACCTAATGCATTGATTACCGAGCTCGATAGCTGCAGTCGCTTAAGTGCGGCCAGTATCCAGTATTCGGGAGATAGTAGGTTCGAACCCCACTGTCGGCAACCCTGAAAATGTTTTTCCGTGGTTTCCCATTTTCACACCAGGCAAATGCTGGGGTTGTACCTTAATTAAGGCCACGGCCGCTTCCTTCCCACTCCTAGCCCTTTCCTGTCCCATCGTCGCCGTAAGACCTATCTGTGTCGGTGCGACGTAAAACAACTAGCAAAAAAATGCATGGATTTTCACGAAACATTTCGGAATTGTTGCCAACATAAAAGTAGACATATCACGAACATTTCTTTCGTATACAATTAATAGTTTTTTCAAAATAAATTTTTGTTTTTGAAATCTTAATTCCATTTTTTCATGAAATTTAATTAACATGTTAATATAAATTCTCAATTAGGTAGATAATACTTCTTTTAAATGCACTACGTATCGATTTTTCTGTACATAATTTACATAAGGGATATATCGTACTAAAGTTTGTGTACATTTTACGTTCTAAAATTTTGGACTCAAAAATCCCTACTACTAAAAAAAATTTGTAATCAAAAATTCCATACACAGGTTTCTTAATATACATATCTGTGATACATATACCATACAAAGTTCGTACATATGGAAGAATATAACGGGGAAAAAATGGGATTTAAATGTAAAATTACAAACGGCAAACTAAGCACCATTACCGGGATAAATTGTTTGAATTCATCGGAATAACTTCGTGACAAGAAAAAAGGAACCAAATCCTTTCAATTTCATTCATAAAAATCACAAAAAAGACCAAATATCGATTTTTATCTCCGGAGTGTCGCTTTAAACCAGAAGCAATGTCCTTTTCAACACATTCGGCCTGCTAAGATCTAATAGAGTAAAGAATATAACTTTCCCTGTATCCATAGTCATACGAATATCATTTGTAACTTTAAGCAATGTTGTTGTGTTGTGATGTGTTGCGAACCCTGATTGGTGTTCGTCAAGAAGGTTGTTGCGGATCAGGTTCACTGTTATTCGTCTGTGTACGTTTTTCTCCAACATTTTTCATAGCTAGGAGAGAATGCTAATTGGTTGGAAGTCGTGTGATTCATATTGGTTACTTGTCTTTAGTACTGAGTGGACAACAGCTAATTTCCAATGGGAAAGATATATACTAGTCATGTGTGAGGTTGTAATTACGTGTATTAAGTTCGGTAGAATTATATCACCGAGCTTGATAGCTGTAGTCGCTTAAGTGCGGCCAGTATCCAGTAATCGGAAGATAATGGGTTCGAGCCCCACTGTCGCCAGCCCTGAAGATGGTTTTCCGCGGTTTCTTATTTTCACACCAGGAAAATGCCGGGGATGTACCTTAAGTAAGGCCACTTCCTTCCTACTTCTAGCCCTTTCCTCTCCCATCGTCGTCATAAGACCTATCTGTGTCGATGCGACGTAAAGCAACTTGCAAAAAAAAAAAAGAATTATATCAAGAATGTCATCACATCCTATCGATGCATGCATCACCTCTCCTGGAGTTGCGTGTGAAAAGTACAACTGTTCTTCCCTCATTCTTTTTCTCCGAGAAAGGTCTCAGTGGAGTGCTGAATGGTTGTCTACTCTATATGAACCAATCTAGCAGTGAAATGTCGATTCAGAACGTCCAGTTGTATATGAATACCATCATCAACATCATCATCATGATCGTGGTGGAAAAGTTTGTGAAATTTTGTTTTTAATCTTAAGTATATGCCTAATGATCTGAATTGTTTATGGCTGTCAATTAGTAAGGTACTGTTCACAATTTTACAAGAATTGTGCACTACTTAACCAAATCCATGTTTCAAAATAGTGGCCATTAAAGTCTAAGCGTTTCACTGTTATTTTCCTTGGTGCTGGAATTGCTGGACTGCTATAAATCTTCTGTTTGTTTTGAAATGGGGTTTTGTAATTCCTGTTATCTAACTGTTCAAGGTGGATATATTTTTATCCGTGTGCGTTTCCTTGATCTGCCTCTGTTTTGACCCGGATCATCGTTCAGTTCACTCGATAGTCTCTGAATTACTTGCACGAGCCTCTGTCCGTCTCTCTCTCTCTCTCTCTCTCTCTCTCTCTCTCTCTCTCTCTCTCTCTCGTTCTCATGCTTTAATGACTTTAAAACTTTCTGTCTGTAAACAGTCTCTAGTCTGCCATTCCGAGTCACTTCTGCTTTCAAAAATTTTATACCAGGACATGCTGACACGTTAGATTACTTGTACTTATTAATATGAATAATTTTGTTCGCTAGCCAAGCTCGGGTTATTTTAAATGCAAGTGCAACAACAACAGCAAGCGATTCCACGCATCGAATAATTGATAATCGCCCTTGGCATCGAGGTTCAGTGCACGCATGATTGATAGCAAACCCTTTTATCTTTATCACTCCGGCTTCTAAGTTTACACATTTAGGGTTTGGACCTGTTTTCAAGAAATTGGAATCGATGCTATCTCAGAATTTTCCTGGGTTACATCTAATATCCAAAGAAAAGTCAATATTCAAAATAGCTGCTTTCAAAGCCAGTTCTTGAATTTCTGATTTCCAAACGGTATAGCTCCGTATTCCTGCAGTCCTCTGGAGTCATTCACCCAACTATGATGGAAGGTACCACCACGTACCATTGTTTAAATTATATTACAGTAAGTGTCCTCGTGTTCGAGAGATTTTCGCAAGGAAGTGAAATTATTTTCAATCCATACGCTATTAACAGAAGATAACTTAGGATAATATTTTGTTATTTTTGATTTACGTTTTGAGTTTAGGAATGTTGTAGTCCTGACTCCCATACTGGTTTGTATGTAATTCCTGTGTGATGACTTTATTATGTAAAATGTTGTTTTTATACTGTAGTTAATAGCTAACTGATGACAAATTTGAGTCAGGATTGAGTAGAAAGCTACCGTAATCCATGTATTGCATACCGTCCTAACATTCACTTAGTAATGATGTGGGAAACTAACTCTATAACGTCCAACGGCTAAATACACCACGTTTCAGTGCATAAGATCAGTCTTTAATGTGTATCAAGCCAGAAATCGAACCCTAGGCATCCCAGCCCGAAGTTTACCTCTTGGTCACGGTAGCAAACTTGGAATAATTTTATTGCGTTAACTCGTTGCAATTATATATGTATTCTTTCAGTTACTCATGTCTTATGTGTTATTGTATTATACCAGAGTTACCTTTTCTCCTGCTTTTCAAGGCTGATTCACTTCCATTGTGTGTACTTGCTGAATTTTACACGAGTTCTACAGATATAGCTTCAGGGTTTGTTGTAGCGCTCTAGAAGCCAAGTTTTCTTTTCTCCTTCAAAGCAACGTTCTCTCACAGAATATCCTGCACTAGAATCATACTTTGCATTATTTCCCTCCTTGGAAAGTGAGAGTAAATATTTTACGAAGTTATTAGCTAAACAGCTACCGGTACCACCAAACGTATGAGTATATCGATCTGAGCATAGGAGGGAGAGAGAGAGAGAGAGAAAGGAACCCTCATTATTCTCACAGACTGCGACACGCTCTCGAAGTTTGAGACGAACAGGTAAGCAGAACTGACACGTTCATGTTTGTAAGCGTACTTCAGACCGAGTTGCTCTTCCTATTTCTCACAAGAGTGCATAGCTTTTAAACAAAAGCCGTATATCACCGCCACCATCTTCGACACAATCATCACTATCAGTGTGATCTATCAAGAACCCGGACTTCAATGCAGTAATACATTAGAGTACAAACATAACGACTGCCTAGTTCTAATACCACGTATCTGGCAATGCTGTTCATACACATTATTATCGTTAATACTATTCACGCCTCCCAGCCACGTATGGATATGCAGTAAATTCAGAACAGTTTTCGTTATCTTCACTTTCCTATGCGTATATGTTAAGAAAATGAAACGTAAATCATTATTCTGTAGGAGTGCGTAAAAACGTCATACAATTCATATTCCTAGAGTACGGTAAGGTTCATTTTCCTTTACACATCAGCATAAGAAATTGAATCCAACGAAAATTGTTGTGGCTGGGAGGCGTGACCTTTCTTGAGGGAAATAAATGATAGGAACAGTATTGTTAGAGACCGACTCATTGGTTGAATGGTCACCGTTGAGGCCTTCCTTTCAGAGGGTCCCGGGTTCGATTACGGCCGGGTCGTGAATTTTAATCGCCTCTGATTAATTTTTCTGACCCAGGGACTGGGTGTTTTTGTTTGTCTTAACACTTTCCTCTTCATATTCACACAACACAACACACTACACTACGAACCACCACAGAAACACGCAATGGTGTTTACATCCCTCCATATAGGATTGGCGTCAGGAAAGGCATCCGGCCATAAAACAGGGCCAAATCTACATGTGCGACAAAGTTCGCACCTGCGACCCCACAGGTGCGGAAAAGCGGTAGAAAGAGAAGAAGAACAGTATTGTCAGAAACGAGGTATTATATCTACGCCGTTGATAAGTTATTTAAATTTATTATTTTTATTAATATGATGGTTTTTCATTCAAAAATAATAGATATTATCAGAAAAGTACTTAACAAATTATTTGTCAAAATTAATATTTTTTATTTATTTTGATCAGTAAAAATGTCAAGAGTTTTTGAATGTTTTACGTACCAGTATATGCAAAACTGTTCGATTACTGTAGCTATTGCCAGATTTCAACCTTAGGGATGTCGTGGATCACGAATTCTCTGAGATAAACAACATTTTATTTGTTTTACCTTAACTGTTTAAAGTTTTCACCACTCCAGCTGATTAGCAAGAAAAATCGTAAAATGAAAGATTGTTAATACACTTGTAAAATCATAAAGCAGGTATAACAAACAAGTATATTATCCTTTCCACATATGCAATGTTGTGCATTTAAGGGTGAAGGGTGAACATGTACGAGAATGTGTCAATGTTAAGTTCCTGTAATGAACGAGTTAACACAGAGAACAGTGCTTTAATTCGGCCCCACTCTTTTATGCTTCGATGTTGTTGTTTTGGTTCATCAGACAAAATGATGCAGGTCTCCATCCCACCCTATCCTGAGCTAACCGTTTCATTTCTACGTAACTATTACATCCTAAATCTACTCTAATCTGCTTGTCATATTCATACCTTGGTCTACGCCTACCGTTTTTACTCGATATACTTCCCTCAAAAACCAACTGAACAAGTACTGGGTGTCTGAAGGTGTATCCTATCATTTCATCTCTTCTTTTGTCCGGTTCCATGGCTAAATGGTTAGCGTGCTGGCCTTTGGTCACGGGGGTCGCGGGTTCAATTCCCGACAGGTTCGTGAAATTTAACCATAATTGATTAATTACGCTGGCACGAGACCTGGGTGCATGTGCCGTCTTCATCATCGTTTCATCCTCATCACGACGCGCAGGTCGCTTACGGATGTCAATTCAAAAGACCTGCACCTGTCTTGTCCTCGGACATTCGCGGCACTCAAAGTCATTTGCCATTTTGATTATCTGTTCGTTTGGTCGAATTTCGCCAAATCCTTCTCCTCTCCCAAATTCGATTTCGTATCTCTTCTTACCGAGCTCGATAGCTGCAGTCGCTTGAGTGCGGCCAGTACCCAGTTTTCGGGAGACAGTAGTTCGAGGCCCACTGCCGGCAGCTCTCAAGATGGTTTTCCGTGTTTTCCCCACTTTCTAACCAAGAAAATGCTGGGGTTGTACCTTAATTAAGGCCACGGACGCTTCCCTCCCACTCTTAGCCCTTCCCTGTGCCATCGTGGCCATAAGATCTCTCTGTGTCGGTGACACGTATAGCAACCTAAAAAAAAGTCATAGTGGTAGTCTACAAGGTATAGGCTACTAATTAGCAGTGAGGTTCGACCCTCAGGTCACACGGCCACGTGTCATACAATTCTTGAAGCATTTAAAAGAACACTAATTTATTCCGTTATTTTATCTTTAAAAGACGCTTTTTTCAGCGTTTATCCGTTAAGCTCCTTTACTGTTTATTGGAAGAAACCTGGCAACGTAGCAATCGTCACATATTAGTTGGGGACTTCCTCTCTCTTTTCGCCTCCACCACTTGCAGCTGCGTGAGGAGGAGAGGGGGGGGGGTCAAGGTGAAAACGCCTGACAAACGTTACAAAGATTTTGAGACCAAACACCTCTGCGCTGTAGTAAATATTCCATCTAGTTCAAATTCTGTACACTAGATGGCGAAAAGAAAATTTCTCATGGCGGAATCTGCATGAAGCTATAAAGATACATAATATGACGAAAATATTAACAGAAGAGAGAAATTTCCGTGCCGTATTTGGTTTTCACTGTTTCAGAGAGAATCTAAATTTGTGGTGCTAATTTAGCAAATTTCCCACTAGACTTAGTGGATTCGGGATGTTATTAGCAGAGGAGGTTTCTTCTAAGATGTTCATGTAGGGATTTATTAGGTAATTCATATTCTTATAGTGGTATAGAACCATTCCTTTTTTATTTATGGTAAAGGAATTTATCGTACGTCCATTTCGTCTTTGTCGGTTTTTCATTCAACTGTGTTAGCCTGGCCTGGCTGAAGCAAACACAAATGATTAAAGTGTGCGGTTCAACAAATTGTGTTGTTATTGTTGTTGTTGTTGTAAACGTTTAATTGTAATTTGTGTGTGATATGTCAGGTATGTTGAAAAAGGGTCATTGACTGTACTTCGCATGGAACTTTCAAAATTGAAAGCCACATAATAACACATTTTTCTTCTTGTATGTATCAATTGAGGCTGCATGCTCCTGGTTCTAGTTTGTAATGCCTGGCTCAAATACCTGGCATAGTTAGGAATCGAACTTGGACCCAAAGGGCAAGAAGCCACTGTCTAGTTAGAATATTTTCATCTGCAGTCTTCTCTTTAAGACAAACATATGATCTGCTTCACACGGAATATATAAGGGCGCATTTATTTAAATTGTTTGAACTATAGCGAGTTACGTATACAAATGTAGGTTTGTTCTTTGCGCTGCTAAAAGATGCACAGTCAACTATGTTCCTTGTCTAACAGTGTGCTCTATCTACGTTTCACTCTCATGGTAGAAACCCATAAGAAGGAAGAAACACCATTGGTTCGGTGAAGAATAGGCTGTGTTTTAACCTTAAAATGTTTCTTTTCGCTTTAATTATCAGAGAAATTCATCTGGGTGAACTTGTATAAGTGTTTCCATAAGACCTTCATTTATTATTTAGTGAAGAGTGTTTTATTTTGGTTTTGTTTGGCTTACTTCTTCAACTTAGTCTTTGATGATATTGTATTTTAACTTGTTTTAGTCGGTCACATATCACCAACAAACCTTGTGATTATCCTTACGGGCTGGACCAGACTTACGAAAAATATGAATTCTTATGCCCTGTCTACAAGACATCATTTATCACTACCACTACTACTAAAAATGTTTTCACCGAGCTCGATACTTGCAGTCGCTTATGTGCGGCCAATATCCGGGAGATAGTGGGTTCGAACCCCACTGTCGACAGCCCTTAAGATGGTTTTACGTTGTTTCCCATTTCACACCTTAATTAAGGCCACGGCCGCTTTTTCCCACTCCTAGCCCTTTCCTATCCCATCGTCGCCATAAGACCTATCTGTGTCAGTGCGATGTAAAACAACTGGTAAAAATGTTTTCATTCCTCCCCTGAAGGGGAGACGGGCCTCTTAGACAGTGACGCCGTCTCTCAGGCCGGGAGATTTGTTACGGTGAAGGAGATAGAGGCGTAGAACCACGGTAGAGCCATGGTCACCCCTCCACTGCTCGGTTGGCCGGTCAGAGTGCAGAGCTGTTAGAGCACGGACCAGCCGTGGCCACTTATGGGTCGAGACTACATCTACCGACCCATCATTTATCACTTGGAATGATTTCTTTTAGTGTGGTTTGTTTGTGATTGTCTTGTTTTTGTTCCCAGGTTTTCCTTACAATGCTGGACTCCGAAGGACTCGATTACGCTTCCAGTACTTAAAGTCTTTGATTCTCTTGTAATTTTAATTTTCTAATAAACAGTCTTGGCTGAATGGGCAAGGCTTGATAGTGAGATAATATAAAAAATAATAAATAAGAAAACATATCGGTAATGTACAGGGGACAATAAAATATTCTGCGGTTCAGTAGCTATTGCAAAGTAGAATGTGATGTACTTTACATATTTGTAGATGTAACCTACTCTCAAAACACTTCAGATTATATGTCTACGTGTTTCAGAAAAATTGTATACCTCGGTGTCATATCTGATGACTTCCTACCCGGACGGCTAGAATCCGAATCCCAGGGGATACCATGTTGTAATTTTCACCTGAAAAATGTCCGACTCTTTAGCTGAATGGTCAGCGTACCGGCCTTTGATTCAGAGGGCCCCGAGTTCGATTCCCGGCCGTGTCGGAGATTTTAACCTTCATTGGTTAATTGCAATGGTTTGGGGGCTGGGTATTTGTGCTGTCTCCGACATACCTGCAACTCACACACCACACCTAACACTATCTTCGACCACAATAACACGCAGCTACCTCCACATATCAGGTGCCGCCCACCCTCATCGGAGGGTCTGCCTTACAAGGGCTGCACTCGGCTAGAAATAGCCACACGAAGTAAAAAACCTGAACAATCACGTAGCGAGAGGAAAGGCATCCAGCCTTTTAAACTTCTCGCCTAATGTCAGAGAAGCAGCGAGGATCCTGCCATAAATGAGAAAAGTCTTCATGTTTCAGTGTAATATCCAATTAGAGATAGAACTGATATGTGAGCGCGTAGTTTTAATTCATCTATTTCTGAAAAATTGGCATGAATTAAAGGGAAATGCCGCTTGCCGTAGTATAGAATAAGTTTCCTGCAGAGTACAGCTTGTGGACTGATGGGTCCGACCACCTCCATTGACATTCCTGGAAAAAACGTTTTCTAAGATTTCCATTTTTGCACGACTGTACCTTAAATAAGTTCCCAGTCCTAGCCCTTTCCTGTCCCATCGTTGCCAGATTCTCTATCTGTTACTGCGACATTAAACAAATAGAAAAAGTGTTCCTCGTTTCACTTGATCAGCCTGGTATCGATGCCAGGGATCTCTTTCATGGCTAGCCGATCGTGATGTAGATATAAAATACAGATATTCAGTCAGATTTAAAGCAAATCAGGTCATGAGTAAATACACTTTCCGCATTCTACAAATGCTTCAAAATATTGAGATATTCACACTTTGTTCATCACTCTCCTTACTTTTCGTTATTTTCACAGTTCTTTGCGGCATTTGGTAATTTCATTTTCGTGTAATGGTTCCCTGTCTAGTATTAATCAGTCCAAGTAAATATGAAGCAACACACCGCATTTGTTATTGAATTATATCACGTAATGTAAATCGAGTGAGTGGCTAAATGGTGAAGGTAGTTTAATAGTGAGATTGAATTCCGGAGATGGTTGGTTTGAACTTTTAATTGTTTCCCATTTTCGCACCAAGGCAATGCACAGCTTGTGCATTCGAGCCCACGGCCGCTTCCTTCTTATTCCAAACCCTTTTCCATTGCTTCGTCGCAGGAAACTATTGCGTTACTGTGACCTTAACTAAATGAAGTTTCTGTATACATTCTTTCTTTTACCTGATTTTATTCCTAGTTACTTAGAGATGCACTGCATTTTGACGTGGCCCATTTTAATGGTCGGATGCCCTTCCTGATCCCAATGTTACATAGAGGGACGTATTTAATATTGTACGTTTGTGTGGTGGTTTTCTGAGTAGTGTGATGTGTTACGTTTAAATGAAGATCCCGAGTCGGAAGAATTAACTGCAAGAGACTAAAATCTCCAGTCTGGCCAAGAATAGACCCTGGAAGTTTATAATCCAAAGGCTGCTATGCATAGAACGCAACCAGTGAGATGGACAACAGATTATGTAATATTAAACCCATTTATACAGTAGTTTTCGAAGTATAAATAGTGGCAGCACCGCTGTACAGAAGCCACGCAACCGAACCTAATAACGTCGCTGCTAGCGAAGGCCCCCGTGGCTCAGGTAGCTGCGTGCCGGCCTCTCACCTCTGGATTCCGCGGTTCAAATCCCGGTCATTCCATGTGAGCTTTGTGCTGGAAAAAGAGTTTTTCCCATGTCATATTTCATTCCAGCAGCACTCTCCAATATCATTTCATATCACCCGTCAGTCATTAATCATTGCCCCAGAGGAGTGCGACAGGCTTCGGCAGCCGGCACAGTTCCTATCCTCACCGCTATATGGGAGATCCATTCATTCCACTCCTGACTCGGTCAAATGACTCGAAGCAGGCTGTGGATTTTCATAGCACACGTTAGTTACGTACCTATGTTACCTCGGAGCACATGGACTGTCCCTTCCCACATCACGCGCAAGCGAACCGGCGAGAGGGACAGAGCCTCGCGTTAGCTGGCGGCCAAAGCTAGTGTTGTCACGAAACATTCACAACGGAGCTGGATAAGTGTTGAATGTGACAGAGGTCGTACAGCACGACAGTGTCATCAAGGTCTTCAAGAGGCTAGCATGGAATCTGCCTTGCCTTACAGAACAGTGGCTCAGCTGGTAAAAGCCTTTAAAGAGGGAACCAAAATATGGGAGATATGAATCAGCCACGTCGTCCTAGTACGACTGAAGTAGTGCATGCTCTTGCCGCGTTACTGGACACTGATGGACGCCATATAATTCTTGAGCTGGCCCGAGACCCCGGATTAGTGCATATGAACGTGCTTCATATTCTGAAGGCCTGAGCATGAGAAATATTACATCACGATGGGTTCCACGTGATTTGACGAAAATGCAGAAATTGTTACGATACGACGCTGTTCTTACGCCGTATCTCTACGCTGAATGAGACATGGTCCAAATCGTATGAGCCACAACTGAAACGCCAATCGAACGAATACAGTCATTACGTGTCACCACGAAGGAATCACCAGGAACCGAAGCCACGGTATCCCGGTAAGAGGCAGGCACACTAACCATAGACTGCAGAGCCATATTATTAATATTAAAAAAGTACAATCATCCAAAAACTACTAATAGATCTTCCAGACGCTAGGAAGTTGGAGTTCCGTCCTGGGAAGCAACAGTTTCGAGTTAGCATACTTTAACGCTGTAAAATACAACTGACGTCAACCGGAATAAAACCATTACGTTCTAGACAGAAAGATAACGACTGATTTACTGACTGACTGACTGACTATTTTTTTTTTTTTTTTTGCTATTTGCTTTACGTCGCACTGACACAGATAGGTCTTATGGCGACGCTGGAATAGGAAAGGCCTAGGAGTTGGAAGGAAGCGGCCGTGGCCTTAATTATGGTACAGCCCCGGCATTTGCCTGGTGTGAAAATGGGAAACCACGGAAAACCATCTTCAAGGCTGCCGACAGTGGGACTCGATCCCACTATCTCCCGATTTCTGGATACTGGCCGCACTTAAGCGACTGCAGCTATCGGGCTCGGTGACTGACTGACTGACTCTGTAGAAGTGGGAGGTGTTGTTACCATGTTATTACAGTAAATCACCATCGTATAGTAACGCATTTTGGTACATAGTAACTAAAATCAGATATGTGAATATTCTGAATAAATATTATACTAAGTAGCCCGTTATAATAATAATAATAATAATAATAATAATAATAATAATAATAATAATAATAATAATACAGAGTGAGCATGCATTCGTAAGATGGAGGGTAGTTTTCCTGTGTTCCCATTTTTGCATCGGGCTCTAACTTATTTAGGGCCATGGCAGCTTAGTAGGTACTTTTCACGGGTTCAGCGCCTCCACCTCCACACGCTCCGCAGAAGCAGAGCAGCTCTGAGGTTAGGCTTGCTGTCTTGCGCGTAAAACGTTAGGTTAAGCTCTTCCAAGATAGCGCCTGTGAAGTTCAGCTCACTCTCTTAGGCATCAGGAAGGGCATCTCGTCGTAAAACTGAGGTTAGGCCCCTTCATATGGTTAGGCTTGCTCTCTTACGCGTAAAAAGTAAGGTTAAGCCCCTCCAAGATGGCGGATGTGAGGTTAAGCACGCAGTCTTAGCCAGCGCAGTCAATGCGGAGGAGGCTTCTGCGGAGCGTGTGTAGGTGAAGGCTCTAGAACCCGTGTAAAGTATCTACTCCGCTTTCTTTCCAATCCTTGCCCTTTCCCATCCTTGCGTCGCCGAACACCATTAATATGTTAAACCTATCACAAAAAGAAATAATTATACCATGAACTTAAATCCCTTGAGAGTACCATCGGTATTAAAAGCACACGCTCCCCTTAAAGCAGGTTGATACACCCACAAGTAAGTTTGCCGACGCTGATCTTTCAAATAAAGCCTGTTAACACGACGGACTGCATCGGGATTTAATCTCGCAGCTTCTGTTCAGGAGACCAACGCCGCTCTGGTTACACCACATACCTCGCCAATCAATAATGATAACGATAACGGAAGCCATTTTTTTTAAATGCCTCATAGCAGGCAACATTTACAGCACTCGCCCACATCTGGCTGTGAAAGGCTGCTTTCGCACACGATAACTTATAGTTACATTGTAACTTTTACTTCGTGCGCTGATTGAGTGGCATTTTGTAGACGTTTGCTTTCTCGTATTTACGTGGATGTGAGTGTGAATAGAGAGTTTGAAACCGCTTAAACTGTTAAGACGTACACTGATGAAGTCGCCGTACCAAACAGAATACAAGGATAATTCGTAAGTAGTTGCATGCGCACGTACAACTTTAACATTACACACATAGCGATTTATGTTTTCTACTTCTTACACTTGTTCAATACACTTAAAAGATACGTATCTCTGACAAGAAACCATCCACCTAGACTCACTTTTCGCTGTTTTACACTATACTCTGACATGCCAAAAGTCATGGGATATAAGTTTCTAATTGTGATAGTCGGTGGCGCCACCGACATCTTGGTAGTACACCGTCTGTGCGGGTTGTGACAAGGCGACGTGAATTATCGTCTTTCGAAAGGGGCATGATAGTGGGGTCCAAAAGAATGGAACACTCTACTGTCGAAGTTGTGCGAATATTTAACATTCCTCGATCGGCGGAGTCACTTTTGTATCGGTAATATCTCATGGAAGAGCGAAGTGACTGACCACGAATGCGGAATGATCGCGATTAGCGGTACTGTATTTGGCTAGAATTGTCCGTGGTAACAGACAAGCCAAATTGGTTCAAATCACATCCATATTCAATACAGGAGGCACTAGACGCACATCCAGAAGGTCAGTGCAGCGTTCTTTAACGTCAGTGGGATATGAGAGCAGAAGAACTATCAGACTGCTCTTGTAATCACCACTACTCCAAGTACAGCGTCTCACGTTGGCACGTGACGTTGCTAATTGGACTCTGGAGGACCGGTGGCATGTAACTTCGTGCGCGGAGTCACTGCTGTAGTTGTTTCGAGGTGATGATTGGGTACGGGTATGGCACAAACCCCACGAAGACATGGACCCCGGTTGTCAACAAGGCATCGTACGGAGTGGTGGTAGCTCCTTAATGATGTGGGGTGTGTTTCTGTGGCAAGAGCTGGATTCCCTAATCCTCCTGAATAGGTCGTTGACGAGCGACTGCTGCTTTGAACAGATTGGTGTCCACTTGCAGCCCTTCATGTACTTCGCGAATCCATACAACTTTGATGTACTCCTGCAGGATAATGCACTGTCATCGGGCCCAAATTGTCCCGAACTAGTTCGTGGAGCGTTCTGAAGTGTTTCAGTGACTGCTGTAGCCACGTCATTAGCCTGTTAGGAACCCTGTCGAGCATTTATGCGAGATGGTGGCGAGGTCTATTCCCACCCAAGACCTTGCACCTCAGAATAGCCGAAAGCTGTGGGTAGTTATCCAGACGGCATGGGTCTGAATCTCTCTATAGGTGTTTCTTACACTAGCGTAGTCGATGCCACGGTGATATGCTGCATATGGCCGAGCTAGAGGAGGGCCTGCACGATCCTGGAGCCCTATTCCCTGACTTTTGGAATGTTAGTGTACACTGCATTGGATACTGGCCCACTGTAATTACATTACGACTGCTATCGTAAATTTGGTCTCCTTCACACGTTTTACCTATCATGTGTTATCACCATTACTATTATACAGAGTGTCCCCAAAAACACCGACAAGGCTTAGGATGGAGGACTGATCGATTTTCAAGCAAGGGACCCTGTTCGGAAATGCATGGTTCGGGCGCTGGAGAGCGTCCAAGTCTGAGAACGGTTTTGACAATTTGTTCCGATTTGGTGTCTTAATACGGAATGTATGCAAACATTTAGCCATATGTGTACTGCGGATGGATGACCTCAGACTAATAACATTCCTGCGCATGCGCTACATTCCTCCAAGCAGTCGATGGTGCGCATCCTACTGCGTTACTTGTGTACTGTAGTCTGCCAACGCAGTAATGTTGTTAACAGCAGTGCGGCATGTACCAGTACGCAGCAGCGGAAATGATCGACATGGTGCTTGCATACGACAAAGCGCGTTGAAGTGGTAAAACTGATGCAAAACTGTATGCCGAAAGTTTCCCAAACAGACGGATCCCACGCCATTCCACGTTCGCGGCCATCGAGAGATGTCTAAGAGAAGCCGGACAGTTCCACGTAGGTACTTTCCGTCTGAGGTGTGTCCATTGTATGGTAAAGTAGTAGCGCTTTGTACTTGTTACTTGCGAATACGTACTATCGCCATTCTAATGTTTGTCCTCTGTTAGGTGCATAAACGTGATGCGGATCGTCCACGCTCGGCTCGAACACTACAGTTCGAGGAGGACGTGCTAACAATATTCTAAGAAGACCCATCCACCAGCATTCAGCTAGTGGCACAGTCGCTGCACACAGATTTAAATGCTGTGTGGCGTGTTGTCCATGAACAGCAGCTCCGTCCATACTATCTGCAGAAAGTCCAGGAAGTACCCACAACTAGTACAGTTTGCGCAGTGGTATTTACAACGGTGTATCCTCCAGCCGCATTTCCCGAGCTCGGAAGGATTCATGGATGTATGCACTTTTACTACAGACGGCGTATTAAACTGGCACAAGATGCATGTTTGGACGGACGAAAATCCGCGTGCGTAGGTGATTCGAAATCACCAAAAAGGTTCGGTATTGACATCTAGGCTGAGATAATTGGCGGCCATATCATTGGGCCATATCTACTGCCAAATAGACCTGCAGGATAGATCTACCTTACATATATAAGAGATGTTTTGAGTACCATTTTGGATGAAGTGCCACTAAATATTCGGCAGGTAATATGGCTGAAACAAGACAGAGCTCCAGCACACTTTGATGAAAATGTGCGGAATTACCTCAACCTCGCATATCCAGATCGATGCATTGGTAGATGTGGACCAGTTCCATGGCCAGCACGCTCGCTAGATTTGACCCCTCTCGACTACTTTCTGTGGGGTATTATGAAGAGTATGGCGTATGGCACTCCGGTAACGTCAACGGATTACCTAATTTCTCGAGTCCACGGAGCGATAGACATTCTCCAAAGACAATCGCACGTATTGGGTCATGTGCGTGAGGCTCAGCACCGCCGATATAGGGCCTAGGCTCTGCATTGGTGTAGAAGGTACACAGTTCGAACCCAGTTTGTAATGAGCCTGATGTGCTACTCATGTTCGGTTTCTTGAGGACATATGGAACGCACACTCATCTCACACTTCGATGCGCTACAGCGTCTAGCCGTGCGTTTCTGGATATGAGCTCCGATCAGTATGCTTTCCCGCACAACACACTAAGCTTGATTCCCATCGGTTTTATCATTATGTACTTAAAATAAACTTTCCTCTCGTTCTTGGCCATTTTCGCCGTTTATTGAGGTCGACAATTGTTCGACTCGTTGACTGAATGGTCAGCGTACTGCCCTTCGGTTCAAAGAGACCCGGGTTCGATTCCGGGCCAATTCGGGGAATTTGATCGCTTCAGATTAATTCTTCTGGCTCGGGGACTGGGGTTTGTGTCTGTCATAACACTCTCCTCTTAATATTCAGACAAAAAACCCCACTACCAGCTACCACAGATAAATGCAATAGTGATTACCTCCCTCCATATAGGGTTGACGTCAGGAAAGGCATCCGGTCGTAAAATAAGGCCAAATCTACATGTGCGACGCAGTTCGCTCCGCGACCCCATAGATGTGGGAGAAGCGATAGAAGAAGATTGAATTCGACAATTGATGTACATTTGGTCCATTTTAACGGCCGGATACCCTTCCTGTCGCCAACCCTATAATTTTCAAACTTAAATAAGAATTTAGGTTCGTACTTTGTATAAAGAGAAACAAATTGTGCCAGTTAAGTTTAAGAGGACATTCGTAACAGAATTTTGCCCGAAATGTTGTTAGTGATAACGGAATACGTTGACAACTGGCCGAAATTCTACCTGGTTAGGGTGATAGGAGTAACATGGACATATACCATGTGGTATCACCGATGTCGGTACTGTAGTAGTAGTAGTAGTAGTAGTTGTAGTGAGGCAGTACGACATGTGTTACCAACAAATTTACAGCGAGCTTCCGTTCTGAGAACAAGATTCCTCTCCGTTGCTTTGGATGTAGAGTACTATTCATGTATGAAAGTCATTTGGGATTGCAGGATGGCTCGTTGAGACACCTGACGCCTTGCAATACGATGCCTGGGTAAATCCTAAACGAAATGGAGTGGCTCAGTTAATCCAAACGAACCTTATCGTACGTTTCCTGTTATCAGCCACCAATACAGATTGACCTGGATAGGCACTGCCATCCATAATCTATAACTTTATGTGTTAAGTACTACGGTGAGACACACTTTGGTGGGTGTACATCAGCCCAAACAGTATGATGCCTCCTTAGACTAAGACACCACCATAACCTTGATGGTCCCCTTCATGATGATAGCTGGTTTGTACTTTTTTATGTTGCTACTTTATGTCTAAACTTCGGGAATTCCTGCGAACACTTAGTATATCTTTGCCTGGGAACAGTACATAGCCCCATGACCTCTAGTCCGAGCTGATGTTCTTTATACCACGCTAATTGGCAGTGGTCAATGGAATATATTTTTCAGGCCTCTCAACAAACTGTCCCGCTTGATACAAGCGTAGGCATACAGACACTCAGGAAATGCTTGTTTTTGTGGTTCCTCTCAGGTCTGCTGCGCGATAGACTGTTGTACTCTCCCTACTCGTCTGGCACTTATGCTCAAATAAGGATGATTTCTTGGCATTCTACTTTTTGGGACACTTATGTTGAATTATTGACTGACATTCACCATGTCAAAACTTCTGTCAGATCCTAGAAATTACTTTCTCTGGAACATGTAGGGCATACGGTATCGTCACCTGAATTTTGCCCCTTCGAGGTGTCTGATAACTCTTCTTTGCATGGCATGGTAACTTTGAACTCTAGTAATAGGATACATACCAGTTCTACGGCAAAAGCATGAACACTAAACGCTTTCCTTTTTATCGTCTACCTTGCGTTCCCGCTACTATGAAATTCGCACTAATCAGGCTCATAAACTAACTAAACGAACCAACCTTGCAGTTTTGCGTGACTGCTCATATCGTGATCGCAGCTAAAGGACATTAATTTATGCTTGAAATTCGAACCATATGAATAGGCCTTAACTTTGTTAACACCGGTGCAAAACAAGGCATTCCTCCATTGCTTTGTATTTAACTATAATAGTAAAAGTTTGCACGTTATTATTATTATTATTATTATTATTATTATTATTATTATTATTATTATTATTATTATTATTATTATTATTATTCCGGGGTTATCTGTGGAACGAAAGGCGAAAGAAGGTGCAGGCTTGAATGGGTGTAACTACTATATCAAAATTAATTTAAAACTTAACTTGAAGGTTATATTTTCAGAACTTCAAACTTAACAATTTTTCATAATAATGAAACATCAGGTAAAATGGCAATCCTAAAACAAGTCAAGGAAAAAACAAGATTAGTGAACTTGACAGATTCTGGGCTTCAAGCTCCTCGTTTTACAATTCCTGAGCTCTTAGCTGAAATTTACCAAAGAGCACAAATTTATTCAAGGGCAGAAATCCCCTAATTCAAAGAGCACTTGTTCCCAAAATTACAACATCTAGCCTTCAAGAAGCATTCGTTACTCTTGCAACATTTTGGAAATGAGCTAACAGGCTCTCAGTTTCTCAAGCCTACTCAAGGCAACATACAATCTCTGGCCTTTCAGGGCACCACTTATAGTTAGAAAAATAATTTATACAGGGGTATTTAATACCCAACCTACGGGGCCTTTGAGAAAAGGAACAGGTTAAGTAAACGGCCTGAAACATAAAATGAATAGAGGCGCACACTGCGTTCCAAGATAATGAACACTTACAATCCTAAAGGGCTCTAGGCCGTTGAAACAGGGACTGTTCCTAAACTACTGAGGTGACTCGTATAGAATTTACTTTAAAACCTTACAGAAGGATAGAAAGGTTACAAAACGTAGTCACCTCAAACCAAGATGAAGGGGAGATCGTGAGGGTAATTCACTCTCTATCCCCGATTTACAGTTAAGGATTTTATGAAATTTTTACATTAGCCGAAGGATGATTTACATTTTAGAAAAGTTTGTTACATAATTAAAGATTCGGACCTTTCCCTCGGGTTAAAATGCGGGGGTTGCAAGGAAAAATAAAGTTATGTGGCCACTACCTTATAGATGTTCTAGTCGCCGGCGAAAGAGGCCGCCCGCCTCCTGCTTGACACACACACTCAGATAGACGACGATCAATTGGCCAAGAAACGTGAAAAGCCGCAGTTTATATACCCTCAGAGAAGGTTCGAGATCATTCAAGACAAAACTAGCCACACCCTCTCAATTTTATTGGTTGATCTCAAAGTTACACTCAGAATCGAACAAGAAGCCTGTGATAGGTTGAAAATTAATTACAGAAATTAGTGATTGGCTAAATTCAAAACTGGCGGAAAGAAAATTAAAATTTTGCCAACCCAAAAATAAATGAACATCAATCAGTTAAAAAACCTAGAAATACAAAACTTCTTTAAATTATAACTTCTTACACCTTGCACCAGGGTGCATGATTATAGTTCTTGGCAGTGTCATCTATGGAAGAATGTCCAAACTTCTTGATGAATGGCAAGCAAAACAAGGAGAAATTCACTCAGTTTCGGAAACTGCACAATAACAAAATTACATAGTATTTCGGTGGTGACATCTTCTGACTAAAGTTCTAAGTTCCAGTTGTATTAGTTTCCACTTTAGTTCGATAGAGGAGTTCATTTAGGCGCTAATTTTGAATGCGCGGCGTTGAGGTGTACCTCCCGGTACAATTATTATTATTATTATTATTATTATTATTATTATTATTATTATTATTATTATTATTATTATTATTATTATTATTATTATTATCTCCCCCTATCTGGTTCTACAAAAGTCAGACTTAATTTAGAATGAGATGTGCAACGTATGGAATGATAGATAGATTTCTCCCGTTCATATTTTAGCCTGAGATGGCTTATTCGTTTGTTTTCCCATAAATAAAAAGTATCCCGCCTTCTTTTAATGACAAACATTTCGATAGTGTATAATGTAAGCCTTCCTCGTCAAATTCATCAACGTTACAGAAGACAGGAAAAACTAATATCAAGTTGTATACTGACTTAGGAGATAGAAATATAATTTTGTGTGAGGAAGCATTGAGAGAGAAATTGATAAAGTATATTTGTACAACAGATTCAGTGAATAATTGTAAATATGTATATTTTTACCTGAAAATGTCAAAAATATACATGGAGGGTTTGCATTCTGCGCAACAGTTTTAGAGATTTATTAATATTCTGGAAATGTCCGGCTCCTTGGCTGGATTTTCAGCGTGGTGGCCTTCGGCTCATAGGGTACTGGGTTCGATTTCCAGCAGGTCCGTTGATTTTAGCGCTTGTCTGGTTAATTATCCTGCCTCGAGGACTGGGTGTTCGTGCTTATTTAATAGATACCTCTTCATTTACTACAACGCACCTCTCACGTCAACACCGCAGAAAAATGTAGTATATAGTGTCGGCGTCAGGAAGGGAACTTGGTCGTAAAACTGGGCCAATTTTCCATATGCTACCCAGGTCGTGTCCGCGACCACACCAGAGTGTGGGAAGAGTGACATAAAACGAAAAAGAAGATTAACATTTTGAAAATAATAATTGGCAAGGAGACATTTCAATCGTTCGTTTCCTTTGCTGAATGCTCAGCGTAATGGCCTTCGGTTCAAAAGGCCCCGGGTTCGATTCACGACCTTGTCGGGGATTTCAACTGTGGTTAATTCTACGCTACAAACAATCAACGAAACACGCAACAGTGAATAGAACCCTGGACGCGGAAAGGGCATCGGGCTGAAATATAGGCTAAATCCATACAAGGCAATTGGGAAAAGGCCAGTAAGGAGTAGAAGAAGAAGAAATTTCAATTAGAATATCACTCCTGACCTTAATCTAAGAGAAACCGTTCTCCATGACAAAATATAAAATACCTATTTCAAAGTTTTACAATAACTACAGAGTCGAAATTTCAAAATGTTACTTTCTTCACTGCAAGACTGTTGTAGTAGACAAGGAAGTCGCTCCACCAGTTTGGCTTGGCCGGTGGAGGAGAAAAACTGGTATGCAGACGAGAATGGTGGAAAACATAGAGGGAAGGAAGGACGGAAGGCAGGAAGGAAGGCAGGAAGGATGAGAGGGGAAGCGTGCGACAAGCGGAGAGCTACCGGGTCGAGAGATCCTCAACCAACATTGTACGGAAGGGTTAGAAAAGGCGTATATCGACCACAGAGTTGAAGTGGCCCTTGGAAGTCAAGGCGTGGAGAGCTGAAGTACCAATCTGCTGTTGTTCTTTCGTGACATGGAGATAGTACAATCTTCCCAGGGAGCAGTGACATTCAAACGGCCTGCTTAATCGCGACACTTCGAGAGGAATCTCAGAAATATGATACTTGTCGAGATCGTGGGACCGTACGAACAAAGCAGAGATAATTAATGTGTGTCTCAAATTTCTCTATTAATTATATATTAAAATATAATTACATGCTTCACCTTAAGAGAGAAGCTATACCTTTATGGATCAAGAAATTATACTTTTCTTCCTTACTCGTCCGACGCATTGGCCGAATGGTCAGCTTTGAGGCCTTCGATTCAGAAGGTCCGGTTTCGGTTCCCTACCTGGTCAGGGATTTTAATCGCGTCAGTTTAATTCTTCTGGCTCTGGCACTGGGTGTTTGTCCCAACACTTTTATCATCATATTCGGACGACATACTACACTACCAACAACCGCAGAAACACGCAATAGTGATTACGTCCCTCCATATAGGGTTGTCGTCAAGAAGGGCATCCCGCCCTAAAACGGGGCCAAGTCCGCATGTGCTACACATTTTTCACGAGCGACCCCTCAGATGTGGGTAAAACGGTAGAGGAATAAGAAAATGATTTGCATTACGTCCCACTAACTACTTTTACGATTTTTCGTCAGAAGAAGATGAAGGAGAAGAAGAAGACATTACATTCTTCCTCACGCTATAATAATAATAATAATAATAATAATAATAATAATAATAATAATAATAATAATAATAATAATGTCCGCCTCTGTAGTGTAGTGGTTAGTGTGAATAGCTGCCACCCCCGGAGGCCCGGGGTCGATTCCCTGCTCTGCCACAAAATTTTCAAAGTGGTACGAAGGCTGGAACAAAATGTAACAAAAACAAGAACCTAGGGGAACGATTGAGAAAATAATATTCTTCAGGATTTTATTGCTAGACACAGATATGTCTTATGGCGACGATGGGAGAGGAAAGACCTAGGAGTTGGAAGGAAGCGGCCGTGGTGTGAAAATGGGAAACCACAGAAAACCGTCTTCAGGGCTGCCGACCGTGGGATTCGAACCCACTATCCCCCGGGTACAAGCTCACAGCTGCGCGCCCCTAACCGCACGACCAACCCGCCCGGTATCCTTCATTGGATTGTTAATATCATTATTTAAACCATTCCAGTGAATGAATCCTGTAAATATTCGATGAACTGTATGAAGTGTAGTATTTACAATACAAACTCCTATTTGGCTGCAAATTTTTAAAATTTATAATTAGTTTTACGTCGCACCGACGCAGGTATGTTTTATGGTGACGATGGGATAGGGAAGGGCTAGGAGTGGGAAGAAAACGCCAGCAGTACAGCTCAAGCATTTGCCCGGTGTGAAAATGGGAAACGAGGGCTGCAGACAGTGAGTTTCGAAGTCGCTATCTACCGAATGCAAGCTCACAGCTGCAAGACCTTGTCCGCTCGGCAAACCTGCTCGGTTTCGCTTCGGAAAATTATATGCAAATTTGATTAACTTTTACACGTAATTACAGGGCTTTACAAATCTGAACATTGTTTAGTGAATAGTAACTGAAGTTAAACTTTTTAAAAGATTTTTAATTGTTCATCTAAAAATGGAATTTTATTACATTTAAGCTAGCGGAGTAGAATTAAACATATTACGATAATTTACACTGTAAAATAGATCGTGGTGCTTAAGTAATAATATAATGTGTTTAACGACGCTTTGATATTTGTCGATCTTCTCAGAAGCAGGAGTGCTAGATTCTGGTCTTGAAAACGGCTTCATTAACGTGGAGGGAGATGCATCAACACGGGGCTACCACATTTAAGCACCATCGAATGCTGAATACCCTCCTATCCCACGATTCGATCCCGCAGTATCAGCCAGTATGAAACGCGCTCAACAACTATTCTTCCCCTGACGTGCAACGTGCGAAAAAATACAGTACACCTGCTCGACCGAACATTATCAACCAGACCTCCTGTCATACGTGCTTCGCGAAATACAGCAGCATAGTCCCGTAATCGCTTTTTGTTTCTTCGTAATGAAAAACCAAACTTCCAGATCTAAATTCTTGAAGCTCTATTTCTACCGACTTAATTTCCATAACGTATTTAAATGTTCATATTTCTCGAAATGTCTATTTCTTTCTGGATAATAATATAATGAGTCGGCTCACTTTCGACTAGGAGGGTGTGGATAACTGCCATATTATCAACGGGATTTCCTTCGTTTCTTGGTCAGTGCACATTAAACTTTAAAGACTGAAAACTAAAACCATCTAATTTAGATATCATGAAAGATTGCCTGTCCCGAGGTTTATGCTCATGAGATGTGACGTCAAGAAACACTGTAGAATGGCTAATTTATTTTGACAGTCCATACTTTACAAGTACCTACAAAATTAATTCCAACATTTGTCGATAGGGAACATAAAATATGTAGCCTACTTGTGTTGTTGTCAATGTAGATAGTTAGGAATAAATTATTATTTGTTTTATCGGCCTAATTTAATTCGGGATAATCCAGTTAGTAAACAAAATTATATCTGAGAATCGACGGCAATAGTTCCCTAATTAGTGACTATTTTCAATGTTTTCACAGGAGGATTCCAGCTGGTCAGTCTTTACCTGGAACGGGCTTTAATCCTTATTGAGAGGCCTCACACCCATTTCACCCTGAGCGCCCAGTCACTTCACACAACAGTTGCATGCAGACAGGTTTGAACCTAGAATTTGTTAGCAATCACGGCGCACGACTGTTCCTGGCCCGACTCCAGATGAGTCCGGTAATTAACAAAATCATCTCAGTCAACTAAATTAACTCAATAAGACAGCTCCACACAGTGAACTACTCACCACTGAAAACTAAACTATGGCCACATAACAGCAACAACTCAACAGTGTTAACCAGCACTACAATACTACTCACAACAACGACAATTAACACTGAATGGTGGAACAACCACCACGCACTCGACACTCAAATACTACAAAACACCACCACCAACAACAACACTAACAACAACGAAGACAGCCGGCACTACTGCTGTCCATTTCGACTACACTCTTGCTGTTAGGAGCTTGCCTTCCCTGGTGATGGAGTGCTAGAACCATCGGAGATCCCGTTTCGTGTTCCGTGGCATGTCTTTGGGACGTCTAGGAGATCATCGACCTTGCTTACCCTTGCCTTTCAGGAAATACTGAAGGTAGGCTAGAGACAAAGGTCTGGAACATAACAATACAATTATACATCAGCGGTCGGCAACCCATTGCTATGTGCTGTAACTTATACGAGAACTCGTACACAAAGGAGAAAGCAAGGAAATTCCAGTATTCTCTTCCGTATTCTTGACTCTCGGCGATAGTCTTTTCTTCTGACACCACCATTATTTAGCACCCCACGAAACGTTAATAATTATTTAATAATATATAGTAATTAATGTTATAACATAATTAACTTATTACCTTAAAACTCATGGTCTAAATATTAAGATTAACATATTAGCGTCTGTAGACAAGATTTGCCCTTCTCGGTTAATAATGATAATGATAATAATAATAATAATAATAATAATAATAATAATAAGAAGAAGAAGAAGAAGAAGAAGAAGAAGAAGAAGAAGAAGAAGAAGAAGAAGAAATCAAATCTGAGGCTTTATATGCAGGGGAAACTCTAAGCTTCATCAAAGGGCGAGCTCGAAAATTTCCTAGAAGGAGAGCAAAAAATCATGAGGAAATTTTTAGGAAGAAGGCACACGGAAGTAGGGTACAGCCTCTAATCCCGGAAATCAACAGAAAAATTATCTAATATTCTGGCAGACCTCAGGAAAAGAAGGATAAAATTTGATGGGCATGTTAAAAAGCTTCCGGAAACCGGACTAACCCACCAAATTCTTGGAAGAGTTGATAAACTGAATAATTTCCCTTGGACACAACAAGCAAAAGCAGACATGAAGAACACTCAAATTCAACTTGAAGAAATTTTGAATCGAAATATATATAGAAAGAAAATAGACAAGTGGGAAGTTACTCCAGAGAATGAAGTACCAAAAAGAGCAGGTGCCAAGTGAACGGAAGAAAGGAAGAAGATCTTTAGTGAACATATGAAAGCATCCTGGGCCCTCCACAAGCGAAATCATAAATAAAGCTTCGTGTGCTCAGAAAGGGACCATTCACGCATATTAATAACAATAATAACATATAATAATAGTATTAATAATAATATTTCACTATACATGCATAAACAGAACACGAAATCTAATATAGCATATCATTCTGATGGTTCATGTTTTATTAAGTTTAATTATAAGACTCAGAGTCCCTAAACCACTGACGAGATAACAGGTGCCTCATTATTCCAAACTGAATATCAGCAAGAACGCAGCTGGTCTATTTCATAGTCCTGTATCGAGGTACAACCCCTTCAAAACTGCTACCGCATGTCATTTACACTCTATAGTGCGGAAGCAAGGCTCAGACGGTGCTTCTCGTTTGCAATCGAACCTGGGTGGATAATGTTGTGCAAGTCCTGCGGGCGATCAAGAACCTTAAGGACCTTCGGCTACTGATAGCTGCTCGTGCGAGACAAACAAAACCTCGGCCATCTGCTCACAATTTATCGCCCCTCCCCCTCCTCAAACCTCGTTGGCTCGCCGTGGTAAGACAAATATTGGGTCGTGTCGAACTGGAGGAAGAACGGCACTCCGGGAAATAGTGAATGTCGACCAATAGAGATGTGGTCTACCACACCGGCAAATTTAAGCGATAGCTTTTGCAGATCGCAGTTGGCGAGCATCCCTTTCCTCCTTAATCTGCCCTTATCTTGTATTTAAATCTTCACATTCTAGTTGAAACATCTCCAGTTTTTTACAAGTTGCCTTACGTCGCACCGACACAGATAGGTCTTATTGCGACGATGAGATATGAGAGGCATAGGAGTGGGATGGAAGCGGCGTGGCCTTATTTAAGGTACAGCCCCAGCATTTACCTGGTGTGAAAATGGGAATCCACGGAAAACCATCTTCAGAGGTGCCGACAGTGGTCTTCGAACCCACTATCTCCAGAATGAAATTTCTAAGCTAACAACTCGTCTCTGTTCGGTGTAAAGGTCATATGTCCCAAAGCACTTCCTATACATTATTTTCCTTAAAACTGGTCATGCCTTCCAGCCACATATGTAGGCGTATATGCAGACCATCAGAAAAATATTCGTTGTGTTCATTTTCCTATGCTTACGTAAAGGAAAATGAACCATTACCGCACTGCACTCTAGGAATGTATGTTTGCACGACTTATTTACGCAATCCTACACTGTAATGTACTTAAGGTTCATTTTCCTTTACACATTAGCATACAATAAAGAAAACAACGAAAATTTTTCTGGCGGACTGCATATCCGTAAGTTTATATGGCTGGGAGGAGTGACCAGTCTTAAGAAGATAATGGATAGAAAGAGCACTGTGAAATATGAGCCTTTGCCCGAACCCCTACGACCTATACCACTGCGGTAAAAATGAAATGGCTTATGGCTTTTTGTTCCCGGAGTGTCCGAGGACATATTCGTGTCACCAGATGCAGGTCTTTTGATTAGACTCCCGTAGGCGACCTGCGTGTCGGGATGAGGATGAAATGATGATGTAGACGAGAAATACACCCAGCCTTCGTGGCAGCAAAATTAACCAATGATGGTTAAAATCCCCGACACTGCCGGCAATCGAACCCAGGGCCCTTGTGACCAAAAGCCAGCGCGTTAATCATATAGCCATGAAGCCGGGCACCACTGCAGTGACCTAAGATAAAGGATCAGAAACAAAACTATCGGATGAGCGACAAACGCAAGGTTGTAACCACCACATACCCCGAATTAAATAATAAATGTGTCCTACCAACAGTACCATGAGTGGAGGGTGTTTTCGTGTGCCTCGGTCGTTTCATGGTGGCCACCCCTGCTTTGCAATTCATATGTGTGTCAATGTGTTTTCTGTCTATATTTTAAACGTACACCATGTATACTTGCAGTGTTGAAATTTCATTTTTTGTTTTCATGGCGTTAAAAGTTTCAAAAGAGGATGTCTGAGTTTAGAGTTTAATTAAAGCAAATCGTTGTGGGGATCACCATTTGCTATTCTGTACCTGTGAACATGCAAGCGGTCTGGAACATTATTTTCTCTCTTTCACTGAATAAAAGGATAATGGCTGGTTTGATGTGTACGTACTATTGTTCTCTGTTACGATATGAATCCTAAAACTAATACCGTATTCTCTCTCTGTTTGCTTGCAGGTAAGCCCACTCTCACTTTCTACACTACGTGGAGTTGTGGACTCGTAGCACGGCAGGCAACCAACGCAATTAGACGAAAATTTTGGAGAAGAGCTCGACTGAAATATGAGTACTTGGCTAGAATACAGTTGTAATATTACATTTTAATGTTGCGTTTCTGTGTACCAAGCTCACAATGCAATTTCACGGAATGTGAAATGTGATGTTCCTGCTGTAATACATATTGCTTAAATTATATATTAGTGTTTAGTTGAAAAATGACATTAGAAGGCGTTTTAAAAAATGGAAACTATTACTGACATTTCTTCTATTGCACAATTTTAGTATGAAGAAAGAAGTTGAGGTAGGGGAAACATAGCGTAGCCTTTTTTTTCCACAGAAATAACTCGCATAATCTCTATCATTGTCAAGAAATTTACTGTGCATTTATATCCTTTAAAATAACGTGCCCGGTACTGGATATTCCATTATAGCATTCAGACCTAACATCACATTAAAAGGCAAATTAGCAAATGCAATCTAAAACAGAACGTCACTTTTTCCAGGTCAGGAATATATTAACTCAAATATCTTCTTCTTCTTCTTATTCTCCTTTATCTGTTTAACCTCCAGGGTCGGTTTCTCCCTCGGACTCAGGGAGGGATCCCACCTCTACCGCCTTAAGGGCAGTGTCCTGGAGCTTCAGACGGTGAGTTGGGGAATACAACTAGGCAGGATAACCAGTACCTCGCCCAGGCGGCCTCACGTGCTGTGCTGAACACGGGCCTTGCGGGGGATGGGAAGATTGGAAGGGATAGAGAAGGATGAAGGATGGAAACGGCCGTGGCCTTAAGTTAGGTACCATCCCGGCATTTGCCTGGAGGAGAAGTGGGAAACCACGGAAAACCACTTCCAGGATGTCTGAGGTGGGAATTGAAACCACCTCTACTCAGCTGACCACTCGAGGCTGAGTGGACCGCGTTCCAGCCCTCGTACCACTTTTCAAATTTCGTGGCAGAGCCGGGAAACGAACCCGGTCCTCCGAGGGTGGCAGCTAATCACACTAACCAGAGGCGGACACTCATATACCAAGTAACAAATTGTAGTGCAATATATGGCGACCAAACAAAACGTTATTTCCACACGAGGTACAATGAACGCAAAAATCCAGTCTTCTGTGAAAATATGTATTGCCATGGTCATCACTTCACGGATATCAGAACAGATCTTAAAATCTTACACGTTGAAAATAATAGAAAATTATCAAATGTGAAGGAGGAAATAGAAATGTACATCGCGATAAAAGCCAACCAGAACAACCTCAACGATCACACATACACTTAAAAGTTTCCCCCCTATTCACTCTTCTAAAATATGTCGCACATCAGTAAACCATTCAAACTCCAGTAAATCATATCGTCTTTGCGCCTCGAAATACCGTCATGTGACAATGTTTTCGGAGAAACACTGACCCGCAGCACATATATCACCAGAAATGAAAAATCGTTGATGTAGGCCTAGTTCATGCAATATTGAACCTTAGATGACAGATACTTTCTGGTTAGAGTTCCAAAATAAAATACCACACATAGCCATTTTTCTAGGCGCAACGACGATGTAATGTATTAATTCACTAATACACCACCCAAATAATTCCAAAACAATTTATTATTATTATTATTATTATTATTATTATTATTATTATTATTACTATTATTATTATTATTATAAATAGTAATCAAAGGCCACAAGTACAGTCTGTGAAAGCCGATGACGTCACAGGAAAATGATGTAACGGAAAGTTACCGATAAACAGGCTAACTGGCGAGTCACCAGGTACAACGCACTGCAGTCCGAGCTGGACTAGTGACGACAGAGAAAACACAGTACGGGTAAACATTAACATAATTTCAAACATTTCAACAATTATTAGGAACGTGTTCACAAAATTAAATATAATGGTAAGTTTAAATGCGGTAACTCTGGGTCGTGATTCCTGGCACGTTACGAAACGTTCTAGATTACGGGTAAAATTAATACTTTTACTTCTCACTATCTACTTTTACAATTTTCAGAAATGTCGAGGTGCCAAAATGTTGTCGTGTATGGGTTGTTTTACGTCTTGTAAACCTACCGAAAACAAGCTAGCGTATTTGAACAATTTCATATGCTACCGGACTGAGTCGGGATCGAACACACTACCTTGGTATCAGAAGGGCAGCGCTTTACAGTTTGAGTGGCTCAACCGGGCTAAAACGCATTTGAGACAAAATTACCATATCCCGGCGACTCTTAAAATCTTCTGCAATGGAAGGGAAGGAGACTTTTCTACACTTTGCTTTACGTTACACCGGCACAGATAGTTCTTATGTTGACGATGGTATTAGAAAGGAAGCGACCATGCCCTCAATCAAGGTACATCAACAGCATTTGTCACGTGTGAAAAGGGGAAACCATGAAAAAACACCTGCAGGTCTGCCGACAGTGGGATTCAATCCCACTATCTCGCGAATGCACTCTCTACGTAACCCAAACCCCTCATCCACTCGCTCGCTAAAGGAAGCTAAACAATTTAATTACTCATCACATGAATTTATCGGTCTTAATTTTATTGATTCACTAGCAGACTTTTCCTGATGTTTTGTCCTGTGCCGATTGGGAGTCCCGACATTCCTTTACCCTATCAAATTTCAATAAAACAGCCAATCTACTGATGCAACAATCGGAATGCCAATGGCCAATGTATGATGAAATGACGTATGGCTTTTAGTGCCGGGAGTGTCCGAGGACAAATGTATGATGATCTGTATTGTTACTATGAGCCAACCACTGTTCGCTACTTTAACAATCCTCTACCTAATTAGGACCAAACAAAAACATTACTGCTCTATCACTGCACACAAAGGTTAATGAGCTCATAATGAGGTAAAATGTAAAACAGGCTTTTAAGAGGAAAAAATAAGCTATATTAACTGATAATTCTCCCCCATTTAATTGCTCATAAATCTTATTAAAATCCCATGAATGATTACTATTGCCAGTTATTTGCATTATCGAAGGCAAACAAATTGGAATCATATCATATTTTCGTGAAACAAAGCAGCAATTGGAGATAATGATGGTGATTATAGTTTTAAAAAATTGTGGACGCAAATACACCAGCGGCCCTCAGACAGAAAGACTGCTATACCTTGTTACATTCATATTGGTCGTTAATAATGGTGTGTGGCCTCTGAAGTGGCCTCGGAAAAGTCCTGGTGCAGGTCTTTCGAGTGGACGCCGTATAAGTGACCTGCAGGTCTGTGAGGATGGTGCATGCACACCCATCCCCCAAGCAGTCGTAATTAACCAATGAAGGTTAGTTCCCCGACCCGGCCGGGAATCAAACCCGGGACCTCTAGATCAAAGGCGAGTAAACTAAACATGGGGCCGGACATATTGATCGTTGACGAATGATATTCCTTGAACATAAAAAGATAATTTTTAACAGTAATATTATTTCTTTAACACCTCTTCATTTGCTACAAATTTTAAGGGACTGTCAGAATTTTGTAGAAAGGAAATTCTTTAATTTGTAATAACTTAATGTCACGATGCTGTTGCATTTAAACGCCCTTAAAATCCCACCGACTTCGGCCGTGATCGAGGAGGAATATCATCCTGCCTTAATCTGACTTTTAGTTAGGAACAAGGAATGCCTGAGTAAATCGCTCACTGTGACGAAACCACTGCTCTGACGGAAAGGAGAACTCATTGCGGGAAGAGATGGGGAAGTTCTCTGTTAAGTTGTCACTTGCTTGCTCGGCCGCCTGTAAAGGACGGTACGAAGGTACAGTAGCCGGTGCCCGCAACGAGGAAGCTATGATCCTCCATTTTTATTGGTTATCTAGATAAGAGACGGCAAGAGTTCGCCCTAGCTAGACGGCTACGTACTTTTCATGCGAGTGGGAATATCCTAACAGTTTCAACCCTATTGTACATGAATATATTAGGGTTATCGTTTTGATCAGTTTTTAATTATTATCCCTTGACACAAAATTAGGAAACTAAATTAGTGAAGATGTGGTGAATTAATTTCAGAAACTCTTTTTATCAGCAGGATTTACTTAACAGTTTGTATAATGGCTTTGAGACTTCCAGATTACAATTGTTTAGGTGAAACTCAAGTTCGAATCTTGTTCTTCCAAGCATGGCACAGTCAAACAGTAAATGGTCAACGAAAGCACAAGTAATCGCCTGCGTCCAGAGCAGCACTTAAACTTTCCATGGCTGGAGAGAAAGTGAGTGGGAATGAATTTGGGACTGATGTTTAGCACTGGAGTCGGCTATGTATGTCAGGAAAGAATAATTCTCTGGTAACAGACTCTTTTGTACTTGATGTTTAGTGGTTGTTCGACTGTCTTATTACATGTGTTTTGATTTGGGCTTTTGCATAGTTGGTGGGGATTTGTTGTAGGTGATTTCTATGTTGCATGAAGAGACTGCTTTTGCGACGATGTCTACCTTTTAATTTCCAGAAGAACTGGTGTATCCTCGGATCCAGGGAAGACAGACTGGTTTGTTCTAGATTTTATAGTAGCAGCTACTGGACTGACATTGGGCATTAAATGCAGTCTGCGAGTCACTTTGTATCCGAGCAATACTGCTGTTGTATTCACACCACTGCACAGCGGACTTGATGTCCCATTTCTCGGCTTGAAATACTGAGCAGCTGGATGATAATTTGTGTTCGGCCGCAAACACTTTCCTGTTGTTCTCGTAGACAAGGAATGCGCATCCCAATTTGCCAAAGTCAGTGTTATTAGGTGTGCGAAAGCCGTCTCTGTAAATTTAATAATCATGGTTGAGCGAAGCGATTGCAAACATAAGCCTTGAAGTTACTAGGGTGACCGGATTCCAGGAAATGACGATTCTTCTCCACTGTGTGGTTTCAAGAACTGGTGCAGGAGATGTTATGTTTTGGTTTACTAACGTGAGTTCGGCCACTCCTTTGGCAGTAAATAAAAGGACTTCTATTCCAGTGATGACAAGTTCTGCTTGTGTAGATATTGTGCGTTAGGCACGAGAAATTTGAAGGACGATTCCTTCCTCAATTATATATTTTATGCATAATCAATATTTTCCGGAAACGTGGCTTAATCTCTTCAGCTATTTACTCATAAAATTTAACGCGTTACTAACTAGTAAACGCAGAAGGTGTACATTATCTGCAAAAGAACACATTTGGTCTTCTAAAAAATTTACTAATGTAATATTTATACGGCTGTAAATGAAGTTCTGAAAACGTAGTCCAGACACTCGCAGGAGATTGCGCATGCGCAAATAGGATGTGGAAGCGGTCAGGTGCCGCTGTTGTCGATGTGGTAATGTGCATGTGATGGACATCCATTTGGGAGTGTTGTTGCTGCGGGGCGTTGAAGTGAAGAGTGTCGATTTCACCGCTCCAAAGCATGTCTTCAAAAGGTGATCAGCGTTCGTGGATTAAAATTGACGTTTCCCGTAGCAAAAATGCGTGAAGCCTTTGGCGACAATGTATTACCGTATAGGACGTTTGCACTATCGGTCAAGGCGTTTCCTGTGTGGTTGGAATGAGTGTGTGGATTTGGACCGCCAGGTCGACCGTCCATTCCTCAAGATCAGATCGACATCGTGAGTGGTCTCATTTCCGTAGACCATCGATGGACTGGCCGGGAGTTACTCGCAGAGGCTGGTCTCAGTCATCGAACGGTGTGGCACATACTGACGAAATGTCTTAACATAAGACATATTGCGTCCTGTTTTGTTCCACATCAACTCACCGACGTACAGCAATGGTACCGGTAAGCACTGGCTGGCATCCATATGGGCAGGTACCGCAGTGAAGGAGACGCATTTCTGTGACGTATTTTCGCCGCTGATGAGACGTGGGCACGATCCGAAGAGCCTGAATTAAAACGTCAATCGAAAGAATGGCTTCACCCAGGTTCGCCACATCCATAGAAAATTCGACAGGAACCCAGTCGGATGAAGCTTATACTGATTCTGGCATACGGATAGGAGGGTGTTATTCGTATGCATGCTGTGCATGAGGGACAAACCGTGAACAGTGACTACTATTGCCGATTTCTGGAGTGATATCTGCGTCCGACTATGCTGCGCAAAACGTCCATGTTTATAGCGGGAGGATCACTCCTTCGTGTTGCATGAAAACGCACGTTGTCAAGTCGCAAACAATGTCGAGCTCTTATTGCAACGGTGGCATTGGGAGGTCTTGTAACTCCCGCCGTACTCACCGAGGCCGCCGATTTTCTGACGTGGCATCTGTACTCCGCGCAGTAGTGTGCTCAGTCGCTGTCATCAACAGAGAACGCCTTGCCAATGGTCCTCTAAATCTTTCCGACATTTGGCAAAGAGTAATATACTTTGCGGGTGACTACACTGAAGGAATGTAATGCAATTGTACTTGTTAGTTCATTAGAAATTGCATTCTATCAATATTTCCACTACCTTATTCACATCCCTTACATTATTTTGCTCTTAACTACAGGTTCAAAATTCGGAGTCAAATTTTTTGCATATTTTAGCCTCCGAACTGCTTGCAGATTGTCATCGAAGAAAATTTTCTTGATCAAATTCATATAGCCTACCTCTCCGCAGCGTGTGGAGTATCGTTGCAGTCAAGTTCGGGACGCCACCACTCCGTACCATCCCTGAGCAGAAGTTGCTTCTACGAGTAGGTAACGCTGCGGGCTGGCTCATACTAACCTTACCAATCACTGACCCAAATCGCTTGCTTTATTCTTGAAGAGAATGCCGAAAAATACCCTACTCATCAGTCAGTGAATGATCGTGACCAGTCTTCGTAACTAGGAATATTAACTGAAAAAAATGAACCTATGGCACTGATGGCCTACCAAGTGGCCGCTGCTCAATTCGAAGGTCTGTACATTACGATGTAACGAGTGATCAGTGCGACGAAACCTCACATCCGTTTTTTCGTGGCTTTTTCGACCGGAGAATAGTAACTCATACTTCATGAGAGGTACGGAAACGGCATTATTCTGAGAACCTTGGCTCATATCACAACAGTGACTGGCTACCCTAGTGGCGATTTTCTCTCTAGATTTTCACACTGATTCTAGACTAAGACAAAAACAGTAATTCATTTCTAGTCCTTGGACATCTGTACTCACCCGTAAACTTAATTTTGCCGGGCTGAGTGTCTCAGACGGTTGAGGCGCTGGCCTTCTGACCCCAACGTGGCAGGTTCGACCCTGGCTCAGTCCGGTGGTATTTGAAGGTGCTCAAATACGTCAGCCTCGTGTTGGTAGATTTACCGGCACGTAAAATAACTCCTGTAGGACGAAATTCCGGCATCTCAGCGTCTCCCAAAACCGTAAAGGTATATGGTGGGACGTAAAACAAATAACATTATTATTAAACTTCATTTTCATTCTTCTTCTACCGCTTATTACACAGTGTGGGTTCGCAGGTGCGAATTATGTCACACATGTGAATTTGGCTCTGTTTTTCAGCAAGATGCACTTCCTGACGCTGACCCTATATGGAGGGATGTAATTACTATTGCGTGTCTATTTGGTAGTTGGTAGTGTGATATGTTTTCTGTATAAGGAGAGAATATTGTTGGGACAAACACAAACACCCGGACCCCGAGCCAGAATAATTAATCACAAGCGATTAAAATCCCCGGCCCGGCCGGAAATCGAACCAGAGACTTTCTGAATTGAAGGCCTCATCCCTAACCAAGGAGTCGAATCACCCTCAAACATAATATCTGCAGTTATACATAGGTCTGTCATCATAGATTACAGAAGATAGGAAATACAGATTATCTGGCAATTTCTATTCAAATAAGAACCAGGGACTCATGTCGAAGGATATTTCAAGTTCCTAACATGAATACACAGCAGAAGGTGAAATGAAGAAGACAGATGAAGGGCAAAAAATTAACACGTGCTTTTCCATTCAATTTTACTGCCATTACTCGGCTTCATCTTACAACATTGTAATTAACATTCATTCATTTACTATTATCTTACTAAACGTTGGATTGTCGAAATACTGCTCCTTAAAATGTCTTCCTCAGGGTGACAGTGAATCTGACTGGAAACCTGAGCACGATATTCGAGTGCTTGACCAACTGTGGCTGCTTAGACACTCACCTTCATATTAAGACTACTTTATTCCTCACTTGTTTATTTTACTCTGAAATCGGCATAAACTAAGAACGACACCTTTCCTCCTATTAATTACTCTAAAATGATTTCTTCAGTGAAATTAATTAAAGTTATTCTTCTTACGTAGTTAAATGCCGGAAATGCACCGCTGCTTCTCGAATATTAATCATGGCAACTGCATACGAAATTCGTCTTGGCCGGTGTGAAATTCGGACAGGCATTTTGACGAGATGTCCGCGTCCCCCTACCACATTCACTCAAGCAAGGTTACGCGATCATCCATCAAACCCTAGAAGTGCGACAGGCCATGTCCGAGCCAATTCAGTTCCATATTTCAGCGTAACTAAGACTCCATCCCTTTGATGGATCTGGATCTCATCGGATTGTGTACTATTATTATTATTATTATTATTATTATTATTATTATTATTATTATTATTATTCCTGCTGGGTCAAACTCATCTGCAGTGGATATAACATTGAGAGTTGTGTCTATGAGTATATTGATTTATCGTCGTCGTGCCTAGAAAACCGCTATATTATAATATGTCTACTTAGAACTCTTACCAGAAAAGTTCTGTTATAATGAACTATATCAACGATTTTTCTTTATAAGTGATCCATGAGTCGCGGGCCAGTGTTTCTCGCCTCGGCATCGTCATATAACAGTATTTCGAGGCGCAACAATTATATGTTTTTAATTTTACTGATTTGAAGCATTAGAAATGGGAATAAGCTCCTAATTTTAGCGGAAATGTAGCATTTATCTGAATGAATTGGACAGAAGCAGACGAAAACTATGGAAAGTGAATTTACATATAGTTCATTAAACATTCAAAATTACAACCTGACGTTTAAACCTGGATTCGTCATTTACAGCAAGTATGCATCTCTGTAGCTTTTTCTATCTCCGTGAAACAGGGGGATAGATAATAAATAATTTTATTATTTTAGGTCCCACTAACTGCATTTTTATGGTTTTCGGAGACGCCGAGGACCCTGAATTATTGTGCCTCTCTGGAGTTCATTTACGCGCCAGTAACGAGGCTGACGTATCTGAGCACCTTCAAATACCACCATACTGAGCCACTCAGCCCGGCACACGGGGATAATATCAGTAGTTTCCTGGTAACACTGTTAGTTACAGTCAACCTCATATTTACGCAGTAGGTCAAGAGAGTCTGGATAAAAAAATATCCGGTAATTGTCTGATAGATGACTCGTTAGACAGAGAGAGCGCTGTCCTGAATAGGCTACAGAGATTTACACATTGACCGCGGGACTAAAATGGGATAAAATATGGCTGAATGACTTTTAACCGGCCCTGTGTTCTAGGGTAGCAAGCCTGTTTCTCACCCTGTGAACCAGGGTTCAATTCCCGGCCAGGTCCGGGATCTGGATCTGTGGGCTTCTTCATGGTCCACTCAGCCTACATGAGGATTATTGAGGAGCTATCTGACGGTGAGAAAGCGGCCCTGATCTAGAAATTAAAAAATAAAGGCCGTTATGATTCATCAGAATGACCACGAGTTACCTCGTAATCTGCAAACCTTCCGGATGAGCAGCGATCACTTGGTAGGCCACGGCTCACCAAGGCTGAAGCGCTATATACTTTTTTGTTTCGTTTCGAAAGATTTGCAGACATCTGTTGAATGAAGAATAAATACAACGCTGTTCTATTTGCACATCAGCTTGAAGTAAGTGATTTCTACCAGGTGTATGCATAAGTCTTTTCCGGTTTCACTAAGAGATGGCGGCAGCGAACAATACGCAGCACACAAACTTGACACATACGTCAGTTTGTTCGTCTGACATTATCCTACCTACATACAAAAGATGGGTCCGTCAAACACTAGAGTCTGTGTTGCATCATTCAGTGATCACGTCGAGGTTTGTGCCTAAAAAAGGTCATTTGCAGCACGCATTGCTTTTCTTATTTCATCCAAAGGCAAAGGCTGTGGAAATTCATCCATCGTTTGTTGCTATAAACGTACTGTGCACACGCTCCATCGATTAGAACGTGTGAGACATGGTTTCGACAATTTGAACGTGGTGATTTCGATGTGAAAGACAGTGCGTGCTCTGAAAGATGACCCAACTCAAACTCAACAGCAACTGGCACAAGCATTAAAATGTGTCACAAGAAACAATCAGTAGACGTTCACGAGCAATGGCGAAGATCAATAAACTCGGTAAATGAGTCCCACACGATTTGAATGAACGGCAAATGGAAAATAACAAAGTTACTTGTGAAATGCTGCTTCAGCGCAACAAAAGAAAATAATTTCTATGTACGGCTACATGGCTAACTGGTTAGCGTGCTGGCCTTTGGACACAGGGGTCCCGGGTTCGATTCCCGACAGGGTCAGAATTTTCACCCTCATTGGTTAATTTCGCTGACACGGGGGCTGGGTGTATGTTTTGTCTTCATCATTTCATCCTCATCACGACGCGTAGGTCGCCTGCGGGCGTTAAGTCAAATGACCTGCACCTGGTGAGCCGAACATGTCCTCGGACTCTCCCATACGCCATTTTTTCATTTCTGTACCGAATTGTGACGGGTGACGAAAAATGGTTTTATTTTGAAAACCCGAAACGGAGAAAATCATGGCTGTCACCTGGCAAAGCCGGTCCTTCAACACCAAGGCCAAATCGCTTCGACAAGAAGACCATGATTTGTGTCCGGTGAGACCAGAGCGGTATCTTGTTTTATGAACTCTTGAAGTCCGGCGAAACAATTAATGCACAACGCTATCGCCAGCAAATCATTAATTTAAATCACGCATTGATCGAAAGACGACCGGAATGGGCCAACAGACATGGCAAAGTGATTTTGTTACCCGAAAATGCTCCATCTCACACAGCAAAACTAGTGAGAGACACCTTGAAATCGCTCGGATGGGACATCCTTCTGCACCCGCCGTACTATCCCGACCTGGCGCCATCTGACTATCACCTCTTAACATCAATGGTACTCGCACTCGCACCGGGCGAGTTGGCCGTGCGCGTAGAGGCGCGCGGCTGTGAGCTTGCATCCGGGAGATAGTAGGTTCGAATCCCACTATCGGCAGCCCTGAAAATGGTTTTCCGTGGTTTCCCATTTTCACACCAGGCAAATGCTGGGGCTGTACCTTAATTAAGGCCACGGCCGCTTCCTTCCAACTCCTAGGCCTTTCCTATCCCATCGTCGCCATAAGACCTATCTGTGTCGGCGCGACGTAAAGCCCGTAGCAAAAAAAAAAAAAAAAAAAAAACTCGCACTCGCAAAGCAGGACTTCAGCAATTTGGAGGAGTTGTAAAATGGCTCGAGGACTGGTTTGCCGAAAAATTCCAGTAGTTTTATGGCATGGTATTCATAACTTACCTGAAAGATGGGAAAAGTGAGTAGAGGCCGATGGGCAATATTTTGAATAAACAAAAATGAATCTCCCATGAAGATTGCGTGTTTCCTTTACCACAAAAGCCGGCAAAAACTTATGCATAGACCTGGTATCATCCGTATGAGTTTGTTGATAGTCCGACTCCTTGGCTGAAGGGCATCCAGCCGTACGGCAGGGCTAAGTTCACATGTGCGACACATTTCGCACCCGCGACCCCACGAGTGTGGAAGAAGCGGTAGAAGAATATACGAGTGTGTTGAGCTCCTTCGATTATGTTCAAACCTTATAAAACAAACATTTTAAATATTTCTAATGAGAGAGGCTGGTATCAGCCATATGAAGCTAACTCAACGGATATGAACTGCATTGAACATTCATGGGGCAGGTTGGAAACGGCTGTGTTTGATCGAGCACGACCTCCACAGACATTCGGGGGCAGTTTGTATATTTTTCTGATGGAATGTGACCTTCTTCCTCAGGGTGGTGCCAATGTACTGATCACAAGCATGCCACAGCGTGTCAGAGACCTGAACAATGTCAGCGGAAGCCATACACGAGTGAAAAACTTCACTAACAAAAAATACACATCGCAAACTTTTCTTTGTTTCTATTTATTTGGGTTAGATATTACAGGAAAATAATTTGAGTTTGCATATGTTTACATTTCCATGTTATTTGTCTCTGTGATACAATAAACAACGTTTGCAATCCAATAATTTAGCTAGAAGATAATTTTATAAAGGACTTTGGTGAGATATTTCGTAAGGTAGCTAAAAATGTGGCCATCCTCAGGGAACTCGTACACCTAAGAATATTTGGAATATCGTGGTATGGCTTGTGTAGTCCTGTTTTAAGTGGTAGAGTGAACTGTATAAGAGCCTCCGTGGCTCACGCAGCGGCGCACCGGCCTCTCACGGCTGGGTACCATGGTTAAAATCCCGGTCATTCCATGTGAGATTTGTGGTGAACAAAGTGGAGGCAGGAGGGGTTTTTCTCCGGGTACTCCGGTTTTCCCTGTCACATTTCATTCAAGCAACACTCCCCAATATCACTTCATTTCATGTCATTTCATCTCTCATTCATTAACCATCTACCCAGATGAGTGCGACACACTTCTGCAGCCGGCACAATTCCTATCCTGGCCGCTAGATGACGCTTCATTCTATTCCTGACCCGGTCGAATCACTGGAAACAGGCTGTGGATTTTCATTCTCAGTGCACTGTATATACATAAGTAATTGAGATGCTGGTTTGCAATACAGAAAATGACATTGCCTGCGATCCTTGATGAGCCTGGGGTGAACAGTGCAATTTCTGGTGAAAACTGATAGTAGTTGATATCGTGCAATATGAGCTTCAGATAGTGTTTACGTTTAATGTGAAATATTTCCTAGTTTGAGCAATCCATACTTGTGGAATTGATTCAGGGTGGACATGCACAAGCAGAAATATCACGCATCGAGGGGGTTGCACTACGTCTAGTGTCAAAACTTGGAAAAGCTGCCGTGAAGCCAATGATGTGTCTGACAGACTGAAAATGACAACGCCATATAGAGATCGGTATATCCACGTAATAGTGCAGAGGAGACCAAATTCGACTGCTCAACAATTATGACATAACGTCTTAAGGGTAACCGGTGTTCGTGTATCTTCACAAACTGTACACAATCGGCGGCATATTTCCCATTATTTTCATTTCGACCGATTCGACGCGTTCCACTAGAGAATCATCATCGTGTTGAGAGGGGAAGATGAGCTATCAAGCATTTTAATTGGGGGTTGAATGAATGGCGTAATGACGATCTTGCAGATGATGCACAGAAACCCACAGGCCAGATACATGACGACATAGGGTGTGAGGATTTGAAGAACGAGGTGAACAGTACTAGTATGTTCAAGAGGTGCATGCATTTGGAGGTGCTTGTATTGTTTTGGGCCAGGATTATGCATAGCCATCGTACATCTTTGATACCAATTTGATGGACCTTAACTGCCCAGCGATCTACTGATGAATTAGTTCTACCATTTATAACCTTTTAGGGATGAATATATGCTGAATTCATTTTCGTCGACGACAATGCTCGCACTTATCCAGGTGCATCAGTGAGGTACTTCATGAGAGAGGCGTGTATCAATCATATGGATTGGCCAGCTATTTCACCGGACAAAAGCTGCATAGTGCATACAGTTGAAAGGTTGAAGATGAGTGCTTCCGTATAGGTTACATCATTCATAATAATAATGTTTATTATCATTCATGAATAATATATATTGACAAACTTTTGCGTATATAAGAAACAACGTTTCAACAGCCACAACTAGGGACGTCATTATCTCAGTGGCTTAGTCCCTGTCTTCCCAGCCAGAAAGTTGAGGTTCGACTCCCGGTCGGTCCACGGTTGAGATTTTGCTAAAGCCAAAATAACAATCTAGAAATAACTGGGGTAAGCGTAAGAAAGGTTTTTGCCGTACCTAGATAATTAGGAAAACGCAAAGAAGAACAAGAATAAGAAAACGTGTTTTTCTTCTAAAGACGCGGAGGAATGTTCTCTGAGGAACGTAAAGTGTTTCATCTTTTTTCTGAAGCTGCTAAAACCCAAAATATTATTATCATGTCAACAATTTCAGGCCATCAAATAAAAATGAATATAATATATTTACCATTACGTGATTCTGCATTTAATTGTCGTGAGGAGAGTTCACTTTCGGTAAAGGTACAATTCTTTTCAAAGAATGTGATACGCTTTAAAATTGTCGTCAATGAAATTCACATCATTTATGAACGAATACATCATGCAATCCGACTTCCTATTTCTCCTTCAGTAGGTACAGATTAAAAACAGTATGTAAAAATATTGTGGCACACAGCTACGCACGACCAATTTCACTCCACGAAGGGCATCCCACTGTAACAAGCGCAAAAACTCTCCTTCCGAGTTCATTAAGTATTGATGCTGTGTGTCGTTACAGAGTCCTCGGAGAGTCCTCAGCTGCGACAGATACAGTTGGAAAAGTCATCAGTAAAACATGTGGCAGTGTATCACTCATTGGTTAAGGTGAAGCCCGCCCGCCAGTTGTCTTCAGTGATAAAAGACAAACGTTTCACTCATTGACTGGCACGTGAAATACTCTTGTTCAGGAATTCAGAACAACAGTCTTCCCCTCGTCGTCAGCCGTCACACGCCGTGCAATAACACAGTGCAAGGAGACATACAAATAACAACCATAGCTTCACAAGACACAGGGTAAAGGAAACTGTATTCTTACTTCCACCTTCTCCTGGCCTTGCTGTACGGCAGACAAATGTTTTTCATATGATAATTTCAAGAGCTGCGGTGAGTTATGATTGAAAACTGAACTATACCAAAGAAAATAGAATTTAATTTCACTTTTACAAATAAAAGGACCTTTCATTCGCTACTAGAAAGGAAACTTTGATGTACTGTATTCATTCATTTAATGAAATTACTTATTTAATTATGTATTTTATTTATTTGTTTATTTATTTATATCAGCTACCTTCCAATATGATGGTTGTCATTTTGACATACACACAAAATTTATAATTTTAAATCGTAAAGCTAATAGTTCAAAATTAATATTGTAGCTGACAACCAGAAAAGTGCGATAAATAATATCGTCATTGTGTGTACAAAAATCGCTGTGTGAATTATTATAGCTTAGAAAATTGGCCGGTAAGGTAGTGTTATCAAAGGTTCAACATTTGGCGACAGTTTTCAAGGAATTCTCTCTCTTCATAATATACTAGCAAGTAACCCGTGCTTCGCTACGGCTTTAAAATGAAAGTTATTATTCAAAGTTGTACATTTTGGTGAATTCACTGTCAGTTGAGCATGAAAAACACGTCCTCAGTTCGTACGTCAAACGGTTTTTGGGGGAATAATTATTAATTTTATGATCTACGACTCACTTGAACCGTGTGCAGAAGAATTTGAAAATTTTAAACCATATCTGATTTAACATCTAGGACGTAAATTGACCAACCTGTGAAATTTTGATTTTGTACATTGAAAAGCAATGGAGGAATGAATACTTTTAAGGGGTGAATTTTTTGAAATATTTATTAATATCTAGGATATATTCTAGAAGACCACCCTTCATTAAAAATGTTATGTTTGTGCCTGAAACGGTTTAGGAAGAATGGATGTTGTTGTTATTGAGAGTCAACTACCATCTAAAGCTCTTATCGGAGAAATAATTTGAAGTATACTGTATTTTACACGTAGGACATAAAAGAAAACACTTCTCGTTAAATTACAACTTTGTACACCAAACGGTTGTGGAGGGATGAATAATTTAGTTTACGGAGCTAACCTCATTTGACACTTTAGCAGTAGAACATTTAAAAATAATACGTATTCCACACCTAGGATTCAAAATATATAACGCTATTAGGATTTATTTTCTTCGTGTGTTAAACCGTTTCGGAAGAAGGAATTAATATCGTCGTTGCCGGGACAAAACCACCTATGTGATAATATTTTAGAGATATACTGACCCGCAGCACATACATTATGAGGAGCGAGAATGCCTTGACAATATTGCACCTTAGATGACAGAACCTTACCGGCCAAAGTCCTAAGCTAAAATATTTCACATAGAAGGTTTTGTCCCGGCAGCGACGATATATTGGTTTTCGGATCATAACTCCCATTTAACCCTCTGAGGGGTTAAATTTGTTTCAAACCTTCTGTTATTTAACACCTAGGATGTCATTTGACATTTTAACTTCGTAATTCAAACGTTTTCATATAAACGCATATTTTTGCCAACATTCGTCATCCCCCAGTCAAAACCCCTTAGGGATATATTGTTTTAAGTCCACTTCTAATTTATACACTCATAAAACTATTTCAACAATTTTTGCACCCTCCCTTAAGTTGACCCCCCCCCCCTAACAAAAATACGTGTTTCATTATTTTTAAAGGAGATTCCAAATACCAATGTTCACGTCTGTAATATCTTCAGATTTTGAGATACGTACCAGCATCGTAATAACAATAATACAATCCATCTTTCAGTCCTTTTACACCCCCCCCCCACTCCCAGTGATTTTTCAGAAACAAAAAAGCATATGTTAGTTCATTTTAAAAGATATTAAAAACACCAGTATGTACGTCTGTAACATGTTACGTTTGTGAGATATACTCATTTTTAAAATTCACGCCCTTTGTAAGTCCTGTTCACGCCCCTCACTAAGTAGGTTTTCCAGAAACAAAAAATACGTGTTTATTTTTAAAAAGATTCCAAATAAAACTTTGAATGACTATAATATCTTCAGTTTTTGAGATATAAGTATCCTTAAAAATGTATTCAACCACTTTCTCACTTTTTCACCATCTAGAGGATTTTTTCGATAACAAAAATACGTGTTTCCTTGTCTTCATAAGGAGATTTCAAATACCAATTTTCACGCCTGTAGCATCTTCAGTATTTGATGTATAAGAACCCACAGAAAAAGAATTCATTTAAGTTCATTTCTCATCACCCACCCGACCCCCTCAAGTGGATATTCCAAAAACAAAAAAATACGCGTTTCTTTATTTTTAACGGTGATCCCAATTAGCAATTTTCATGTCTGTAACGTCTTCCGTTTTTGAGATATAAGTGTCCACATAAAAAGAATTCAACCCCTTTTACAGTCCCCCCCACTGGAGTGTTAATTTTTCGAAAACGAACAAATACGTGTTACTTTTATTTTTAAAAGAGATTAAAATGACCAATTTGGACATTTTTTAAAGCTGAAGAATACATGTCCCAATATTCCTTCGAGAAACAAGACATCAGAGGCCAATCTAGTGGCTTAAGTAAGTATTTCCGGGACTTGATACCAGATTAGCTATATTTTGGACTGATATTTTGGAGCGTGTTCAACATACGTATATTGCGTTGCAACGTGCTACTGCTAGATTGAACAGCGTTGTATATCTGTATTATTCAATCAAGAATTATGTCGATGGTCGTACGGAACGAACTGAATTGTGTAAGGAAAAGTGAATGAAGCTATCTCAGAATATTAGATAAACAAAGGCAAGGGAAAGGAACAATACGTGTAGGGGAGAATAGTGTTGAAGAATTTGATGGAAAATCGGACATGACTTTCTGCTTTGGCGTCCTTCACAGTGAATGATGATATCTTGCAAGGCATTGACTTATAGTCTCTCATTCGTCAGTTTACTGCCATGACGTTCAGAAGAAAAGTACTTCAGGTGAGTTCTCTTGTAAATCAAAAATAATCGGGAGATGGTGAGTTCGAATCTCACACTCAGCAGCCCTGAAGATGATTTTCCGTGGTTTCTCATTTTCACACCTGGCAAATGCTGGTGCTTTATCTTAAATAAGGCCACGGCTACTACATTTCCCATCCTTGCTTCTGTGAGTTAGTGCGACGTTAAAACACGATACTACTACTACTACTACTACTACTACTACTACTACTACTACTACTACTACTAATAATAATAATAATAATAATATGATCTCGGCCACCGTGGACAGGCATTTTGATTTAACGCCATTTAGGCTTCCTGCTTGTCAATTTCCACGTATCGATTAACTCTACCGAATGGCAGAGAAACCAGAAAGCTGCTGGTTGATCTATAGCTGAGTAATAATTAATTTTGTCGGGTAAACACCAAATGTATCACCAGAGTAATTTTTACATTTCTGGACTGTACGACATGGAGTGCCGATATGACTTTCTTCCGCCTTTGAAACATACGCCTACTTCTACAGGGCTTGAACCCTCGATCTGCCACTGAACCACAGAGAGTTATTTTGCATGTGCAATTAAATATTTTAAAATAATAATTCCTAGGTATTACATATTTCTGAACGAAAAATTAATGATTTGATGAGGAAACTCGCCAGTTTGGGGAATGGAAGACAGACGTTACAGTAAATAATGAAATTGAACTCGTCGGCAATTTTCGCACGAAAAAGTAAAAAAGTGTGCTGTCTTACAGTGCACGACTCCAAGGATTGCTTGGAATCTACCAAGATGGAATGGCCAGCTCGAACTGTGTGGAGCATTAATCAATTACTATCATGACAAGTTACCTAACACGAACCATGATGAATGATAGAATTCCGCCGGCGAGAGGCGAGTGGAAGGGTTGCGGTTGATGGTAGGGTCGGGCGAAGAGCGAATCAGCGCGCTTCCCCTCACCTTCAAACTCCCTGCTTCCTCCTCCCTCCTCCCACTGGCAGCCCATATGTGCTCCTCAATACCTCGCGGTGGAAGGACGGCAGGTTACATTTCATAAACAAATTCTTTGCATTACGTGAACTTTAATTCGTCCATTGTCGACATGTCTTGCCTGTCTCTCTGAATTCCGTGGCCTGTCAGGAATTCTCAGGCCATTGTACTGTGTCTTTTTATTTCTTTCTGAAGCCTTCGTTAGATCCCATTCTAACAACATTTGAACCCAGTTTTTGAAGTATAAACTTAACGTTCAATGCACATTGAAGATCTACAATGATTGAATTGTTTATCACTGATATTGGACAATTGTTACACACAATGAAATTGTTCTGCTATGCAGGTCATTCCCCACCAAGCATACCTTTTCCGGCCGAAACTAACAGGCAGTGTAGCTTGATTACGTGCCCTGGCAAACAGCACTCACTCATTCACTAGGCTGTGTATATCAGCTAATTTGACGCTCACATCCATTGTTCAAGGATGTGTGCTCGAATGCCGGCTCACTTACTTGGCATTTAAAGACACTTAATCGCAAAATATTCTTGTTATCAGATTCACTGGTGTGTAAATGATCGATCCCCATCTGACTGCCTCTCAGCCGTCTCTCTGAACTGACGGTAGGGAAGTAAGTTAATAAAATATTATTAGGCCCTATTATTATTAATGTTGTTATTATTATTATTATTATTATTATTATTATTATTATTATTATTATTATTATTATTGCATAGCTCCTTGGCTTAATGGTTAGCTTATTAGGGCCTATCCTTCGATACAGGTTGTACCGGCTTCGATTCCCAACCTAAAATATCATCATCATCATCATCATCTGTTTACCCTCCAGGTTCGGCTTTTCCCTCGGACTCAGCGAGGGATCCCACCTCTACCGCCTCAAGGGCAGTGTCCTGGAGCTTCAGACTCTTGGTCTGGGGATACAACTGGGGAGTATGACCAGTACCTCGCCCAGGCGGCCTCACCCTGCTATGCTGAACAGGGGCCTTGTAGGGGGATGGGAAGATTGGAAGGGATAGACAAGGAAGAGGGAAGGAAGCGGCCGTGGCCTTAAGTTAGGTACCATCCCGGCATTCGCCTGGAGGTGAAGTGGGATACCACGGAAAACCACTTCGAGGATGGCTGAGGTGGGAATCGAAACCACCTCTACTCAGTTGACCTCCCGAGGCTGAGTGGACCCCGTTCCAGCCCTCGTACCACTTTTCAAATTTCGTGGCAGAGCCGGGAATCGAACCCGGACCTCCGGGGGTGGCAGCTAATCACGCTAACCACTACACTACAGAGGCGGACAACCTAAAATATACCACTCCATAAGACGCCATAAGAACTATCTGCGATGGTGCGAAATCAAACAACTTGTAAAAGATATGTTTTATTTCTCTGTCATTGTTATTAGTAATATTTGCGTTATTTAATTGTACATATTACTAGGTTAGAACTGGTTAAATGCATGAAAGGAAATATATCCCTAACAGCCAGGATAAATGTGGCGTCTTATCGAATCCTATCTTGTCTTAGTCCGGCCCCGCGGTGTAGGGGGCAACGCGTCCGCCTGTCACCCGGCGGCCTCGGGTTCGATTCCCGGCCGGGTCAGGAGTTTTTAATTGTAAATGATTAATATCCCTGGCCTGGGGACTGGGGGTTTGTGTCGTCCTTAACGTTCCATTCCTCACATTCAACACTCTACACTTCGGCAATTACAATTAGGCTACACGCAGGTTCATGTCATATGGCGCAAGTAGTGGCAAAAGATCTACAGAGGGCGACGCCACGAACAAATATCATTTAAAAAATATATGCTATCTTAACCAATCTTTTTGTTTTAGCTGATGGTTAACATCTACAGAAGTTCATTTCTGGTACCATAACGTGACATTTTCCTAGGTTTTCAGACAGTTTTGTCCTCCCTCTCTGGTCACTTTTCTAACATGTTATAAAGTTAATTGCTTAGCATCCTTTCCATTGCTACATGGTTTAAGAGACACCCGAGTGTCAGAATTATGTCCAGCATGATTTCTTTTACATGTGAGAAGCCAACAACACGGAGGTTTTCAATTACAAAACACTCTAATGCCTACCGTCCTCAATCGGATCACACCAGCTTTGTTGAGAGCAGGACAACTACCAACGGTCTGTGACCTAATAAGGTATTCGAAAATGCTGGGCTGCTGAGGTGTAAATATTTCATTGCTTGTGAAAGGTAGCTTCACGTGGCAACAGATAGTACCTTAGAAATTAGTCCAAGAACACAATCACCTCATAAAGTTAGGGAAGAGGAAAGTAAGGTGGAATTCCTAATTTCCTCTTCCTATTGACAATTATTTGGGCTTTGTACTACGTGCAATGTGGTATAGTTTTTCGACGTGATTCTTTTCCTTGCAGCCGGCCCCGTGGTGTAGGGGTAGAGTGCCTGCCTCTTACCCGGAGGCCCCGGGTTCGATTCCCGGCCAGGTCAGGGATTTTTACCTGGACCTGAGGGCTGGTTCGAGGTCCACACAGCCTACGTGATTAGAATTGAGGAGCTATCTGACGGTGAGATAGCGGCCCCGGTCTAGAAAGCCAAGAATAACGGCCGAGAGGATTCGTCGTGCTGACCACACGACTCCTCGTAATCTGCAGGCCTTCGGGCTGAGCAGCGGTCGCTTGGTAGGCCAAGGCCCTTCAAGGGCTGTAGTGCCATGGGGTTTGGTTTTTTTTCTCTTCCTTGCGACAATTCTGTGTGGAAGGATGCATTCACTATTCACAATTCCATATTTGTGCTATTTTCTAGGAATTAGCCTGCTATTGTCTAGGAATTAGGTAATTACCTTCTTGACACACAATGGGCCAGGATTTCTTTCCCACCTCTACCATGAAAAACAAAGCTAAGCGAATCCTTCTTTATAAACTTACAGGTCAGGAAGAGCTCTGGGAAAAAGATAGGTAAAATTGTCCTAAATCCGTTATTTCGGCACTCAGTGGGGTTATATAATTGGTGCCATCTTGTATTAACTAGGTACTCATTTCTGTTGTAGAAAAAAATGAACGTCAAGACCGTTTGCCTCTCTCCGGAATGTGTTGCTGTGTACATCACCTTCGTAATGATAATAGACTGCTAATACTACGATAAAAATCACGTTTTACACCAACCTAAAAGGAGGTTAATTAACATAGTGATTCGGTATTCGGTAAGAGGAAAAAATATATATATTAATATAACCTCAGTTTGATATCAGAGGACATCCTTTTGAAGAAAATTATGCCCACTGAAGCTATAGGAGTTGACATTTCTGGATAAGGAAGAAAATAAATCAGCAAAGAGCTGTTGAAAAATGACTCTGTTTTTCAAAATACGTCATCGTCAACATCATTCCTCTGTTGCATGGCCATCATGAACTGCGTTCTACAGAAAGTACTGCCATTGGTCTATGAACGCACACATGCTTGGTGGAAATATGGAACACTAATATTCATTCCCTGAACCTGTACTTATCGATTAATATTTCTTGGACTTACACACTATGCTCTTCATAGCATCTCATCCGTCTTAAAGGAAATGTACGAAATTCCATATTTTGATTCGAAAAAACGTATCTACAAATATATAGCGGTGCCCATTCAAAGCAACGTATAACTCTGACGCAAATGTATAGGTGAACGCGTCAGCGCTTGTGTTAGTGACAGTTCTTAGGAACGTGGTAGCTTGGTGATGTCGTCCCAGATTACACATCAAGGCGGTCGTAGTTCGAATACCGGTCAGTGATTGTGGGACTTTTAAATGGAAGAACACGTCCTTGAAGTCTACATTATACGTAATTACTTGAGGTCCCGATACTAAGATCTATTCCAGTGCAAACTTCTTCTTTTAATATATTTTCTTTCGGAACGTTACAGGCAATGAAGGGCTACTGTATGGGTACTAAGAAGGCTAGGAATGAAGAAAGAAAGAAAGAAAGAAAGAAAGAAAGAAAGAAAGTCAGTTGTCTGCGCAGCAATGGTCGTGCAGCATTGGCTTGTAATCGGAAGACGAAGGGTTCGAATCCCACCATCGACAGCCATGAAACTACTTTAACGTGGTTCCTTCCCAGTCCTAGTCCATCGTAATCCTATCGTTACCGAAAACCTATCTGAGTTAGAGCGATGTTAAACCACTAGCTGGGTTCGAACCCCACCGTGGGCAGCCCTGAAGATGGTTTACCGTGGTTTCCCATTTTCACACCAGGCAAATGTTGGGCTGTATATTAATTAAGGACACTGTCAATTCCTTTCCACTCCTATCCCTTCTCCATCCCATCATCGCCATAAGAGCTATCTGCATCCGGGAGATAGTGGGTTCGAACACCACTGTCGGCAGCCCTGAAGATGGCTTTCCGTTTTTTCCCATTTCACATCAGTCAAATGCTGTGACTGTTTCTTAAGTAAGGCCCCGGCCGATTCCTTTCCACTCCTAGACTTTTTCTATCCCATCGTTGCCATAAGACCTAGGGCCTAACTGTGTCAGTGCGACGTAAAGCAAATTGTAAAAAAACAAAATCAGAAAAACCACTAGCCGTTATGCAGACGAACGTGACGCAACCAATTTTGATAATGTTCTGAAAAGATGTCTTGCGATCGAACCAAAGCCTTTACTCTAGTAAAAGGTAGATATCAATGTAACCAGTCGAAAGACAGTAGATGTTAATTCTCGTTCAAAGTATTTGCTAGGTTAACATAGTCGCAGCTGTTATGGTACTCCAACAACCTTGAATTAAATGAGAAGTCCAACTGAAGAAAAATGAATATTTATTTCTAAATGAAAGTGAAGCAGTCATCCTATGTGTACAAGTGGCAGAGTCTGTAGTAGCACACTGACGCTTGACGATGGTTTTACAATACAATATATACCCTCAACCGAATCAAATAATGCTTAGCTCATGTACTTTATATTCCAGAATGTAACATAACACTTCTTATGGTAGGGGTCTGGTAATTACACTCCCCTTATACGCTAAGTCGCCTGACCTTTATACAGGCAAAGACATTCATCTGTCTTTTATGCTGAATTCGGTGATCTTATAATAACACTCTCCTTGCAAGGCGAGTCACCTGGCTACTATAATAAATTAAGGTAATGACGTCTTAACTTGGCTAGGATAGTTATTATATACTGTAATAAAGAACATTGATATCCTGAGTCTGAAATAACATAATAAATTCAAATGTTTATACTGGGATCAGAACGAGTGATTACACCAGATAGCAAACGAAAAATAAATGAATTGATTATTCCCGTAGAAAATGTTTATTCGGCCGGTAAGAACACTGTTTTAACTTTCACAGGAGGAGGAGACGAAAGGAATAAATGTTGAATATTTGACATTACATTAGCACACTGGAACAATATTTCAATTTTTGGCCAATTACTTGTTCTAGACTCAGTGGACTTCAACGATTCATGATATCCTCTGACACTCCCGGCACTAAAAACCATACGCCATTTCATTCTAACTGTCCATGCATTATTTTAATAAATATAACACAAAGAAATTCCAGTGTTAATGCCCCTATTTTTCGTAAATCGAGGAAATGGGGGAGAATATTTACACATTAATTTGTAGCATGAAATATGAAATAAAACTTTTCCCATAAATTTTATGACACTTTTAGAAGTTTGCCACTTTCTTCTGTGCTTAATATTAAATATAGTTTCCCTCTTAAGCGGCTTGGTGTCCTAGGAAAGTCGTGGGAACAATATCTTTAGAGTGCAGCTTAGCATAGCATTGTATTAAGCGGCGAGAAGAACCAGCCACTCACGATGTAATTAAGAGCCAAATGGAGCGTTTATACATCCATTTTGTCTTAGCAAGATCTCGTAGTTAGAATGAAATTGACGGTGGCTATTTTTGATTCTCTTGCATTTTAACTGAGCATTTGCATCACGGAACACTTCTCATATTAAATGAAGACTTTTATTGTTGTTGCTTCTGATTAGAAACTTGGAATACTGTCAACAGCCTCGACAACTCCGTGCCTGCGAAGTCTGTTTGATAACCTGTGTGGCTGTGATTCCTGGATGGTGTATTTATATTGGTGAAGGAGATTGAAACTGCGTTCACCTGAAGATGACAGGACTTTTGTTTTCTTAACGTTCGAACTACTAACGGTTTTCATACTGTAGATGTCATGGTGTCGCATTCATGTTACACAGACGTTCTTGCGCGTGTCCAAAGTAACGACAATTCTTAACACTCTTAAATGGCACCAATGTCAGCAAGAATCCAATACGCTCTCTTGCGAAAGGACCGGCAGCTACTAACGGACTGCATTCCTGAAGTGGCGAATTTAAATGGGTTAATCATAACAAAACCACTCCTCGTTTGCACGTCAGCAGTATTTTAAGAAACCTTTTTTCTCAGATGTTATTACGTTGTGATGCTGAGTGCATTCTCTTTTAGATCATCTTAAATTCCTGGAAGAATTGGTAATTGAACCTGGACCACATGGACAGGTTACTACTATGCTTTTCACTTCACCATGGTGATGATCTTGCTGTCTTTGTGCCACTATGGAAGCTTAGAGTGGCTTGGGCATATAGTATGGTTAGAGCACTTCAATAGAGGGAACGTCCTACATACGTCTGAGACCGGCAAGTGAACTTAGAGCACAGATGAGGAGGGTCTGTGCAATGGGCGCTATTTCCTAGTTGTGGTAAAAACGCAAGGAATGTATAATAAAAGGCACATGGAACGTACCCATGATCGGATATGATACACATTTTTAGGAATTATGTTTGTTTGGTTTGGTGGTATTTGATAATATCACAACCCAGCATGATTTTGCGGCAAAGCATATGATAAGTGATTTTAACTAAATAAGGTCTCCTGATGTCACAAATATCATTGAATCTTTTGTAACACATCTAGTTCTCGTGTTAATTGCCATTTACTGTCTGAAAATGTGTCATTGCGGCTCCGTGCTGCTTTGAGATAACAGCTAATCGGCTGTTGTCAATGTGGCTGCGGTTTGCTTCGTTATTGTTGCGTGCGATTTCAGTCCAAACCTTCTCCATATTTGAAGCTAAAATTAGGAGAATTAGAGAAGTCGTGGGCTCCCCACGTATTTTTTATACGTGCCTTGGGAGGAGGATTAGGAAAGTAAGGCCCTTCCATTTGGGATAGGGATGGTTTGGCGCGAGCCCCAGGACCATAGCAGTGATTGATACTTTTGCCTTTGTAAAATAGCAGAATTCAATAAGGGAAACAAGGACAGAATTGTGTACCCGAATTTAAACTCGGCGATCTACTGATGAGGAAGGCCATTTATTTATTTAGTATGTAAATGACTTCAAATCAAAAAGATTGATTAATTCAAAATAAATAATCTGAATTATATATATAGTCTCACTATTCACAATTATCTTAACATCAATTGTAATAATTTTGGCTTCGACCCTTTCTAAAAAAACTATTAATAATCAAGCGGTGAGACCCGTTCCTCATGGGCCGCAAATTCCATTACTTTCAACTTCTACCAGTTTACCTGACTGTGCATATGGACGAAATACTAATTTTTAATTTGAAGTGGAAATAGCAACTTTTGAACACACTCCTCACATATCCTTAATTATTTTGCTTTCCGCCGTAATTCAAAATTAAGTTTTCTATATAACCCTATTTATATCTTGGAGAGTGAACGTGGATATTGAAATGATGTTGTGATAATTTCAAAATATTGTAATTCATTTCGTTGCAGACTCGTTTATAAAAATGAATTTTAATATTTAAATCACTTCATATAGCAACTTAGTTTGGATTAACCTATTCTTATTTCTAAGACCGCCGGGTTAACTCAGCTCATGCCATACTCACCTTTTGTACTCAAGATTGCAGAGTCAAATCCTGAAGCCATAGCTTGGTGTTTAAAAATGCTTAAATGAAGGAGACCTGTGTCAATGTTTAAAACAACTCCTTTCTTTCTTTACGACGAAAGTTCCACCATTTAGGTATCCATTGAGAACGGCAACAGTAAAAAGAACGCTAAATACAAAATGTTATCAAAGTATGAATTGCCGTTTGCATTCACTAAATTTGGAACGAATCTCTCTTTCAACCAGCGGACAGAGTTTTCGATGTTAACGTCGTTGTTGGAATATCCAAATACCTATTTTATGAAACCAAGGAGTTTTACAAATCTTGTGAATGAAAGTTTCATCCTGATAGAAAATATGGTGGCCATATTCTTGCACTTCTAGAGAATGTAGGAAACAATATGAATTTTATTTTGTATATCACATTTTTGTTAGAAAACGTCTATTGCAATTACATTTGTTTTTCTGCTCTGTAGGCCTGCAGCTACATTCCTGATGTTTGGTCTATGAAGTATAGTTATCTGCCTAGAGTTTCACTAATTATAACAATGAGAGGTGGACAAATACTCTAAAAGAATTTCAAAATAAAATCCTCCCCATGAAAATTGTTCAGTCATACCTCCGATACTTCAGCCGTACATGCAAAAATGGAAAACACCTAGTAAACATCCAGGAATAATATGTGTGAAACGAACGCTGGACCAAGTAAAGCCACTTACAGGTCGCAGTGTGTACGAAGCCATCCATATAGCATGAGACCGTGAAGAGTACGTACAGTAAACAAAAATTCGTGCCAATGGGACATAACGTCATAATTTTCTTCTTACAGTGAAAGGATTGATAAAAGGGAAAGTGTATATATTGTTAATGAGTTATAATCAATAGCCTCAATGGTGCTCTTCTTAAAATCATCAATGCTTTTAACTTGGTTTAAATTTATGCTCTAAATATTTCTAAATCTAGTGTATTTATATCAGCCTTGTGCTGTCCGGTTCCTTGTCTGAATGGTCAGCGTCGTAGCTCTCGGTTCAGAGAGCCCCGGATTCGATTCCCAGCGGGGTCGGAAATACTAAATTTAAATGGTTAATTCTCCTGGCTCGGGGGCTGGGTAGTTTTACTGTCCCCACCATCCATACAACTCACACACAACACTATAATACAATAAAACGCAGTTCCCATAGACTGCACATGCCGCCCACCCTCGTCGGAGGGTCTGCCTTACAAGGGCTACACTAGGCTAGCAATAGCCACGCGAAAAATGAAATAAATGGAAGCTTCGGGTTGCGTTTACTAACATTCTTTGATCATTATTCTTAGTTTATCAACTCTTGATTCGTCGTTGTTTCTCTATTCATGAATTCTAACATTACAGTAGTCCCAAGTACTTCCTTTCCCATGATTTTATAAATGTTTTAATAATCTTTTCCTCGTTTTCGGCTTAGGATATACAGGGGTATAGCTGAGGAATCCAGAGCCAACTGAGAAACATAAATTCTTCAAATAACTGACTTATTTGGACTACAAAATTTGACATTTTTTGGGAATCAATTGATTTTTCTCCTACCTTACTTATTTTCTGATCCATCAGATATAGACAATATGGAAGTGCTATTAAAATTGTTTCCGAAGGGTCGAGTAAGTGGGGACACGTACCCAGTGAAAATATGTTTCGCTTTTACTCCAATAGCCGTTTGTAAAAGATAATTATGATAATGTATTGATGATTACTCTACGAATCTTAATGTAGTCGAATATTGACTGTAGTGGTCAACGTTTCATTGAATAGTATCTTGATTATAGCTCTTAGGTGAACTCGACACTGAAAGCCTATTGTATTTCAGATGGTATAACTTCGGGCGCTTCCCGTCGCTACACTGGTTTCGGCACAAAGCACGGCCTTGAGTCCACCAATCACAGCTGAGGATCCTGTGCACTGATGTCACGTGATTGGTGGCCTCAAGGCCGTGACTTGCATTCAAACCAGTCTAGCAGTGGGAGGCATCCGATCCAAAGGTGTTCTTTTCAGCTATGGAAATCAAGGTGTTACCTTACACGTAGGTCATTAACTATGTTAATGTATGGATTATTGTAAAAAACTAGCATCAGTAAATACCTATAGTTTGGAAGACACCGATTATGTCAACCTCTCGGGAGGTTGCTTTCAAGGTTACAAAATTAACACCTATTTGGAAATTCTGTCAAATGGGCCTTAGATTTCGAGACTTTAGCGTTTCACTTTTCAAACACCACCATATAAGACAGCCCCATGAGAAGCATTCTAGTAGTGTAGACTTCAAGGCACAGGCTCCGTAATATCAGGTGCGGGGGTTCGCGTAACATGTAAGGATACATCACGATATTTCCTCAAAAGTGTGATATTTTCGCGATATGTTCTTTGAACTGCATGGTACGACTACATGGTGATACATCTTTCCGTCTGAAGTTTTTGAACAACATGGGTAAATGAAATGGGTGCAGTGCAGAACTTCGCTCTCATGTTTCAGTACTGCACCCTTTTCATGTGTCGGCATATGGGTGCAGTACATCGTTCATTCAACTTCTGCGAAAATGCCGGGATGGTTTATATTCACAGGCCACAGCCAATTCATTACACCTGCTTACCCAATTTCGTTTACCATCATTCATTACTTCTTCTTCTTTCTTTTATTTTTCTACAATCTGCTTTACGTCGCACCGACACAGATAGGTCTTGTGACGATGGGATAGGAAATGGGATAGAAAAGGGCTAGGAGAGGGAAGGAAGCGACCGTTGCCTTAATTAAGATACAGCCAAAGGATTAGCCTGGTGTGAAAATGGGATACCACGGAAAATCACCTTCAGGGCTGCCAACAGTGGGATTCAAACATGTTACCCCCGAGTGCAAAATCACAGCTACGCGCCCTTAACCGAACTTGGTTTCATCTTGTTTAGCTATTCAACTGAGGTTGGCGTTTGGAAAGATATCTGGCCGTAAAATCATGGAATATAATTTCATCTCGCCTCATCCCCGGCCTTCTACCAGGAAACAGAACTAAGGGGTGGACATGTATGCAATGGAATTACATAACTCATCAGTAAAAGGATGACTAAAAAAAGACATATCGTTAGGAACAACTGCAGAGAGTAAATATCATTTTAAAATTAAGGTAAAATCTGGCTTGAGGGAGATTCAAAGCTAAGCACATTATTTTAGCTTCTGAAGATGCCAGCTTAGCATTGTTTGACAGTTGAAACAATAAAATCGTGAAAATTAAAAATAAGTTGGTAAAAGTCCAAATCCTACCTACTAAGTTCGTGCGACCCGAAACTGTAATAAAATGATAAAATGCATTTCTGAACGAAAATTTTTGGTATTTTTATTATTCATGTATGAAATCAGTATAAAATCATTCAATCTGTATAACGATACTATATGGAGGCAGAAATCGAAGTAAAATAAAGTAACAAATTTAATTGGGTGTCATAGTGTTTGCTTGCATAGAAGTTAACAAAACAGAACGCTGTACAAATATCAGGCTCCAGTCAGTTATTCCTGTTTTGTTATTAACAGAAGTGTTCGTAATTGCTACACAATGCTGGATATCGGGAAAAAATTCTCCAAAATATTGTTAATCCGAACAGGCCCCGTTTCCAGTTAGTTCACATTGCCGGAACTCTTCTGTAGATATTGATTTCGTACCCACGAGGATTAACATCACAGAAGCTTGACTATAACTGTATCCACCACAGTATAAAGTTCTCTTGTAAGGTAGAAATGTTGCCATTCCTTTCACAGGCATAGTAAAATTTCACTAGCATTTGCTCTTAGCCTACTTGAACTTCATCTTAGGGTAACTACTATTTGCATATCTATCATACTTGTCCACTTTAAAATGTTGCACCGTATACTTCTGTAAGTTAAGCACTAGACGTCTCAAAATCGAAATTTCACTTTTTAAGAAATCATCGTTGCGATCTAATTGCACATTTATTTAGGTTTACAACCATGGTCCCGTATCCTTGCTCACACGTCCATCATTCTCTTAACCCGACAGTACTCGCGGCCGCATGTATAACGCCGTTACTCGCGGGTGAACGCGGCGCTCACCTCGTGTACGTTCGTTTTCCTAACGATTTCTCTTGCCAACGTTCATTCAGAGAAGGAGATTTATTCACTATAATTGCAGTTTTGAAATAATACTATACATGCTTGGGTTTAACTCACTTAATATAGGTTTGAATGCATGATTCATAGAAATTTAGGTTAATCTTACTAGAATTGGGGTTCGCTCACTTTATTCAGGTTAGAATGTATTAATTTATTGAAATATGGATAGTAGTGTGACATATAACCATGTTCTGCACAAACAAAATAAAAGTAAAACAATAAAAGCCGAACAAACGTCAATCAATCAATGTTGTCATTGTTGAACCTGTTAGTAAATTAGGCAACAGTACATCTTCTTGTGGAACACATGTTTCAATATAATCAACACTGTTGTCACCTTTATTCCGTTTCCGAGTCGCTTTGATCCGGATGTAGAAAATGGCACGGTTCACAAACAGTTACTATGTGGTCTCCGCAAATTGGTGCACTGCATTTCACACATCTGGCTGCTGTTTTCCTGTTCTTCTTTCTTGGACAATATGCACACTTTTCCCTTCCCGACGATGTCTCTCGTGGAGGATCGGGCTTTTTCCCCAGAACTTTCAGAATTTTCAGATGCAGATCTGAGTGAATTCCAGATTTTGCAACTCATTCTTCAAGATGGAATTTTGTAAGGTCCAGGGCGAGTGTTTTCAGGTACTTCCTCCGGGGTAACTCTTCAGATGTGTTCGAACGATAAATAATCTGGCTGTTGATACCGGCAATATCCAACATTGTGAAAAATATTCTTAGAGGCCATCTGCAGCACACTCTAGATACAGAGTACAAAGACTTCATTTCATCAACAACATCGACCCCTCCTTTCGTCAAATTATAAAACGTAAGTCCTTCTGGTTTCATAAGGTCCCCAGTTGTTTCATCAATTACTGGAAATTCGTGCATAATTGATATGACAATTACGTTTCTATTCTTTTTAGGAACATACGAAATCAGCATGCAATGCTCCCCAAAAGCAAAAATGCTGCTATTTACTGGCCTGGATCTAGTGTTGACTAGTTCTGGCGGAATCTCCCGCTTATTTTTTTCAGTGTTCCGACCATTGTTAGATTCTTCTCCCGTACAAGCTCATTCACAATCCCAACGGAAGAAAACCAATTGTCGACAGTCACGTTCCTGCCGCTGTTTTCTATTGGCTGAACCATTCTTCTGACGACACTACTAAGACTATTGCCTAATACAAAGGGACCTTCAGGCTGTCTTCCCGCATATATCTCCATCTTTGCAGTATGAAACATCCGAGAACAAACCAAGGCAACAATTTTGATTCCGTATTTGGATGGTTTGTTTGGAATGTACTGCCTGAAGCTGCACCTGCCACGAAATGCTTCCAGCATTTCGTCTTGTGTGACATATTCCCCGACACTGTAATTATCTTCACATCGCTGAACAAAACCTTGAAATATTTCTCTGATTGGCGCCAACTTATCCAGAGCTTTCCTTTGCTGCCTAGTACGAATATCATCAAACCTCAGGGCACTAAGAAGCAAATAAA